>NC_072887.1:240728-590382 GCF_028858705.1 Grus americana | reverse complement strand
CCAACACAGACTGGGACTTCCCAATCATGGTCTTGTATTAAACAATACAGGAAAAACTGACCTGAGTTGTAGTAAATCTCATGGGTTCCATGGAGAGGCAGAAGGGAAAGAGCAGCAGAGCAGCAGAGCTGGGCAGTGGCAGGCCTGCTTGGCTCCATCCAGACTGACAGTGAGAGTGAGACAAGTCTGGACTGGGAAATTCACCACGACCAAGAAGCATACTTATGCATGATATGTGCAATGCCACATGCTCCATCCTCTCCCCAGGGGAGCCACCAGGACCTATTAGCTGGATGAAATAGATGTACTCACAGTTTCTGCAGCTACCATGTCCTTGGCTTCACCACTGCCATGACTTTGTACTCCATGTCTCTCTTCATCAAATCAACAATAAAATAGGGGATCCACATCCTTTCCTGCTAAGATTGCCTTAGACTCCCATATATCAAAGTTTCTCTGAAAGGTGATTGCAGGTGTCTGGAGCTTCCCATGTCCTTTGCATGCATTTAGCCGGTGCTTTTTGATGGACGAGGCAGTCTTACTAGAGATCCCTGATCCCCAAAAATGTGGTGCTTGCTTTTTCCCTTGAGGTTCTTCCCTTGAGGGAAGGGTGCTGCTGTTTATCTGCAGCTCAAAAAAAGAAGTTCCTATTTCTCTGCAGCACAAATGCAAGTGCACTCCCCTATGTCTGGTGTCCACCCCAGTTCTACCAAGCACGATGGAGACACTAGTGCAAATATCGACAATAAAACCACTGTGGAGCAGTCTCCTAGGGAGATTATTTGGATTTTTACTTGTCCCACGGCTCTGAACTACCCTTCCCACCCTGCTGTGCACCATGGGTGGTACTGGCGATACACAGGAAGGATGGACAGACCCCTTGGGTCTGGTCCAGCTATCCCACTTTGGGGGACATGCAGCCATTAGGTCAAACCAGGGTGCCACTTTGTGGGAGGTTTGAGAAGGCTGGTGGACCCATCTGGCTGCTCAGGCCATGAATGAACATCCTGCTCTGTTCTCTCAGGTTTTTCAGCAAGTGTCCTCAGAGAAAAAGTTGTATGGCTGTGACAATTAGCCACAGTTATATGAGCTTGTATTATTGGAAGAGGTGTGGTTTGCATGGCTTATTTTCTTATCAGTGTAGCTCGACTGTGAGATCAGATTAGGCTCTCTCAGGGGGAGGACTGAAAATCATGGGGGTGCCAAACAGCTCTGATCATAGCCCAGCTGTAATCATTTTTCTGTCTCAAGTGAAAAGCCATTCTGTTGCAACTAGCAATGACCAGAGTCCTTCCTCTGTTGCCAGTGCACAACTGATACGAGGAACGTCACAGGAGGGGAAAACAACCCCTCGAAATAAATCTGTTGAGTAAGTGTGGTTTAACCTAAAAGTGAAAAAGTTAAGATGTTTTAATCCTAACCCTAATCTTCTGTGGTGGTACTGAGCTCATGATAAGGACACCAGGGGCTTGACTCAGCTGCTCAAATGCAAACCTCTAGTGACAGCAGAGATGCCCTGGGTTCTCACTCCATGCACTCCCAGAACAGTACAGGTCTCCTCCACATGAGATCTGCCCAACCCATGTATTTGTGGTCAACTGGAGTTTAAGATGCTTTTCAGGTTGATTAGCCAGGATATTTCTACTCTGAGGTGCTAACACACCCTACAGGCATTTTGGAGCAGAAACTGTATGCCAGCTGAATTACCCCACGGCACATTTAGAAAATCAAATCAAGCCCTTGGAAACCTCCCTGAGGCTGAGCATGTTCAAATAAAATTACATTTCTTCTGTGCTGGGAAGATTTCAAGGAGGGTGAGAGATTCAGCAGGAAATTGAAGCATTGGGTATGCACACTCACAGGAATTTCTTGCTATGATGACTTTGCTAAATTTGTGTTTTGAGTTTGTGTGCCCTTTTTTTTTAGTGGGGGTGGCTACCAGGGTGGCTTCTGCGAGAAGTTGCTAGAAGCTTCCCCTAGGTCTGACAGGACCAATGCCAGCCGGCTCCAAGATGGACCCACAGCTGCCCAAGGTTGAGCCAATCAGCGACAGTGGTAGAGGCTCTGGGATAACATATTTAAGAAGGAGGGGGAAAAAAAAAAAAAAAAAAAAGGAACATGAGCTTTTGCAGCCAGAGTGAGAAGATGTGAGAAATTTTGCAGAGACCAAGGTCAGTGAAGAAGGAGGGGGAAGAGGTGCTCCAGGCACCGGAGCAGAGATTCCCCTGCAGCCTGTGGTGAAGACCATGGTGAGGCAGGCTGTTCTTCTGAAGCCCATGGAGGATGGTGGGGAGCAAAGATTCCACCTGCAGCCCATGGAGGACTCCACGTCCAAGCAGGTGGAGACATCTGAAGGGGGCTGTGGGCCCGTGGGAAGCCCACGCTGGAGCAAGCTCCTGGCAGGACCTGCGGATCCGTGGAGAGAGGAGCCCACGCTGGAGCAGGTTTACTGGCAGGGCTTGTGACCCCGTGGAGGACCCATGCTGGAGTAGTCTGGTCCTGAAGGTCTGTACCCCATGGAAGAGACCCACGAACTGGAGCAGTTCGTGAAGAACTGCAGCCTGCGGGAAGGTCTCACGTTGGAGAAGTTCATGGAGGACTGTCTCCTGTGAGACGGACCCCATGCTGGAGCAGGGGAAGAATGTGAAGAGTCCTCCCTCGAGGAGGAAGGAGTGACAGAAACAACGTGTGATGAACTGACCGAACCCCTTTACCTGTCTCCCTGTGCCACTGGAGGGGAGTAGATAGAGAATTCAGGAATAATGTTGAGCCTGGGAGGGGTAAGAGGAAGGTGTTTTAAGATTTGGTTTTATTTCTCATTGCTCTAATCTGTCTTGCTTGGTAATAAATTAGATGGGTTTTTTTTTTCTAAGTGGAGTCTGGTTTGCCCACGACGGTAATTGGGGAATGATCTCTCCCTGTCCTTATCTCGACCCATGAGCCTTTCGTATTATTCTTTCTCCCGTGTCCATTTAAGGAGGTGGAGTGATAGAGTGGCTTTGGTGGGAACTTGGCCTCCAGCCAGGGTCAACCCACCACAATGTGTGAGCCCAAGCTCCTCAGGTCAAAGCACACCCATGTCCAGTTGGCTATCACCTCCACCCTCATCTTTCTGAGATAAGAACAGACCTAGCTCCTAGGGATGATGGGGAGGTTTTTTGACATTTGCTGATCTCTTCCAGCATTTCTGATTGACAGATGCATACCTAAAAATGTTATGTTTTTGGCATAGGTAGCCGAATTGGGTTTACGTAAGCCCGGGCAACCAGCTGCAGTTGTCCCTACTTGAGCGGTGGGGTTGAAGCAGACGACCTCCAGACATACCTCCAACCTGAACTCAGTCTGTGAAACAGTCCCTCACTGCAGCAACTGCCTTGTGGGAGAGGGGGTGGGGAGGATGAGCAGATGTTTCCTCTCTTCTTTGCTGTATTTGTGCAGGCTGTGTGCGTGGGGGAGGAAAACCACAGAAGCAAGGATGTGCTCTGCTCAGCAGCGTGCAAGCAGTACTTCCTGAAAGGGAACAAGTTTGTTTGTCTCTCGTTTTGCTTTGAGCAAAACACTTCTCCTAGAGCCCTGTCAAGTTAGGGTTTGGGAGTTTTTTAATCATGTGGTGTACAATCAGTGAACCCACAGGAGAAAAATATAGGGCCAATAGGCCAAGGTCTGACTTTTCTTCTGCCTCTGTCCCTAGCAGTGACTGTGCTATTTAGTCTAGTGACTGTGAAGGACACAGTGAATGTTTCCTTCAAGGCAGCCAGAATCTCTCCTGCTTCAGTTCTGAAATACTCTGAAAAAGAGTTTACACAAATTGTATTCAGGACAATATCAGATTGTGTCGGTGAAGTCATAAAGAAAAGACCATATTACTAAAAAAATTATGAGATGAAATGGCGTGAAGATCCACCTACAGAAAGAAATAGAAAACTTCATTAAAACGAAGAAGGACAAGATAGTGCAGGAGAAACTGCAGGGAGAATTAGTTTCTCAGCTCCAAAACAGTTTCCAAAATGTTATGGAAGATGAAGGCGTAACTAAAGAAATGCAGAACATTTTAGCGCCCATTATGAAATCAGCTCATTCACCACCAGGAGGCAAAGAGAGTGGGAACTGCAGCCGAGCGGTAGAGCAGGGACTGGCTGCAACCAGTGATGACAGAGGAACAGATGGTCAACCGTAAAAGAAAACACCACCAATGTCCACTTTGCCATGTTAGCGCTGCTCCAAAGTGGCCAAGATGGTGCACTCTCCACCATCTTCCCTGCCTGCCACGGAAGCAGCACTGCAACCAGAAGCAGAAGCAGACGTGTTACAACCCATCTCGCGGCTGCCCTTAGAATCATAGAATCATTGAATGGTTTGGGTTGGAGGGAACCTGCAAGATCATCTGGTTCCCACCCCCCTGCCATGGGAAGGAACACCCTCCACTAGACCAGGTTGCCCAAAGCCCCGTCCAACCTGGCCTGAACACTTCCAGGGCTGGGGCATCCACAGCTTCTCTGGGCAACCTGTTCCAGTGCCTCACCTCCCTCACAGGGAAGAATTTCTTCCTAACATCTAATCTAAACCTACCCTCCTTCAGCTTAAGGTCATTCCCCCTTGTCCTATCGCTCCATGCCCTTGAAAACAGTCCCTCTCCAGCTTTCTTGTAGGCCCCCTTCAGGTACTGGAAGGCTGCAATAAGGTGTCTGTGGAGCCTTCTCTTCTCCAGGCTGAACAACCCCAACTCTCTCAGCCTGTCTTCACAGGAGAGGTGCTCCAGCCCTCTGATCACCTTCGTGGCCCTCCTCTGGACTCACTTCAACAGCTCCATGTCTGTCTTGTACTGGGAACCCCAGAGCTGGACGCAGTACTCCTCCAGGGGAGGTCTCACGAGAGCGGAGGAGAGGGGGAGAATCACCTCCCTCGACCTGCTGGTCATGTTGGTTTTGATGCAGCCCAGGATATGGCTGGCTTTGTCCCCATGGGTGATACTCTTGCAGGCAGGACCCTGCGCCCTTGCTCAAGAAGGGTGGGACAGGTCAGCAATTCTACGTGCCTGGTGCTTCATGCTTCACCTTGCAACTTCCACATCGCCTTTGCCCTCACTATGCACATGCAACTCCGTGGATCCGGGATTTTTGCTAAAGAATCAAAGCAAGAAAACAAAAAATGTTCTGCTGCTTCTGGTCTGCAGAGGTAACAGCAGTAGCTCGGAGGGTCTTTGCTGTTCAGCAGAACAGCAGCAAGCAAAGAGGGACACGAAGCATTTCCACATGATGAAACTGGGTCAGCCCCAGAGGCACAAGGTTTCCCACGGTCATGAAAGGAGGTTCCAGGCCTGTGGAAACAGAGGGGAAGTGGCTGTGGCCAGAGCATTTCCTCCCTGATCTTCAGGCGCTCACAAGGGAGGGGAAGGTGTACTTGTCTACACACAGACACTCCTAGAGCTCTGCCATGACCACATCAAGTCCTTGCACCATTGCTTTGGGTGATTCTTTCTTTGCCCACCACCCTCACTTCTCAATCCTTCATCAGTTTATCAGCTTGTGTGCCTTTCCCACCCCCCTAGAAATCTCCCTATCCAATTGTGCGTGCCTGAAACTCCAGCTGGTCTCCCCATTTTCTTCTTAGCTGGTGTCAGGACAGAGGGACAGGCAAGCTCAGGTCCCTGTGGCAAGGGTCCCCAAAGCATGCAGCTCCTTTTCGTACAAACTTCACTCAGCCTCGCCCGCCTTGTAAGTCCTCATGCTTGGTTTGCTAGGAATCAGAGGACAGCGGAAGGGCTTGCTGGAAGTTATTGAACTAGTGGGCATGAGCATGCAAAAGGGAAATCCTCCAAGACATCAGCCTTCAGGTCATACCTAAACACTCTTCCTTGCCATCTCCTTTCTCAGAGCAGAGCTTCCTGGCCATGGTGAGCAACAAAGGTTTTTTTACTCCTCTGCCCCAGTCACTTGCGCCCAGTATATGATGTCCTCAGGTAAGAAAGCAGCAGATCCTCCAGTGTTACGGGTGACCAATGTACAACTCTGCTCCTCCTTTCTGAAAGAGCCTCACATCCCACAGCTCCCCTAATAAGCTAGAAGAAGAGGGACAACTGGACCAGGGATTCCTTCCAGTTCCCCAAGACCAACTTCATCCCAATTCCAAGTGCTTTGCAGAGCAGAACGTTCCCCTGTTCATACAGCAGGCACTCGCTACTGCCTGCAGTGGACATCCGCTCTCTCTGCATTATTACTACAAAGCTGAAAAATCCTGTGCTGTTTGTCTTGGCTGAGACCTTTTCACTCCCTCTTCCTTGCTTTAGAGCTTTTCCTGCATCAAGCACAATGTTTAGCTGATGCAGAAATGTGCATGTTTCCAGTAAGCCTAGGCAGATCTCTTGGACACCTGCAGACAACCCAAGAGCCACTAGAAACCTCATTGTACCAGATGGGATCTTTTAGGGTAGGATTCACATGGCTGCCTACATTAAAACCAGGTTTTTAAACTCCAGTTTAGTCAGAGATCTAGTCCATGGTAAAGTTGCCATGTCATCTGAATTTAGACACCCGTGGTGGTGCAGCCCCCCGCACCCCGGGCCACTTTGTGATCCCAACATTGCGTACTTGTCTTTGTTACAAGAGCAGTGAGTTGGGATGATCAGGTGCTCCCTAACTGTACCCGGAACTCCTGCTGCCTGGATCGTAGCCCGATCTCATAGCCCATCTGGAAGGTACCAGACTTACTTGACAAGAAGTATGGCCCGAGTGGAGAAAAACCAAACACTGACCAAAGTAAATCATCTCACAATCCTATAAATAGTGATTCCACGTGATACCCTTTGAGCTCTCTGGGACTGCAGCAGGCTCTGACCCAGTATCTCCTCCTGAGCTGGGACACCTCTCAGGGTAGATTTCACGAAGATGCAAAGACCGATAGCTGATAGATGTCGACAAAAGAAAAGGGTTCAAGGATTGTCTGCTGACAAATGCCGATGAAGGAAGAAGTGAGTAATTCACTGCAATTTGTGAAGAGAGAAAAATCTTGATCATATGTTAACCTCTGTGGCTGGGTCTGGGTCTGTGTCTGTATCTGCGTGTGTTTAAATACATGTGATTTGATCTAGAAAACTGTGTCGTAAGTCTTGTGCGAACCTTGCCATTTTTGAATCTTTAACTAAGTTGCAAAATTTTGATTATAACCAATTGCGTTGAATCGCTTTTTTAAATTGGCCGATAATTGAGTGTCATTAAATATGATACAGTTTAATCTTGTGATTTAGCATCATAGCGTTAACAAATCTTATATTGCTGCTACCTCAAAATTGTGTAAAATCAATTTGCGACAAATTGGCGTAGTCAGTAAGATCCTAAATCTCTATTTGCAACAACATCTAAACAGGTCAAGCAGATATGACACACATCCTAATACTGACCTGGATCTCTCCATATTGGCATTTGGAGGTTGAGCAAAGTATCGCAGCAGGCATGAAGTGGCAGAATGTTTTTGCGGGGTCTTTATCTATCTGACCCTGGCAGTCTCTCCATGGCATAGCTCACCCTGCTGAAGGTCATGCCCCAGAAGTTACTGCAAGTGTGAGAAAGAAGGAAGCCACAGCAAGTGCCTCTAACCAAGAGCAGGCAGATTGCTTTCAGAGAAACTGAAAGTGCCCTTGCTGGGCTACTTCTGGTGCAAAACTGGTTTCTGAGTCTCTGGCTTCAAATGATGGGAGGAGAGCAGGGGAGAAAAGAAACCTTTGTTGTCCAGGAGGCTGCTCGCTCACGCCTCCCCTGTGGTAGGATGGGGAGGAGAATGGGAAGACAAAGCTAAAGCTGGTGGGTTGGGATAAGGACAGTTTACTGGGACAGCAAATGGAGAGGAAAATAACAACAACAGTACTTAGAATATACAAAATGTGCGATACACAACGCAGTTTCTTACCTGACGACCGTATAACTCAGACCGCATAATCAGACCCATCCCAAAATCGCAACATCCTCACGCCACAAATCCTGGGGCCACGCTGCTCCTCCCCAACTAGCCCCCTTTTATGAGGAGCATGACATCATATGGTACGGAATACCCCTTTGGCTAGTTTGGGTCGCTTGTCCTGGCTGGGTACCCTCCCAGCTTCTGGTAAACATTAACTCCATCCTAGCCGAAGCCAGGACACGTGTCTCAGTCCGGCAGTTCTGGCTTCAGCGTCCTCAGCAGCACACGGTCTAAGCAAAGGAGTAATGCCCCCCATCCCACCTTGTCCTCCAACAGCAGGTAGCTAAACAGTGCAGAAACCCTGTCTGCTCTTCTTTTGGGCAGATTTCTGTCCCCAGAGAGTGCTTAGGTGGTCTGCATGTTCAAGAGACCTAAACTACAGAAGTGGGGATGGGCCCCAGCCAGAGATGTGCAAGCACCAGCACTTCCCTCAAAGGAAACCTCTGTGTGTCCAACAAAGAGCCGCTCTTTCCATTTGGGCTTTAGGTAAAAAGCATGCCCTGTTCAATCAGTGTTCCTCGGTTTTGTGCCAGGTTCCCAATTTTGGTGGCAAATATCTGGCAAATAACAGGGGAGTAGAAGGGCTTGGGGAAATGCAGCTAAAGCATCAGCTTGGGCTATGCTGGCTCCCTCTGGAATGTTTTCACTGGAAAGTCTGCGGTCTCTGATCCTGCAGGAACAAGGTTGACGACTGAGCAGTGAGCAACTTCTGAAGGTTGATGCCTCCATCCACATATCTTGGAACTCCATTTAAGCTTCAGGAGCTCCATTCAGGCTCCAGGACCTCCATTTAAGGTCAAGCTTGGGCCTTGTATCCCTGTCCGACCTATGTTATAGGTGTGTTGGGCTCAAGCTCCTTTACAGCCATGTCCGTGCTAGGCCATGGGTCCCATTGATCGTCACCCATGGACTGTCTCTGCAAAAAACAGGTGGGGAAGCTCACCATCCCTCCACCGTCCCGTAGGACTTCAGGAACACAAATAAATTTTGAAAGAACAGCAGCAGCCTCCAAATTCCTGGCACGCAACGAAGAGAGCAGAGCTCCGCTGGGGTGGAAAAACCACAGTGGGACTGAGTTTCAAATTCTGAACCCAGAGGCCAAGCGTGCATGGTGCTGCTTACTGCTCATTCCCTATTTCCCCTCTTTTGAGCAACAGGTCAGACTTGCTTTTTTGCTTCAAGAAAGCTGGCTACCATGCCTCCCAGAAAGCTGATTCACTTGAGGATAAACGGAGCATCCTAATTTATGCGATCACCCTGTGACAGTCATGTAGACACTGACACTTGACTTGTGCTCATTAAGTTTTATTGCAATCAGGCACTAGCTAATTCCTTGCAAGCAGGAATGGCGCAAACCAGCACAATGTTGAGGAAGCACCAGGTAACAGGATAGAACTACCAGTTTTGAGTACAGATATAGTAAAACTGGGACCAGAAACTCAACACTGGGGTGAAGAGAGAGAGGTAGAAGAGCAAAAAAATGAGGGCCACGATAATAAGGTGACTGATGGTACCCATCAGCTTGATGACCCTGGCTGGAGCAGGACAATAAACCCAACTTACTCTTCTGACTACACCGAAAAAGCCAGACCTGCTTCAGCGGTCAGGAGGACTGAGGTGGGAGCAGGGTGAGTGCTTTCCCTCACCAAGCCCAGGATGGACAGATTGAGCATCCTGGTGTTACCGCATCGGCAACTGTTCTGGCCCAACAGTAGCTGCACACCTCTTCAGCACAAAGTGTTACTTGATAGGGTCAGTTCTGCGGTGGTCATGTCAACGCGAGAGGTGAGAGGCACATTTTGTTCATCTGTTTGTTGTCTTGCCGCCCATGTATCTCTAACAGCAGACTCTACAACTTCCTGTATTTTTTTCGCTATTTTTCTTAAATCTACGTTTTTCCAGAAATTTGTATCAACACGCTGGAGAGAAGGTTTCACTTTCTGTTCCATTATCTGCTCTGCACCCTCTTTCTTCATTTCTTCAATATGTTTCCTTGTTTCTTCCTCTAATAGGCTCTCCAGCTCCTCTCTCTCATGTCCTTCATAGTTACAGCAGAACCAGAACGGGTACACATGGTACAGGCCATAAAGAGTGACGACAAAAGCAAGAATGAACAACCCTGCAATCTGGAAGAAAAAGAAAAAATTAAAACTAATGAAGTCACTGGACTCTATGTTCCTAGAAATAATTTGCACCTGAGCGAGAGGAGTACTTTACCATATTAGTAACCTTGCTTTAGCCACATAGTTCTTCCTATAAAACACGTTCCTTGCTCCTGCCATGGCTAGCTGACAACTGATGGTAAGAGATATACTCACTGAAACAGGGAATATCAGCCTCTCTCTCTCAAACAATACATTCCTTCCTATTTTCACAAATCTTGCTTTAAGAACCAGATGCAAAACACATATGTAAACTTCCAGAATAACCATGCAGTAAGATGTTCAAAGTTCAGGTTTCAGCCTCACAGAGAACATGCTAATTATACACTTGTATTGATATACATTCACAGAAGCAGGGAGAAGAAAAAAAAATGTAATGCAAATGTAGTAAACATATCAAAAATCATACTTGCAACTTAACACTTCATTCTCCAGATGAAATGGTTTCCATATTGCTATATGTTCTAGAGTCTTCTCACACACAAAATAGGTGATATTAAAATACCTAAACTCCTAGATCCCTAGCAATCTTACCTGAGACATTATGTAGAATTCACTGGGTAATTCTGCTGCTCTGCTTTGGTTTGCGTTTTTGTTGTCGTTTCCTTCATTTGTTGAAAACACACAGTCAATATATCTGCCATCGCACAGGAGGATCACGCACCAAATCAGAGGAGGTAGAAGTGCCTTAAAAATTATCTCACTCTTCCGGCAGCACGAGCATTTCCCAATGCAGCGAGCCCAGGGAATGCAGGCAGGGTGGGAGGTCAAGCTCAGGAAAAATGTAATGAATGCTGGACAGAAAAAGTAGGAAGCAACATAGAATTTCTGTAATGCCTTCTTCTGTGGACATTTAAATTCAATCTCCATTATTTCTTCGACCACAATCAGAATTATGGAATAAAGTGTTACAGACAACACATTATAATGATTTCTCCATAAACTGAAGAATTGCTTTCTAACTTGCATTTTGTTCCGTCGTCAATACTTCACCAACTCAGCAGACTAAGGAAGTCTTCTATGCCTCTGTATCACACCGCTTGTCATCTTCTACACTTTCTATCACCATGTCTGCAAATGATTAAACAGCAGAGAGGAAGTGAAAATTAAAGCACACACAGTAATTAGGTACGTATACACCTACACTCTGTAGATTTTGAAGTCTGTGGTTTCACATGTCACGTAGTTTGTACAGAATCACAGAAACATAGACTTGTAGAGGTTGGAAGGGACTTCTGGTCCAACTCCCCCCAACTCAACAGGACCACCTGGAGCCAGTTGCCAACCTTGTCCAGATGCCTTTTGAATATCTCCAAGGATGGAGCCTCCACAACCTCTCCAGGTAACAATGTCTGCAAGGCTCAGGGAGCCGTTTGGGGCTCAACATCCTTGCTACATTCTTCTGTTCGTATGTGTATTGGGTCTGGCTGAGATGGAGTTAATTCTCCCCACAGCAGCCCTCACGGTGCTGTGCTGTGTGTTGGTAGCTAGCAAACTGTTGATAACACACCAGTGTTTTGGCTACTACTGAGCAGTGCCAGCACACACCAAGGCTCTCTCCAACATTTCTTTTCCCCCCCAGCAGCAGGCTGGGGGTGGGCAAGACCTTGGGAGGGGACACAGCTAGGACAGCTGACCCAAACTGACCAAAGGGATATTCCATACCATATGACGTCTGCTCAGCAATAAGAAAGTGAGAGATAGGGGGAGGAACAGGGCGGGGGCATTTGTTGCCGGACATCGCCTGCTGATGGGAAGTAGAGAATAATCTTTTGCTTTTCGCTTTGCTTCTGCATGCGTCTTTTTGCTTTAGCTACATTAAACTGCCTTTACCTCGACCCACGAGTTTGGGGTTGTTTTTTCCATCCTCCTTTCTCCCCTCCCTGCCTTACTGAAGAGGGGAGTGATAGAGCGGCTCTGGTGGGCACCTGGCCCCCAGCCAGGGTCAACCCACCACAGTATGACATCTTCTTGGAGATGCACCTTGGTTGGGTAAGAGGCAACAGGCACAAGCTGCAACATGAGAAATTCCAGTTAAATGTAAGGAAAAATTTTTTTGGTAGCTTTTTACCATGAGGGTGGTCAAATATTACAAGCAGCTGAGTGAATTCCATCCATGGAGGATTCAAGGCTCAAGCATCCTCATCTAACTAAACCCCCTTTGATCAGGACATTGGGCTAGAGGACATCCAGAAGTCCCTTCAGAGGTCCCTTCCAACGTAAGTTTGGTTTTTTTTTTCCCTCGGGTTTTTTTTTTTCCTTGTTGCTAAAGAGTAAAGGGGAGAAGCCATTGCTTCTTGCCATTGCATTATTGCCATAATCAGTGTCAGGCCATAAAGTAGCCAAGATTATGAGAGCTGAAACCAAGTTCCAGCTGTACTTGTGCAGACTGAGACCTCAAACTGGAGAGGTATAAAATTAAAGAAATTAGAGGAGGAGTGCAGATAGTGCTCAAATCTGAAAATTAAGTTTTTCAATAAAAGGGGAAACGAGGCAGGATGCAATGAGAGATGCCTAGAGAAAGAAAAATAAAGCCATGGTGTGTTGATATAGATTGAGATGGTTAACCCACGGTGTAAAACAGAGGGTGGGAGCAAGGGCGGGTACACTGGGAGGAATGCAGAGAAAATTTCTGAGCAGCCAGGGATCAGGTTAGGAAAGCCAAAGCCCTGATAGGATTAAATCTGGCCAGGGATGTTTAAGGACAACAAGAAAAGTTTCTACAGGTACATCAGTTATAAAAGGAAGATGAGGGAACATGTGGGTCCCCTCCAGAATGAAATGGGAGACCTGGTTACCCAGGATATGGAGGAGGCTGAGGTACTCGACTTCTTTGCCTCAGTCTTCACCAGCAAGGGCTCTAGCCACACTGCCCAGGTCACAGAAAGCTAAATCAGGGACTGGGAGAATGAAGAACCGCCCAGTGTAAGAGAAGATCAATTCTGAGAATATCTAAGGAACCTGGAGGTGCACAAGTACATGGGACCTGATGAGATGCATCTGTGTGTCCTGAGGGAACTGGTGGATGAAGTGGCCAAGCCACTCTCCATCATATCTGAGACATCCTGGCAGTCCAGTGAAGTTCCCACTGACTGGAAAAGGGGAAACATAACCCCCGTTGTTAAAAAGGGTAAAAAGGAAGACACAGGGAACTGCAGGTTGGTCAGTCTCACCTCTGTGCCTGGCAAGATCATGGAGCAGATCCTCCCGGAAACTATGCTCTGGCACATGGAAAACAAGGAGGTGATTAGTGACAGCCAACATGGCTTCACTAAGGGCAAATCATGCCTGACAAATTTGGTGGCCTTCTATGATGGGGTCACAGCATTGGTGGACAAGGGAAGAGCGACAGACGTCATCTACCTGGAGTCGTGCAAGGCATTTGACACTGTCCCACATGACATCCCTGTCTCTACATTGGAGAGACATGGATTCAATGGACGGACCACTCGGTGAATAAGGAACTGGCTGGATGGTTGCACTCAAAGAGTTGTGGTCAACGGCTCAATGTCCAAGTGGAGATCAGTGACAAGTGGCATCCCTCAGGGGTTGGTGCTGGGACCAGCACTGTTTAACATCTTTGTCAGTGACACAGACAGTGGGATCAAGTGCACCCTCAGCAAGTTTGCCGACGACACCAAGCTGTGTGGTGTGGTGGGCACGCTGGAGGGAAGGGATGCCAACCTGGAGAGGCTGTAGAGGTGGGTCCATGTCAATCACATGAAGTTCAACAAGGCCAAGTGGAAGGTCCTGCACGTGGGTCGGCACAATGCCAACCACAACTACAGGCTGGGTCGATAATAGATTGAGAGTAGCCCTGAGGAGAAGGACTTGGGGGTATTGATTGATGAGCAGATCAACATGAGCCAGCAATGCACACTTGCAGCCCAGAAAGCCAACCGTATCCTGGGCTGCATCCAAAACAGTGTGACCAGCAGGTCAAGGGAGGTGATTCTGCCCCTCTGCTCCTCTCTCATGAGACCTCTCTGTACTACTGCATCCAGCTCTGGGGTCCACAGTACAAGAAGGACATGGAGCTGTTGGAGCGAGTCCAGAGGAGGGCCACAAAGCTGATTGGAGGGCTGGAGCACCTTTGCTATGAAGACAGGCTGAGAGAGTTGGGGTTGTTCAGCCTGGAGAAGAGAGGGATCCAGGGAGACCTAATTGTGGCCTTCCAGTACCTGAAGGGGCCTCCAGGAAAGATGGTGAGGGACTGTTTATGAGGGAGCATAGTGATAGGACAAGGGGTAATGGGTTTAAACTAAAAGAGGGTTGATTTAGATTAGATGTTAGAAAGAATTCTTCCCTGTGAGGGTGGTAAGGCACTGGAAGAGGTTGCCCAGAGAGGTTGTGGATGCCCCATCCCTGGAAGTGTTTAAGGCCACACTGGATGAGGCTTTGAGCAACCTGGTCCAGTGGAGGGTGTCCCTGCCCACAGCAGGGGGGTTGGAACTAGATGGTCTTTGAGGTCCCTTCCAACCCAAACCATTCTATTATTCTATGATTCTATGAAATCACCAAAACCTTCAGCCCCTTGGCAACCTGTTGCTGCAGGCCTCTAAGGTGTGGGTTGGACTGCAGGTCTCCATCTCCATCTGCCCCACAGCAGGATGCCCTTGTGCCTAATATCCCTGCTCAGGGCTGTCTCCTGTGGTGAGGGGGTTCAACCCATCACCGTCCTGCCCCACAGATGGGTGGGTGTGGGGTGCAGAGGACCAGGCACAACCAACCCTTGGACCTGAGTGTGGGCAGATGGGATCAGCTATCCTCAGCTCAGCACTTTTCCAGGACACATCTGCCATGGAGATACCAGCAGGGAGGGAAAGCCTCTGTCCTTGTTTCAGCTGAGATAGAGTTAATTTTCTTTCCAGCAGCTGGTATAGTGCTGTGTTTTGGATTTATTGCGAGAATAATGTTGATAACTGTAGCGGACCACTACTGTATGCAGTTTGTCTCAACATTGCCGTCGCACCACCATTTCCCTACATTAACATCCTGCCTCGGAGTCTGCGGACGAGCACCACCGTGCGCATGCACGAGAACCAGGGCGCGAAAAGGCTTCCCGAGGAGGCAACACGTACCGCACGAACTGCACGTATGCAGTCACGATCTACGCATGAGCGTGGGACCCTATATAAAGGAGCTCCGGTAGGTGGCGGGGCTTTTTCTCCTTCTTCCTCTCCTCCTCGTGCACCTTCCGGGACCTGCTTCAACAAAACCTGCGATGCTTGGACACCATAGAGGGAGCCAATGGAACATCACTGGACTCGGAGTGGTGGTAATTAGACTCATCCCCGACTTGGTCGCTCCCCCTCTCTACCGCTCTATCTCACTACCTCTCTATATCTCCCTATCTCTCTCTCTCTCTCCCTCTCTTTGCTCTTCCCTTCTCTCCCGGTTGTCTCTCTTTCTATACAGTTCTTTTCTCCCTGTTCATAAAAAATAAAGCTAAAAGGTTGTACGACATCTGACCTTGTTTGTGTCTTAATCTCGCTCTTGGGATCATATCGAAACCTCCCCGATATTGGATCAGGACAATAACGCACTGATGTTTTTAGTTGTTGCTAGGACTTTCAGCTTCTCATACTGCCCTGCCAACCAGAAGGCAAGGGGCGCTCAAGAAGCTGGGAGGGGGCACAGCTGGGACAGGTGACTGAAACTGGCCAAAGGGATATTCCGTACCATATAATGTCATGCTCCATATGTGACTGGGAGTAAGTAAGTTCTTGCACGGCTTAGGTGAACAGAGGGACCAGGTGCCCACCAGAGCTGCTCTGTCACTCCCCCTCCTCAACTAGACAGGGGAGCGTCTCCTTAGACAGGGGAGAAAATGTATAACGAAAGGCTTGTGGGTCTTTAAGAAGGACAGACAGGGCAGGCGAGGAGGGGGTGTCGCCCTCTATGTCAATGACCAGCTGGAGTGCATGGAGCTCCACCTGGGGATGGAGGAGGAGCCCACCGACAGCTTATGGGTCAGGATTAAAGGGAGGGCTGGGGCAGGGGACATCATAGCGGGGGTCTGCTACAGGGAACACCTGACCAGGGAGACCAAGCAGATAAGGTCCTCTATAGGCAGATAGGAGCAGCCTCATGTTCACAAGCCCCGGTCCTCATGGGGGACTGCAACCACCCGGACATCTGTTGGAGGTTAAACACAGCAGGGCATAACTAATCCAGGAGTTTCCTGGAATGCGTTGATGAGAATTTCCTTCTCCAAGTGATAGAGGAGCCAACGAGGAGAGGTGCCATGCTGGACCTTGTTCTCACCAACAAGGGCAGCCTTGGCTGCAGCGACTATGGAATGGTGGAGTTCAAGATCCTCAGGGCAGAGAGGAGTTTTCACAGCAAGCTCACTACCCTGGACTTCAGGAGAGCAGACTTTGGCCTCTCCAGGGATCTGCTTGGTAGAATACCATGGGACAAAACTCTGGAAGGAAGAGGGGCCCAAAACAGCTGGCTAATATTCAAGGGTCACCTCCTCCAAGCTCAGGAGTGATGCATCCAAGCAAAAAGGAAGTCAGGCAAAAACACCAAGAGACCTGCAGGGATGAACAAGGAGCTCCTGGGCAAAGTCAAACACAAAAAGGAAGCCTACAGAGGGTGGAAGCAAGGGCAGGTAGCCTGGGAAGAATACAGAGAAACTGTCCGAGCAACCAGGGATCAGGTTAGGAAAGCCAAAGCCCTGATAGAATTAAATCTGGCCAGGGATGTCAAGTACAACAAGAAAAGTTTCTACAGGTATGTTAGTGAGAAAAGGAGGATGAGGGGAAAATGTGGGTCCCCTCCGGAATGAAACAGGTGAACTGGTTACCCAGGATATGGAGAAGGCTGAGGTACTCAACGACTTCTTTGCTTCAGTCTTCACTGGCAAAAGCTTGAGCCACACTGCCCAGGTCGCAGAAGGCAGGGACTGGGAGAATGCAGAACTGCCCACTGTAGGAGAAAATCAGGTTTGAGAATATCTAAGGAACCTGGAGGTGCACAAGTCCATGGGACCTGATGAGTTGCATCCGCGGGTCTTGAGGGAACTGGCGGATGAAGTGGCCAGGCCACTCTTCATCATATTTGAGAAGTCCTGGCAGTCCAGTGAAGTTCCTGCTGACTGGAAGAGGGGGAATATAACCCCCATTTTTAAGAAGGGTAAAAAGGAAGACCCAGGGAACTACAGGCCAGTCAGTCTCACCTCCGTGCCTGGCAAGATTATGGAGCAGACCCTCCTGGAGACTATGCTCAGGCACATGGAAAATGTTATCACAGAGGCGCTACCACTGTCGGTGATTGGTTTGGCCTTGGCCAGTGATGGGTCTTAGAGCCGGCTGGCATTGGCTCTGTCAGACACAGGGGAAGCTTCTAGCAGCTTCTCACAGAAGCCACCCTGGTAGCCCCCCAGCTACCAAAACTTTGCCATGCTAACCCAATACAGCAGCGATGTAAAATAGGGTGCAGATAGTGTTCAAAACCACTACAATCAAAACCTGAAAGCAATTACAGGAGCTTTAATTGGAAATAGCCTTGACTTTTTATACCTTCAGCTAGAGCAAAGATCTCCCATCTGATAACTAATCTTACACAGTGGTTTTAGAATACTTCCTCACATATGATGTTGTACATTCTTTACCTCAAAGCAAAATAGCTGCTTATTATTAATCTGAGTTCAGTAAGGATTATTCAGAGTTAGTAATTGTGACTGTGACTTTTAACAACTATATTAATGCTAGAGCAGACTCAAGCTCAATGAGCAAACCACAGAATCATAAAATGGTTTGGGTTGAAGATACCTTAAAGCTCATGTAGTTCCCACCCCCCTGCCATGGTCCAGGACACCTTCCACTAGACCAGGTTGCCCAAAATCCCATCCAACCTGGCCTTAAACACTTCCAGGGATGGGGCTGCTACAACCTCTCTGGGCAACCTGTGCAGTGCCTCACCACCGTCACAGTAAAGAATTTATTTTTAATATCTAATCTAAATCTACCCTCTTTTAGTTTAAACCCATTACACCTTGTAATGTCACTACATACCCTTGTAAACAGTCCCTCTCCAGATTTCCTGTAGGCCCCTTCAGGTACTGGAAGGCCGCAATTAGGTCTCCTGGGAGCCCTCTCTTCTCCAGGCTGAACAACCCCAACTCTCTCAGCCTGTCTTCATAGCAGAGGTGCTCCAGCCCTCTGATCAACTTTGTGGCCCTCCTCTGGACTCGCTCCAACAGCTCCATGTCCTTCTTGTACATGCCATTGGAGTGTTACAATACCAGGCAAGGTCATGGGGCCACCGGTGTTCGTGAAGATCATGGTCTTGCATCAAAATTATCATCAGTTGTTGACTACGGATTTGCATTAATGGTGAGGCTTTAACTAGGAAGAACTTTGCACCTTTCCAAACTGGCTGCATTTTGATGTCCCCATAGGAGCCCCATCCACCAGGTTTCTGTTACAGCCCCTGGAGACAGAAAACCATTTGCAGGGGGCATTTCACCCAACACCTCTCCTGGGATAAGGGAATAGCAGCTCCTTTCTTTTTGGGTGCCTCTTCATGATTTTATTTGCAGCTCACAGATCTTCCATGCTTTCCCATTTGTCTCTGTCCATCTCAGAGAACTTGTGTGGACACCATCCCTGCCTGCACAACATTGATATCTATAAAGTAGAATTTTCCACTTCATAAGGACAGAAATGTGTTTGGGTTAATGCTTAGACACTGTTTAATTTAGGGTTAAATATATGGTGTCTTTTTACTAACAACTATACCATGAGGAACTAAAAGACTGGTAAAAAGGAAACATCCTGCCCCAGAAGGAATGGAGAGCTGGGTGATTGCCAAAGAAGCCAGAAGTCAACAAATATCTGCTGTAACTGGCGGAAAGGTAAAGGTGGCGGAGGAGATCACAACCACCAACTCAGTTAAGGACTATGCAAATTACCCACACACACACCCTCAAGGAGCATGCATGCTAATTTAAATATGTTTAACCAATAACAGATGATGCAGTAATTACTAACCAATGAGCGTAAATTTAGGCGGGTTTTTCTAATCCTGTAACAAGATAGATAAGTTGTAGATTCTGTGTGTAGTGTGCTAGCTTTGTGGAATTACCACCTACCACCTATCTCTGTGCAGACATGAAATAAATAAAATACCCCTGCTCTGTGCGTATATTGGCGTACCGCACACCTGGTAAATGACCCTGCTTTTGGGACAACACCTGTGCCACTGAAGCAGGGAGACTGGGGTAGGATTTGGGGATGACAGGGTGATGTTGAGCCTGGGAAATGCAGTGGTGGAGGGCAGGCATTGCTTTAATTTTGTCTTTGTTTCTTGACATCCAAATATATTTTAAGTGGCAATAAATTAAATAAATTTTCCCAAAGTTGAGTCTGTTTTTACCATGATGATAATTTGTAAGCGATCTACTTGTCTTTATCGTGACCTTTTCATCTTATTTTCTCCCTGCCTTGTTGAGGAGGGGGAGTGAGAGCACCTGGGTGGGCATCGGGCAGCTGGCCAAGTTCAACCCACCACAGATGCAAAACTGGAAGGTTTGACTGGTACACGAGATGAGTTATGCTGCCATCCAGAGGGACCTTGACAGGCTGGGGAAATGGGCTGATAGGAACCTCATGCAATTCAACAAGGGGAAGTACAAAGACCTGCCAACAGGGAGGAACAACCCCATGACCCAGGACAAGTTAGGACTGATCTACTGGACTGCAGCTTGGCAGAAAAGCCCCTGGGGGTGCTGGCTGTCACCACGTTGACCCACCAAGTTGAGCCAGAAGTTTGCCCCTGGGACACAGAAGGCTACCGTTATCCTGGGCTGCATAAGTAGGAGTGTTGCCAACAGGTCAAGGGAGGTGATTCTTCCCTGCAGATTCATCTGTCTGAGTGTCTATGTCTGCAGTTCAGTTTACACTCGACTGGTCACCAAGCTCCCGTTGAGGGCAAGAAGATGTGCATACTGCCATTGCAAGTGCAGTTCTGCAGGTTAGTGACATTTTGGATGCAGTGGAGACTTTTCTTGGCCTCTGGCTATAGACCTAGGGGTAAATTTATTCAACTGAGGAGAGGTGTCTAGTGCCACTAGCGTCACTCTGAAATGGAGCGTGTGTCTTGCAAGCTCTGCATCATGTCTGGAAGCCCTGTGGGGAAAATCTCAAAGGGAGCTTGTAGTCAGTAAACTCCACATCTGCTTCACAGTGAGATGCACTGCAGCCCAGGAGTGCTTGTAAAAGGAATTAAGGTGACTGGTGAATCTACTATAGGATTACATATTTAGGAGTGGTGAACCCCCTGAGAGATAACTAACATACTGACAACCTTACTAACAATCAAAAATAAAAGTGAAAATAACAAGACAATTTGGTTTATCACGGCTACTCTCTTTCAAAGCTGCTTCCGTGCTATCTCACTCTCAGTAAACAAGACACTGGTATGGCTGAAAATATGTTTTCTTCAAATTTATCAATCTATTCAAAGAAACTTTTTTTGTTGTCCTTAAACATCCCTGGCCAGATTTAATTCTATCAGGGCTTTGGCTTTCCTAACCTGATCCCTGGTTGCTTGGACAGTTTCTCTGTATTCTTCCCAGGCTACCTGCCCTTGCTTCCACCCTCTGTAGGCTTCCTTTTTGTGTTTGACTTTGCCCAGGAGCTCCTTGTTCATCCCTGCAGGTCTCTTGGTGTTTTTGCCTGACTTCCTTTTTGCTTGGATGCATCACTCCTGAGCTTGGAGGAGGTGACCCTTGAATATTAGCCAGCTGTTTTGGGCCCCTCTTCCTTCCAGAGCTTTGTCCCATGGTATTCTACCAAGCAGATCCCTGGAGAGGCCAAAGTCTGCTCTCCTGAAGTCCAGGGTAGTGAGCTTGCTGTGAAAACTCCTCTCTGCCCTGAGGATCTTGAACTCCACCATTCCATAGTCGCTGCAGCCAAGGCTGCCCTTGTTGGTGAGAACAAGGTCCAGCATGGCACCTCTCCTCGTTGGCTCCTCTATCACTTGGAGAAGGAAATTCTCATCAATGCATTCCAGGAACTTCCTGGATTGCCTGTGCCCTGCTGTGTTTAACCTCCAACAGATGTCTGGGTGGTTGCAGTCCCCCATGAGGACCGGGGCTTGTGAACATGAGGCTGCTCCTATCTGCCTATAGAGGGCCTCATCTGCTTGGTCTCCCTGGTCAGGTGTTCCCTGTAGCAGACCTCCTCTATGATGTCCCTTGCCCCTGTGCTCCCTTTAATCCTGACCCATAAGCTCCATGCACTCCAGCTGGTCATTGACATAAAGGGCAACACCCCCTCCTCATCTGCCCAGCCTGTCCTTCCTAAAAAGCCTGTATCCTTCCATTCCAACACTCCAGTCATAAAAGCTATCCCACCACGTCTCTGTGATGCCAATAAGGTCATAGCCCTACAGGAGTGGACACATCTCCAACTCCTCTTTTTTATTCCCCATGCCACATGTGTTTGTGTAGAGGCATTTCAGTTGGGCCCCTGATGAGGCTGACTTACTGGCTGGAATACCTTTGATGTATTTTCCCAGTGTTTCCCTGTTGGTTCCCAATGCCTCTGGAGCCTCTGGCTTGTCTCCTCCAGGCTTCAAGCATGCTGCAGTCTGTCCAGCACATCTCTGAGCAATAGGCTGAGGGCCCTCACTAGCACCCCATCCTTCCAACCTGGGCACATTGTCCCACAACCTGTCACAGGCAAGCCTGATGTTATCCCCCTCCCCCTTTGAGCCTAGTTTAAAGCTCTGTTGATGAGCCCCACTAGGTCCTGGGCAAAGACCATTTTTCCCCTTTGAGAGAGGTGAATCCCATCAGAGTTCATCAAGCCTGGTGCCTTGTAGGCTATCCCATTGTCAAAAAACCCAAAATTGTGGTGGTGACACCAGCCACGGAGCCACGTGTTCCTCCCAACGTTGCTGCCCTCAACTGGAAGGAGGGAGGAAAAAATTACCTGTGCTCCAGATGCCTTCAGTGACTGTCCCAAGACCCTGAAGTCCCTTTTGATTGCTTTTGCATTATGTGTTGCAGCTTCGTCCCCACCCACATGGAGGAGCAGTAGTGGGTAGTGGTCAGAGGACCATACCAGGCTGGGGACTTTCCTCATGTCCTTAACACGGGCCCTGGGGAGGCAGCAGACTTCTCTAAGAGGAGGGTCTGCCCAGCATATCAGACCCCCTGTACCCCTCAGAAGGGAGTCACCTACAACTATAACCCACCTTTTCTTCTTCGTGGGAGTGGTCATGATATGGGATGTGAGCCTTTCTGGCCTTGGTGCTACCTCTGGTGTAGCTTGACTATCATCCATATCCTCCTTTGAGTGGCCTTCCACAGCCAGAGCCTCATACCTGTTGTACAGTGGCACTTTGGAAGGCGAGGTGAGCAAGGAGGAGAAGGTTTGCCTGCCACGTCGAGCATGGACCTGCCTCCATTCACTCCTCCCTTTTAAGCTACTGCCTTCTGCCTGGCAAGGGGAGGATACAGGGTCCCCTTCACCTTGGGTTTTTTCTGATGGTTGTCCCTGTTTCTGTCTCAGGGAGGGCAGAGCTTGGCTCCACCAGTCTATCTCTCTCTCAGCCTCTCTGATGCTCCTTAAACTTTTCACTTCTTCACGTAGTTCTGCCACCAGGCTGAGCAGATCATCCACTTGGTCACACCTCACGCAGCCATTCTCACTGCTGCCATCTGCTACCAGTGATAGGCTCTGGCACTCCCTGCAGCCTGAGAGCTGAGTGGCCACATGTTTTTGTGGCAGCTCTGTCTGGGTTGCCACGTCCCTCCTGGAGAGCACAGAGGTTAGAGTCTTCTGCCAGGTGGGTGCCATGGCTAAACTCCTTCTGAGGGGGTGATGACCACCAATGGATTCACCTCTTGAGCAGGAAGAGTGACTTCAGATCTGACCAGAGTAAGTTAAAAGAAATTTGTTACAAGTATTCATTATATTAGTTTAATCGTCACTGGTCCAGTGGTCCCAATGTTGGTTTATGTGTTCACAGTGTTGTTCTCAGAGTTGTATCACGCAATACCTTACTTGCCCTATATACTGGTTTTCAGTGTTTACGTGTGGTTTGTCACCTCTGGGTTTTGGATTAAGGTTATTATTCTGCTGTTCGGTGTAATACTGGCTTATACTATGATAAAATAATTATTATTCAGACCAGTTTCGTATTTGTACTCGGTGGCTGAATATGTATTCAGCAGCAGCAGAGCAACAGCAATGGCTCCATCTCCATACTTTGAGAGCCATCTGTCAGAAACTATTAGTAATTCTACTTTTTACTTTTTCTCCTTGGAGAGCCTGTATGGGGGGAGACACCTTCCTTCACCTTCCCCTTCTTCTCCAGGGTAATTAGAATAGGTCTTGAGAATGCTGAATATCCTTGGGATGTTCGGACCAGCATGCTTCTATTACTAGGTCTCCTGAATGTGGTTCAGGTCTTGTTTAAGGTTAAACTACTACTTAAGAATACCACTTGGAGATCAACTCGTGCAACAGGTACTGCAGCTACTCCAACCCCCATGACAAGCACTGCAGCTACTCAAACCCTGGTGACGTGCACTGTGGCTACTCAAACCCTGGTGATAAGCACTGCAGCTGAACCAGAGAACCAACCCATACCGGTATCAATTGACCTTATACATAAAAGAAATGGACATGAAATTCAACTTGTTTAGTAAAGGATGATGAAATAGGACCATCACAAGAACAGGAGGAAGAGACAGAACTAGAGATAACCACCCAATCCCTGTCCCTGAGTGAGCTGCAAGATATGAGAAAACATTTCAGCCATCTTCCAGGGGAGCACATTATTACCTGGCTGCTCCGATGCTGGGATAAGGGGGCCAGCAGCCTGGAATTAGAGGGTAGGGAGACCAAGCAGCTGGGATCCCTGTCTAGGGAAGGGGGCATTGACAAGGCAATTGGGAAGAAGGCACAGGCCCTCAGCCTCTGGAGGCGACTCCTGTCAAGCATGAGGGAAAGGTATCCCTTCAAAGAAGATGTTGTATGTCACTCAGGCAAGTGGACCACTATGGAGGGAGGTATCCAATATCTGAGGGAATTAGCTGTGCAGGAGATGGTTCGTTATCCTGATGATCCTGATGAAGTCCAGTGCACAAAACCCAAGTGGCAGAAGATTGTACAGAGTGCACCATCATCATATGCCAGCTCATTAGTAGTGATGGACTGTGAAGACGAAGAGGCACCAACAGTGGATAGAATAGCTGGCCGACTCCATCAATACGAAGAAAGTCTCTCTTCCTCCCTCGTCTTGGCTGTGGAGGAACTGTCCCAGGAGTTCCAGCAATTCAGAGAGGATATGTCCTATTCCCCACCTGTACAGAGCAGTATCAGCTGTTAGGAGTAAGCGTTCCTCTACTCAGAGGATATATAGTGTACACACCATGAGGCAACCTGCAGTTTTATCTGTGTCATCACTGGGAGGACATGAGGAAGTAGGATGGAAAACCTACTTTGATCTTAGGGGCATGGGTACGTGAATTGCAAGGAAAAAAATTTTAAATGGGAGTTCTTACAAGAAAATGGCCACTCCAGTCTCCAGTGGGAAGTTCTCCAGAACTCAAAATGGTCTCCAAAGTTTTTGCAGAGGTTGAATTTGTTGGGAGACTTCCTGGAGGTCTTTCTCCCACATGGATTCTAGGGCCCTTGTGGTATTTGCCTCCACTGTCCCTCCTGTGAAGAAACACTGGTGTCACTGTGGTGTCTCTGGGACAATGATGCTGCCTACCCTGAGGTGAGATCCTGTCCCTCTAATGGCACAGGGCCTTTAGTCTTAGAAAGGACCAAGAAGCTGTTCTTTCACTGTCCAGGAAGACCCAGCTCCAGAGCAGACTGGAGCATGAACGGTGCAGTTCATGCACTGTGTTTCCAGGAAAGGCACACTGTTCAGGGTAAGATGGTGTTGACAGGACAGAAGCCACACCAGGAATGACTGGGCACACCTGAATCAATGGAAGGGGAGCAGGACTTATCCAAGGCCTTGTTTCAGCTACTCTACTGGAGCTTTCCCACTGCCATGTTCGTTCGCCCCCTGAAGTGTTCACCTCCCAGGATCCAAGGGCACATGAGCTCTGGAGAAGTGGGAAGATCCTTCCACATCCCTTGAATTGCTTTGGATGGCTTTACTGCTGGAGGGATGGGGAAAGAGCCTTCCTAGAGGCTTGACAAAGGCCTGCTGGGCAGGACAGAGGTAGGAATTTCCCCCCTCCATCTTTCCATCCAGCATGTGTGGGCTGTGGGAGACAAGGCTCTTGGTCATGAGGAAGGTGAGTGGGCGAAGGGCAAGAGATGGAGGCAGGTCTTGGAGATGGAGGCCTTTTCACTTATCAGAGTCATAAAGGAGTACTCACTCCTTTCAGCAACAAGGGAAGACGAGGGAGAGAAGAGGGACCTTGACCACCTGCAGTGGATACCTCAAAAAGCAGGTGTCTCACTGGCACAGGACACAACAGCTGCTTCCAAGAAATGTCTGTCCATCTTCATCCACTTTGAGGTAGTGCGGAGGACTAGCTCACAGCATGAGTTGTCTGTAGACAAGCTTTTGCCTTCAGAAAGATGAAGGTCACCTTGGGAATTGCCGTGCTCACCTAGATGTTTTTTTTCTCCCTCCTTCCAGTTAAGGGCAGCAACATTTGCAAGAAAAGGTGGACACAGTCCATAAACACATGGCTCCGTGGCTGTGTCACCACCACAACTTTGGGGTTTTTGACAATGGGATAGCCTACAAGGCATCAGTATTCAAGTGTCACCTTCTCTGAGCTCAGGAACGATGCATCGAAGCAAAGAGGAAGTCAGGCAAAAACACACGGAAGCCTGCAGGGATGAACAAGGAGCTCCTGGGCAAAGTCAGACAAAAAAAGGAAGCCTACAGAGGGTGGAAGCAAGGGCAGATAGCCTGGGAGGAATACAGAGAAACTGTCCAAGCAACCAGGGATCAGGTTAGGAAAGCCAAAGCCCTGATAGAATTAAATCTGGCCAGGGATGTTTAAGGACAACAAGAAAAGTTTCTTTGAATGGATTGATTGAAAAGTTTCTGCAGGTATATCAGTGATAAAAGGAGGATGAGGGAAAATATGGGTCCTCTCTGGAATGAAACAGGCAGCCTGGTTACCCAGGATATGGAGGAGGCTGAGGTACTCGACTTCTTTGCCTCAGTCTTCACCAGCAAGGGCTCTAGCCACACTGCCCAGGTCACAGAAAGCTAAATCAGGGACTGGGAGAATGAAGAACCGCCCAGTGTAAGAGAAGATCAATTCTGAGAATATCTAAGGAACCTGGAGGTGCACAAGTACATGGGACCTGATGAGATGCATCTGTGTGTCCTGAGGGAACTGGTGGATGAAGTGGCCAAGCCACTCTCCATCATATCTGAGACATCCTGGCAGTCCAGTGAAGTTCCCACTGACTGGAAAAGGGGAAACATAACCCCCGTTGTTAAAAAGGGTAAAAAGGAAGACACAGGGAACTGCAGGTTGGTCAGTCTCACCTCTGTGCCTGGCAAGATCATGGAGCAGATCGTCCTGGAAACAATGCTCAGGCACATGGAACATAAGGAAGTGATTGGTGACAGCCAACATGGCTTCACTAAGGGCAAATCGTGCCTAACAAATTTGGTGGCCTTCTATGATGGGGTTATACAATTGGTAGACCAGGGAAGAGCAACAGATGTCATCTACCTGGAGTCGTGCAAGGCATTTGACACTGTCCCACATGACATCCTTGTCTCTACATTGGAGAGACATGGATTCGATGGATGGACCACTTGGTGGATAAGGAATTGGCTGGATGGTTGCACTCAAAGAGTTGTGGTTAACGGCTCAATGTCCAAGTGGAGATCAGTGACAAGTGGTGTCCCTCAGGGGTTGGTACTGGGACTGGCACTGTTTAACATCTTTATCGGTGACATGGACAGTGAGATCGAGTGCATCCTCAGCAAGTTTGCCGATGACACCAAGCTGTGTGGTGGATCAACATGCTGGAGGGGAGGGACGCCATCCAGAGGGACCTTGAGAGGCTGGAAAGGTGGGCCCATGTCAATCACATGAAGTTCAACAAGGCCAAGTGGAAGGTCCTGCATGTGGGTTGGCACAATGCCAACCACAACTACAGGCTGGGTTGATAAAAGTACAGCTACAGGCTGGGCAGAGAATGGATTGAGAGCAGCCCTGAGGAGAAGGACTTGGGGGTTTTGATTGATGAGAAGATCAATGTGAGCCGTCAGTGTGCGCTTGCAGTCCAGAAAGGCAACCGTGTCCTGGGCTGCATCAAAAGCAGCATGGCCAGCAGGTCAAGGGAGGCAATTCTGTCCCTCTACTCTGCTGTGGTGAGACTTCCCCTGCAGTACTGTGTCTAGCTCTGTGGGCTCCAGTACAAGGAAGACATGCAGCTGTTGGAGAGATTCCAGAGGAGGGCCATGAAGTTGACCAGAGGGCTGGAACACCTCTCCTATGAGGACAGGCTGAGAGAGTTGGGGTTGTTCAGCCTGGAGAAGAGAAGGCTCTGCAGAGACCTTACAGCAGCCTTCCAGTACCTGAAGGGGGCCTACAGGAAAGATGGTGAGGGACTGTTTATCAGGGAGTGTGGTGACAGGAGAAGGGGTAATGAGTTTAAACTAAAAGAGGGTAGATTTAGATTAGAAGTTAGGAAAAAATTCATTACTGTGAGAGTGGTGAGGTACTGGAACAGGTTGCCCAGAGAGGTTGTGGAGGCCCCATCCCTGGAAATGTTCAAGGCCAGGTTGGATGGGGCTTTGGGCAATGTGGTCTAGTGGAGTGTGTCCCTGCCCATGGCAGGGGGGTTGGAACTAGATGATCTTTGAGGTCCCTTCCAACCCAAACCATTCTATAATTCTATTCTGTGATTCTATGGTTCTCCATGTCTGCTCTGAGAATCTCAAGATCATGCTGTAAGGACTCCTACATGTTCTGAAAACTGTCTACAGAGTTTGAATTCACTGGGAGACTTCTTGGAGGTTATTCTTCAACACAGATTGAAGGGCACAATTGTATTTGCCTCCTTTGTGATTGTTGTGCAGACTGGTGCCAATGGGACAGTGACAATTCCTCCTTGAAAGGGAGACTGCCTATCTGCAGTGAGGATGCTCACAAGTTCTTATTTATGGCCCCTCCACACTGCCTGTTCTTAGGGCTCTCCTGCGAGTGTTTTATTTTACTTCCTCTTTTCCCCTCAGAAATCCTTATGTCATAGGAATTCAATTTTGCGCTGAAGGTGAACTCTGGAAATGGTTTTCACTTTGCCCTTCATCTTTAAGCAGCAAGGGGGCAAGAAAGTCAAACCAAATATTCATCACCTATCAACCTCTCTTTTGTGCTTTCTGTGCTTCAATAAATATGGCTTGAGCTTTGATATAAATGGGCCACAGGCCTTATTTTATCACAGAAGCTTGTGCATCAGGAAGGTTTGTGTTGACTCTTCTTAGCTGGTCTTTGCCATGTTTTTGCTGGCTCCTGACCCACAGTCAGGTAGTAATGCTCAACTTTTTCTTAGCTCTTTCTCACCTCTGTGCAATAGGTTTTTTTAATTTAGAAACTGTATGTCCTGCTTGAGAAAGTCTAGGAGCATATTCTGTGTATAGCTAAGCACACATCAGTATCTGTTTGAGAAAGGTCTTGGAGCATGATCTCTGTCTGTGTGCCAGCAGACTCCTCACACTTGCTCATACCAGCTCTTTCAGAGAGGTGTTCTCAACAGTCACCTGTGCTCAGAGACACATCCATTCTTTGTTCTTATGGAAGTTGATTTTAACATCAATAGGAAGTCATGGTTGATATCAAAGATGAGTTCCATTCTCAGATTTTTGCTACACCTAAAGAGATTGTTGTTTTGGTTTGTTGTCTTCGATGTCCTGCCTGGTTTCTAAATTATATACTTGTGTTGGGTTTGCGTGGCAAGGTTTTGGTAGCGGGGGGGCTACAGGGGTGGCTTCTGTGAGAAGCTACTAGAAGCTCCCCCTGTGTCTGATAGAGCCAATGCCAGCCGGCTCTAAGACGGGCCCGCCGCTGGCCAAGGCCAAGCCAATCAGCGCCTCTGTGATAACATATTTAAGAAGAAGAAAAAAACACTTAGAGAGAGAGCTTTTGCAGCCGGAGAGAGGAGTGAGAAGATGTAAGAAACTCTGCAGACACCAAGGTCAGTGAAGAAGGAGGGGGAGGAGGTGCTCCAGGCGCCGGAGCAGAGACCCCCCTGCAGCCCGTGGTGAAGGCCATGGTGAAGCAGGCTGTCCCCCTGCAGCCCATGAAGGAAGGATGAGGGGGTGTAGCGATTCCACCTGCAGCCCATGGAGGACCCCACGCCGGAGCAGGTGGAGGCACCTGAAGGAGGCTGTGGCCCGTGGGAAGCCCATGCTGGAGCAAGTTCCAGGCCGGACCGGTGGACCCGTGCAGAGGGGAGCCCATGCCAGGGCAGGTTTGCTGGCAGGACTTGTGACCTCGTGGGGGACCCCACGCTGGAGCAGTTTGCTCCTGAAGGTCTGCACCCCGTGAGAGGGACTCCATGCTGGAGCAGGGGAACGATGAGAGGAGTCCTCCCCCTGAGGTTGAAGAAGCGGCAGAAACCAGAAACACCGTGAGATGAACTGACTGTAACCCCCATTCCCCGTCCCCCTGTGCCACTCAGGGGAGGAAGGTTGAAGCCGGGAGTGAGGTTGAGCCCGGGAAGATGGGAGGGGTGGGGGGAAGTGTTTTAAGAGTTGATTTTATTTTCTCATTCCTCTACTCTGTTTTACCTAGTAATAAATTAGATGAATTCCCTCTCTAAGTTTGGTCTGTTTTGCTCGTGACGATAATTAGTGAGTGATCTCTCCCTGTCCTTATCTCGACCTACAAGCATTTCGTTATGCCTTTTCTCCCCTGTTTGGTGAATGAGGGGAGTGAGAGAGCGGCTCTGGTGGGCACCTGGCCCCCATCCAGGCTCAACCCACCACAATACTCCACAATGGACTTCTTCCTCAGAGAATTCATTCTAATTGAGAAATGAAACATATAAGGATAGGCCATTAGCATGCTGATGCACCCATGGAAAATACTACTTCCCTCTTCCCTGGCTCCTCTCTCCACGGGTCCACAGGTCTGGCCAGGAGCTTGCTCCAGCGTGGGCTTCCCACAGGCCACAGCCTCCTTCGGGTGCCTCCACCTGCTCTGGCGTGGTGTCCTCCACGGGCTGCAGGTGGAATCTCTACATGCCAGAGCAGGTTTGCTGGCAGGACTTGTGACCCCGTGGGGGACCCACGCTGGAGCAATTTGCTCCCGAAGGTCTGTGCCGCATGGAAGAGACCACGCTGGAGCAGTTCGTGAAGGACTGTAGCCCATGGGAGAGACTCCATGCTGGAGCAGGGGAACAATGAGAGGAGTCCTCCCCCTGAGGACGAAGAAGTGGCAGAAACACCGTGAGATGAACTGACCATAACCCCCATTCCCCGCCCTCCTGTGCTGCGGGGGGGGGGGGGGCGGAGGTTGAAGCCGGGAGTGAAGTTGAGCCTGGGAAGATGGGAGGGGTGGGGGGAGGTGTTTTAAGAGTTGATTTCATTTCTCATTCCTCTACTCTGTTTTGCTTAGTAATAAGTTAGATGAATTTCCTCTCTCAGTTCAGTCTGTTTTGCTCATGAGGATAATTAGTGAGTGGTCTCTCCCTGTCCTTATCTCAACCCACAAGCTTTTTGTTATATTTTTTCTCCCCTGTCTAGTGAATGAGGGGAGTGAGAGAGCGGCTCTGGTGGGCACCTGGCCCCTAGGCAGGGTCAACCCACCACAGGGTCTCCCCTCAGCCTCCTTTTCTCCAGGCTAAACAACCCCAGTGCCCTCAGCTGCTCCTCATCAGACCTGTTCTCTGGACCCTTCACCAGCTTCATTGCCCTTCTTTGGACATGTGCAGCACCTCAATGTCTTTCTTGTAGTGAGGGAGCGAAAACTGAACACAGTGTTTCAGGTGCGGCCTCACCAGTGCCAAGTACAGGGGGACAATCACTACCCTAGTCTTTCCAGCTACTCTTCCCCAAGCCACTAGTGTTGCAAGGGGTTGGACCCAGCATTGAGCCTTGTTGAAACTCATACAATTGGCCTCGGCCCATTGATCCAGCTTGTCCAGATCCCTCTGTAGACCCTTCCTACCCTCGAGCAGAGCAACACTCTTGCACAACTTGGTGTCATCTGCAAAGTTACTGAGGCTGCAATCGATCCCCTCGTGAAGATCAATGATAAGAATATTAAACAGAACTGGCCCCAGTACCAAGCCCCAGGGAATACCACTTGTGACTCGCCGCCAAATGAATTTAGTTCTATTCACCACAATTCTTTGAGCCCAGCCATCCAGCAAGTTTTTACCAAGCAAAGCGTACCCATGCTGACTGAGACTTCATGAATACCTTCCACGTTCTGGAGGGGAAACAGGTATTCTCTTGCTGCATTATTGATGGACAGTCCCCTGCTACCCAAATCATCTTCTTCAAGGATGAGGTGGAGGAGCATATCCTGAAAGCCCAATGGGGGAAGCTGATCTGCTTCATCCTTCTAAATGTCACCTTGGGGAGTACAGGGACATACGCATGTGTAAACAGTATAGGAACAGGAATAACTAGGTAAGGAGCTCTGCTCTCAGTGCTCCCTGGCACTTGGCTGTCACAGCTGAGACACAGCACAGTGGTGTGGGAAGAAGGGACAGGATACTTGCCATCACATGGCTCTGCTGAAGACCAAGCACCATGCTGGGGCAGGCAGGGCATGGCAGTGGTGTCATTTCCCCCACCTGAGTGTCCCGTCTTCACCAAGGGATGCTCTAGTGAGAGATCCCCTCCCAAGGGGTCCCCCTCTCCCTCTAGCACCCTCCTCTGATCCAGATATGGGTCTCAGCAATGCCCAGGACCAGCAAGTAAGGGCTGGGGCTGCTGAGGGAGACTGAGCTGTGCCAGGGGTGTCCCAAAGTGACCCCTCTATCTTTATGAGCAGACCTTAGCGAAACTGGGGAGATATGCATGACATGGGTGGTTCCCCATGAGTCCAGTGAAGGAAGACGTGATCTAGGGGTTGTCCTTGGTATCTGGGATGGTCCCAGCGCTAGACAGTGAGACTCACAAGGTCTATATTTCTTTCTTAAAGAAGAGAGTGGTCCCACCAAGGGCAGGATCGATTGCTGACGAACTCTTCCCACCATCTCCTTCCTCCTAGCCTTGTCCATGCTATGACCCTCCTCTCTTCCAGAGCAAGCCATGCCCCTCTGGGTATGGATCCTGTGCTCTGCTCTCACCCTGCTCCTCCTGGCATCCTCCCTCATCATCACCCTGAGCTTTGAGAGATGGATCTAGGGTGCCAGAGGAGCCAGGCAGCCTTGAGAAGTCCCTGTCCCCATTGCCCTCAGATGTCCCCACAAACAAAGCATGAACCACATCACACGCAAGCACCAAGTTGGGGTCAAGCTAGTTATGGCAGCATGCCCAAAACGATGTCTTAACATTGCTCTGATTTCTTTTACTCAGCCCCGCTCTCTCCTCAGACAGTTGAATCTTGTACCCTCCCTGGTGCCTTTGTCCCCTGCAGGTGCCCCTCCTGCTCACAGAAAGCACTGTCTCTATTGCCAGGTCAGTCCCTGTAGCTCAGGAAGACAGCCATGCTCTCCAGGTCCTGAGTCATTCCAGCGCTTCCCATCACCCGGGGTGCTTCCAACAGCTGAGGGCAGTACACTGGGCACTGGCTGGATGGTCACAGTGCCCCTTGTAGAGGCACCTTGCTTGTCAGAGGGTCTCTGGGAGGCAAGTTACAAGGATTTGTTCATTGCCTCCAGTCAATGGTCTTGGACCACAAAGGCTTAAGGAGAGGCTGATTTTGCTTGCTGGCCCCATGGGGACCTGGGGACATGCAGCTATGGGGCACAGCCCAGGCCATGACCAGATGAGGTAGATCTCACTCCAAGCATGCAAAGCAGGGTGGGAAACAAGGCGCAGGAAGGCTTTCAGGGAGGAAGCTGCCACAAGGGACAGGCAAATACAGATTTACTCTGCTGTCTCAGAGTACAGAAATGAAAGGGTGGGCTCTGCAGGCACAGCATCCGCAGTGGGGGCTGAGGCAGGGCCCCCACTCGTCACAGCCTCTCGTTGTGGGAAAGGCACTGCTAGCCACAGAAATGCAACAGGAGCAGTCCCAGCTGCGCTGACAGCCACGGCACAGGCAGCTCTTGAACCGCTGTCCCCACCTCAGAGGACAGCAGACGCGTAGAGGAGACGGTGTTCCCGCAGCACCCCAAAAAATGCTGGGGCAGGTGGGATGTGCCAGGCTGTCTCCTTCTCGCCCTGCCTTCCTCCTGCTGCTGCTCGGTGAGTTGGGGGATTTCTTGGCCTTGGGGCTGAGTGCTGGACGGCTGCCGAGCGTGGCAGGACAGGGCACGTCCTGGGCACAGGGGAGGATGGGGAAAGGGTGTGTGGAGCAGCCGTGCAGCAATGAGGGGCAGAGTTGCTTTGATGAGGGGAGGCAGATGATTGCTTCCTCCAGCTATGGCACAGCTCTGATCAAAAGGCGTATTTTTACAAAACCTCTAAATGGGTTCGAGTCATACCGTGAGACTGGGCAGCTGCTGGAGTGCTTTATGGAGCCAGAGGCATCCATCTATGACAACAATCCCACCCAAAATGGGCTTGGTGTTGTGTCAGTTTCGGAGAACAAGAAGATGCAGGATGGAGACAGACAAGTGGGAAGTTGGTTGCCCAACAAGGACTCAGCAGTGGGAACCTGGGCAGGGGCATTTGTGACAACCAGCTCACTGTCCCTCTAACCAAAACCTTCTCTACCCCATGGTTTAGGTGGCAGTGTGACTGCCCAGGACATCTGCAGCTTCCCAGGTGATGGTGACTCCAGGGATGTGGACAGAAAGGGAGGTGAGCAGGGCATGGAGAAGAGAAAGGAGGGGAGTTTTGTTCCCTGGGACTCTTCCGTCCCAGAATATTTTACACCCACAAGATCGTGATTGCTTGCTTCTGGCATCACTACATCACTGTCTTCCCTCCAGGTCACCTCCCGGCTCCTCATCTGAACCTCAACATCCGTTCTGCTCAACCTGGTGACACAGTTCAGGCCTGGTGCTCCATACAGAAGGGGTCACCTGCTAGCCGAATCATCTTCTGCAAGGATGGGGTGGAAGAGTACAGCCTGGAAGCCCAACAGGGTCAGCTGAACTACTTGGTGCTGCTGCATGTCACCCTGGGCAGCGCAGGGATGTACAGCTGTGGATACCAGCACAGGACTGAGAGCAACTGGGTGAGGAGCTCTGCCCGCAGTGCTCCCCGGCGCCTGGCTGTTAGAGGTGAGACATGGGTGTGGGGAACAGGCAGGCAAAATTCAGGGCCCCAAAATGCCCGACTGAGGGTGGGGACCCTTCTGTGCTCCATGGAGTGTCCCCAGAGGGTTGGGATGCTCGGTGTCAGGGTGCAGTTCAGCCCAGCCTTTGACACCAGGGCAACTCCTCCCAGTCATCCTGCTCCTCCCCTGCCCCCAACATCAGAGAAAAGGAGGGTGCTGGTGTCAGATGTAATCCAGAGACACAGCTCTGACATGCATTGATTGATTGATCATGACGCTTGGCGGAGGGTGGATCAGGGGACCCCACAGTTCCTTAGTCTGTGCAGTACCTGGGAGAGATGGACACTCTCACCCTGTCCCTTTCTCCTCCCAGGCAAACAGTCCAGATCCCAGGCAGCACCATCGACCACAGGTGAGTGATTCCCTCCCTGCACACCCAGTGTCCCCCAGTAGCAAGTCAAGCCCTCCAAAAGGGGCCCCACGAATCCCAGTTGAGGGTGAGGACACATGCCTGTGCCCCAGGGGCAGTTGGGATGCTCAGGCTCAGTTCAGCCCAGCCTTTGTCACTGGGAAACTCCTCCCACTCACGGCAGAGCATCCTGCTCCTCTCCTGCCCCCAACATCACAGAAAGGGAGAGTGGTGGTGCCAGATCTTGTCCAGAGCCACAGCTCTGCCCTGCATTATTTATCACAACAGTTCATAGATGGTGAATCAGAGGTCCCCACAGTTTCTTAGTCTGTGCAGTACCCACGAGAGCTGCACACTCTCACCCTGTCCCTTTCTCCTCCCAGGCACAGAGTCCAGCTCCCACGCAGCACCATCGACCACAGGTGAGTGATTCCCTCCCTGCACACCCACTGTCCCCCTTAACATCAGGCTGAGGCATGCCGGGATGCTGGCACCAGGACATGGGGAGGTTCACCACCTGGTCCATCATCTGGCCTGGCCCGAAGGTCCTGCTCTCTACTTCTCCCCATGACTCCTCCTCCTCTTTCCCAACACCTTCTGTCCCCAGTAGGTCCCCAGCACCAGATCCACCACTTCCACACAGGCATCGTGCTGGGAGTGGCAGCTGTCTCCATCCTCCTCCTTGCTGCAGCCAGCTACTGTGCCGTGAAGAAAGGTGAGTGATTTAGGGAAACTGAGGGTAAAACAGACCTGAAACCCAGAGGCAAGTTGAAATGACCCGTGCCTGTGTATGACGATCGCCTCCTTACACTCCTTTCAGGGGAAGCTGAGCCTCTCAGGCCTTTCCTTTATCACCTGAGGGGAGCACAGGTGCTGTGATGGGGAAGACTGGGATGGCCAAATGCATCCCTGCCCCAGGCAGACATTTGCTCCCAGCCCTCTGCACTCCCAGCCCTCCCTCCCCAAGCTGGCCTGAGTGGACCAACAACTGCTCCTCCACACTTGGGCTGTCCACAGCTGCTGAGAGCTTGGGAGAAGCCACTCTGGGAAACGGGATTCACAGTTGCATAGGCTGGGCTCTAAAACGACTCCTCTGAGTGAGGTGTGGAGGTTCAGGCCATCATCTTCATTGTGCAGCCCAGAGCATGGAAAGGCAGGGCTGTGCAGTACCTCTGCCTCCCCACCTCTCCCTTTCTTTGCCTTGCAGGGGCCTGCAGAGACCGATGCCAAAGGTGAGCAGCAATCCCTGCTGGCTGTGGGGCTGGTGGGTGATGGAGACGGGGGCATCCTGGGCTCCCTGGGGTGGTCCTTGGCTAGGGGCAGCATGGTCTGTGTCCGTGGGTGGCTTCCCCCAGGGTGGAGGCAGGGACAATCAGGACTTACCCTGGGCTTGACTCCAGCCTTTGCCACGATGCAAGAAAGCATCATCCATGGGAATGACCCAAAGGTTTCCATCGCTGTGGGATGACAGTGAGGCCGTAGAACCTAAGCACCTTGTCTCCCTGCTCTCTCTGCACCGCTCTGTGATGCTGGTAGTGCTGAGGACTCTTCTGCTGACAACCGGAATTACTGTAAGTGCAAAGTCCCCTGCACCCTTCCACTCCTCGCTTGTAATGCAGACCAGGTCCTGTCGTCAGTGTTCTTAAGAAATATTCTTTTCATTCCCAATAAATTAAATCTAAAGAAATTATCTTCTTAATAAATAGGCCCAATCCCATCCTGATAGCTACTCTTGAAACCTTGCGCTCCTCCCTTCCAAACCTGTTTTGGATGTCATCCTGCTGATGGTCGACACTAACTCAGGTTCTCCCCACAGATGCCAACACTGAAGGACTGCGCAGAGTTAAAGTGAGTTCAGCTCCTGCAGAGGTCCTCAGGCTCTGCAAGCTCTTCTTGGGTCCAGGATGTGTTGTTTTTGGAAGAGGAGAAAGGCCAACCCCCATGAGACTGGGATATTCCCATGGCTCTGCTGGGGCTGTCATTGTCCTCCTTCCATGGTGTCAGCTTATTCCAAGGGTCTGTGGCTGTGGTGGGCACCAGGAGGCTGAGGCTGCTGTCTTTTCTCTTTTGAAGGTCTCCAGTCCAAACTTCTCCGAAGATTCACTGTACGCCAACTTAGGAGAAAGCGAGAGGTGATGCAGGCAACTTCTGAGTTATCCAACATAAGACAGGGAATTCACATGGATCCTTGCTGGCTTTCCCTCCCCTCCATGAGGATTTCTGTTTTGGGGTAGGTTCCCAGAACACAAACTGTATGAAGATAGGATTTTCTCATGATCATGATATGGCTGTCAAAAGACTCCAAAAGACTCCAAGATCCTTCTCCCATAGAAACACTGTGCTCCCATCTTCATTAAGATCATGCTGTGCGGGCAGGGTTGGGAGAGGCAAGGACAAATGTGGAAAGCATGGAAGATCTATGAGTTGTAAATAAAAGAATTAAGAGGCACAGCAAAGAGAAAGAAGCTCCTGTTGCCTTATCTCACAAGATGCATCGGGTGAAATGCCCCGTGCGAACAGTTGTCTGTCTCCAGGGCATTGTACACAGGGCTCACAAAGGGACATCATATCCCAGCCAGCTTGGAAATCTGCAAAGCTCTTCCCAGCTAAAGCCTCAGCATTCATGCAAGCCCGTAGTCACAAAGTGATGACAATTTTGATGTAAGAGCATAATGTGGTTAGCTGGGGTTGCTGTTAAATGATTGAAAGTGGCTTGATGAGTGGTAATTCAGTAAAAATAAACCAGACAAAAAGCAGCCGTAGATTCCTCTTTCTGCTGTTGCAACGTACGGGACATGAACATGGGATTTGGATCTGCTCAAAGGGAATGTGGAGCTGGTGGTCTGATCAAGCTGGTTATCTACCCCAAAAGTTGTTTTTTGCACAGCTTCTGGTGATAAAAGTGAACATTAGATAGGCCTGTGCACAGATCTTCCCGGAACGGGATGCAATACATGTCATTGGAAACAACTCTTACTCTGTAACCCATCTGTCCACAAAAGAAAGTCCCCATGGCCATGCTCCAAAGCCTGGCAGCCCCATCCCTGTCCCAGAGACGTACCTTGCACTGACGCACCCTACAGCAGCAAGGTGACAGCGTGTAGCTCTGGCATGGGCCCCCAACATGCCATACCCTATGCAGCAGCACAGAGCTGTGTCCTCAGCAGAGCCACATGGTGGTAGTGTCCTGTCCCTTGTGACAACACCACTGTGCCATGTGTCAGCTGTGACAACCAGCTGCCAGGGAGCACCGAGGGCAGAGCTCCTCACTCGGTTGCTCTTGTCCCTGAGCTGGTACGCACACGCATACGTCCCTGTGCTCCCCAGGGTGACATTCATCATCACAAAGTAGCTCAGCTGTCCCTGTTGGGCTTTCACACTGAAGTCCTCCACCTCATCCTTTCAGAGGACGATTTGGGTAGCCTGTGACCCCGTCAGGATGAGACACCTGGCCAGGTCTTTGTCACCAGGCTGAGCAGAAGTTAAATAGAGTGTCAGATGAGGAGCCTGGAGGTTATGTGGAGGGAAGGTAATGATGCAGGGATGCTATGGGCCAGCATTTGTGTTGGCAGAGCTGTGCAATGTACTTTTTTGGGAAGGAAAGCATCTCTCCTCCAAGGTTTTGTACCTGGGGAACAAAACCTCTCTCCTTTCTCATCTCCACCCCTTCAAACACCCATCCCTGTACTCACCATCACCTGGGAAGCTGCAGATGTCCTGGGCGGTCACACTGGCACCTGCACGATGGGGCAGACAGGGTTTTGGTCAGAGGGCCATTGACCTGGCTCACCCAAATGCCCCTGCCCAGGTCCCCACTTCTGAGTCCTTGCTGGGCAAGCACCTGCGTACCTCTGCGCCTCCATCCTTCATCTCCTTGGTCTTCTTGCTTGACACCTCCCCAAGCCCATTTTGGGTGGGATTGTGGTTCCAGATGAGTGACCTTGCCTCACTCACAGCCCCACATCCTCACCATCTCAGGCAGGGCATCTCCTCTGGACTCTCCTCATATTGACTGTGTGTCTTTGCCCCATTGTCTCCACCCTCTGCCCCAGCTTGCCCATTTCAGAGCTCTGTATGCTGGCAGGGAAGGGTCCCCAATGAAAAGCCACCCAATGTTCCAAGTACCACCTGTCTCTGCACTGCTCGCAATGCACCCCAAGCAGATAGGTTCTTTGCACCCAACATGGCAGTTGCCATTGCCACAAGGAAAGGCATTTTTAGTCAATTCAGGATGATAAAAATGACAAAGCTTCGTCCATCCCCTCTCCTCACTAATGTGTCCCACAAGAGTATTTCTCTGGGTGTTCAGTAGAGAACATGAGTGGTAATTCAGTGAAAATGAAATGGAAACAAAGCAGCTGTACATCCCACTGCTTCTGTTGTAATGTAGGAGGCATGAGTATGGGATTTGGGCATGCTCAAAGGGAATATGTAGCCAGTGGTCTGTTCCAGCTGCTTATCTACCCTGACAGGTGTTCTTGCATAGCATCTGGGCAAAAAGTATAATCTGTGCACAGATCATCCTGGAATGAGATACATATAATTTGAAACCTCTGTTATGATTTAACCCAGCTCTCTGCAAAACAAAGCTGCCATGACCATGCCCTAAAGCCTCGCAGCCCCATCCCTGTCCCACAGATGTGCCTTGCACCGACTAACCCAACAGCAGGAAGGTGACAATGGGAGATCTGGATGGACACCCAACATGGCACAGCCTATGGCACCTTTCCCATCTGATCATCTTGGGCCTTTCTCAATGTCTGTCCCAGCTCATTCCCTTTGTTGGGGTGTGGCTGAGCACCCTCAGGTCATCTTTTGCCATGGCATCCGGGTGACTCACAGCAAGCAGCCTCTCCTACTCTCCGTGCCTTGGCGAGACCCATGTCAGGGACCAGACATGGACCCAGTTTCCCCATGGGACTTCTCCCACCCAGTGCTACACATCTGATCCTGCAAACAGAGTGGAGTCCTGAGTCTGGGAAGACCTGAATTTCTATGTTAATAGTCTGGGAACTAGGAGGATAGCAGAGGAACAGCATCTCCAAGAGGGTTTATTGGAAGTGGAGCCATTGAGGGGAGGAGGCATGACAGCCCAGTCAAGTTGGTAGAGCAGGACCATGGTGACAGCCTGAGTGTCTGCATGGAGGAGGGAAGGCTTTAGGCAGAGGGATGGACTTTCTGGGCCTGTGGAGTAGAGAAGCAGCAATGCTGGATGTGTAGAGACAATCTGTAAACACACACCGTGCCCTTCCTATACCAGGCTCTTAGCTGCGCAACGAACATTGGCACGTGTGTCTGCCCAGGAGAAGACTCATGGAAATTTGTTAGCCCTCTTCCAAATGAGAGGAGTCAGGAAGGAGACGAGAGGCAGAAAGGCGAGTGCAGGGAGATGCTCCTGGTTTTCCAAGGGGTCTTAAGGAGCCCAGCCTATACCGTATAGGGAAAGGTCTCTATATTGTGCTATTGAAGATTCATACTGCGATCAAAATAGAGGGAATTAATTCCTGGATTCATTATACACAGGTAAAAAGGACACCAAGGCCTGATGACGATGAATGGACCTCCACACTGACCGGAGAAGTTAAACCTCGATGAACTGTACCTGAGAAACAAGACTTGCCTAAGTAAAGGGATAATTGTAGAACTTACTTGGAAAGCATTATTAATTTAACTCTGCAAAAATATTAAATATTATAATAGTATATTCAGTATTAGCTGTCTGTGAAGGAGAGTTATAGTTATAATGAACAGAAATAGTGAGACATACAAGACCCATGAGAAGAGATCTCATCGTCTCAAAGGGGGGAAAAATGATATCTATAAAGTAGAATTTTCCACTTTATAGGGACAGAAGTGTGTTCGGGTTAGTGCTTGGACACTGTTTAATACAGGGTTAAATGCACGACCTTGCTTTGCTAATGGCTATACCTTTGGAGAAGATCCAAAAGACTGACAAAAAGCATGCTTTGCTAAAGAGTATCCTTGAAGAAGAGCTGAAAAACCAATAGAAAGGAAACATCCTGCCCCAGAAGGCGCCGAGAGCAGGGCGATTGTCAGAGAGGCCTGAAGTCAACAAAAATCAACAGTAACTTGGGGAAGGGAAAGGTGGCTGAGGGAGTTCGGGACCACCTACTCAATTAAAGGACTATGCAAATTACACCCCCGACACCCTCAAGGAGCATGCATGCTAATTTAAAAATGCCTGAGATAATAGATGATGTGGTAATTAATAACCCATTAGCATAAACTTAGGCAGGTTTTTCTGATCCTGTAACAAGATAACTATGTGGTAGATTATGTGTGTAGTGTGCTAGCTTTGTGGAATTAGCACCTAGTACCCATCTCTGCACAGACATAAAATAAATAAAATACCTCTGCTCTGTGTGTATATTGCTGTGCTGTACACCGGGTAAACAATCCCACTTTTGGGACAACATGGCCTCTCGGGACTTACCCTTATGGGACAGTGGATCGCACTGTGAAGGACATAGCCAGGCTCAGCACCAGCTCAGCTCAGCTCAGTGACTGCTCCTCTGTGCAATTGCTGGGCCTCAAGCAACCTTGCTCTAAAAGAAGCCCTCCCTTTCCTGTGTCTGCTGTCTCAGTAGCAAGGTATTCACCTCCTGCTCGCTCTGCATGCTCAGAACTCGACCACGCAACCACTTGGCCAGACCACTCCTTTGTGCATGCGGCTGTGGCTCTTATATTTAGAAATGAGATTTCCTCCCTGGTCCCCAATAGCAACCCAACGGCTCCTCCAGAAAGACGTCTGTCGCTATGATGCTTTGCTGGGGTTGAGCTGAGCTTGAGGCAGAATAGAAAAGTGCAGCAGCAGCTGCAAATTTCCAAGGTAGGGGCCAAGAACAGGTGTGGGAAGGCAGAGGGCTGGCGGGCTGGAAACTGGACCATCTCTTTGCATAGCTATGGCCTTAGTTGGCTATGTTCTGGACTGGATGATAAGGACAACAGGCTGAACCTTTCCACCCCATTTAGGAAGGAATTTTCAGCACAGCCTAGGAGGATTTGGAATTCCAGCAACCATATCTTTACAATGTATGATGTATAAATATATTCCATAGATTGAAAATCTCTACGGGAGTACCTGAAGTGAAGACATCTCTATCCCACTATGTAAAGAGTCTTGTGTACCAACTTGTGTACAGACAGGTGGAAGGATTTCACCCAGCACTTCTCCTGGGATAAGGCAACAGCTGCTCCTTTCTGTTTGGGATACCACTTCATGCTTTTTGTTACAGCTCACAGATCTTTTATGCTTTCTGCATTTTCCTCTCTTCCTCTCTCTCAGAGAACTTGTGTGGACACTGCCCTTGCCACACAGCATGATCTTCACAAAGAAGGGAGCAGAGTGTTGTAGTGGAGAGAGGTCTTGGGGTCTTTTACAGTTTTTTGACAGATATATCATGGTCATGGGAAAATCCTAGCTTCATGAAGTGTTGGGATCCAGGATCCTACCCCAGAACACAAATCCTCATTGAGGAGAGGGAAAGCCTCAGCTCCTGTGGAGAAAGGATCTACAGGAATGCCCTGTCTTGTGTTGGATAAGTCAGAAGCTGCCTGCATCACCTCTCACTTTCACTGAAAAGAAGCTTCAGAGCAGTTTGGTCTGGAGACCTTCAAAAGACAAAAGACAGCAGCCTCAACCTCCTGGTGCCCACCACAACCACAGACCCTTGGAATGAGCTGGCACCATGGAAGGAGGACAATGACAGCCCCAGCAGAGCCATTCAAAATCCCAGCCTCATGGAGGTTAGGTTTTATCCTCTCCCAAAAATAAGACGTCTTGGAGCTAATCAGAGCTTTCACAGCCTGAAAGCCTCTGCAGGAGCTGAACTCACCTCAACTCTGCCCAGTCTCTAAGCATGTACATCTGCAGAGAGAACCTGAGTTAGTGTCAACCATCAGCAGGATGACATCCAAAACAGGTTTTCAATGGAGGAGCGCCAGGATTCGAGAGTAGATATCAGGATGGGATTGGGACTATTTATTGAGAATAAAAGTTATTGAGATTTAATGTATTGGGAACATAAATTTGGAAATAGCCATTTCAGCACTGTTCCTCAAAAACTAAGCCAGAGGTGGACAAGAGCAAGCAGAGACCTCTTCCACAGATCCAAACCCCCAAGGAACATCAGGCCAAATCCTCCTAGGCTGTGTTGGATATGCCTTCCTAAATCGGGTGGAAAGATTCATCATCCAGTCCAGAACACAGCCAACTAAGGCCATACCTACGGCAAGAAATGGTCTAGTTTCCAGCCCGCCAGCCCTCTGCCTTCCCACACCTGTTCTTGGCCCCTACCTTGGAAATTTGCAGCTGCTGCTGCACTTTTCTATTCTGCTTCAAGCTCAGCTCAACCCCAGCAAAGCATCATAGCGACAGACGTCTTTCTGGGGGAGCCGTTGGGTTGCTATTGGGGACCAGGGAGGAAATCTCATTTCTAAATATAAGAGCCACAGCCGCATGCACAAAGGAGTGGTCTGGCCAAGTGGTTGCGTGGTCGAGTTCTGAGCATGCAGAGCGAGCAGGAGGTGAATACCTTGCTGCTGAGACAGCAGACACAGGAAAGGGAGGGCTTCTTTTAGAGCAAAGTTGCTTGAGGCCCAGCAATTGCACAGAGGAGCAGTGGCTGGGCTGGGCTGAGCTGAGCTGAGATGGTGCTGAGCCTGGCTGAGTGTGTCCTTCACGATGGCATGCACTGTCCTCTGAGAGGATGTCCTGAGAGGCCGGGCTCCTTGGAAAGTCAGGAGCATCCCCCTGCACTCACATTTCTGCCTCTCATTTCCTTCCTGACCCATCTCATTTGGAAAACGGTAGCAAATTTCCATGTGTCGTCTTCTAGGCACACACGTGTGTCAGTGTGCAATGTGCAGATAAGAACCCGGTACAGGAAGGGCACGCTGTGGGTTTACAGGTTGTCTCTGTACCTCCAGCATTGCTGCTGCTCGTCTCCATGGCCCGGAAAGTCCATCCCTCTGGCTAACACCTTCCCTCGTCCATGCAGACACTCAGGCTGTCACCATGGTCCTGCTCCACCAACTTGACTTCTCCATCATGCCATCCCATATTCATGCCCCCTGCATTATAACTGAAGCAGTGGGATGTACGGCTGCTTTTTTTCCATTTTATTTTTACTGAATTACTGCTCACGCACGGAGATGCACGGATGGGCAAACCAGCACAGGGAGAAGAGCAACTGGGTGAGGAGTTCTGCCCTCGGTGCTCCTGGGCACCTTGCTCTCACAGCTGACACACAGCACAGTGGTGTGGGCACAAGGGACAGGACACTACCACCATGTTGCTCTGCTGAGCACTCAGCTCTGTGCTGCAGCAGGCAGGGCATGGCACTGGTGTCCTTCCCCCAGATTTATCCATGAATTATGGAATGGATAGGGTTGGAAGGGACCTGAAAGATCATCTAGTTCCCACCCCCTGCCATTGGCAGGGGCATCTTGCACTAGACCAGGCTACCCAAAGCCCCATCCAACCTGGTCTTGAACACTTCCAGGGATGGGGCATCCACAACTTCTCTGTACAACCTGTTCCACTGCCTCATCACCCATACAGTAAAGAATTTCTTCCTAATATCTCCCCTAAATCTACCCTCTTTTAGTTTAAACTCATTACCCATTGTCCTGTCACCACACTCCCTGATACAGAGTCCCTCTCCAGATTTCTTGTAGGCCCCTTTAGGTACTGGAAGGCTGCAGTAAGGTCTCTCTGGAGCCTTCTCTTCTCCAGGAAGAACAATCCCAACTCTCTCAGCCTGTCCTCATAGGAGAGGTGCTCCAGCCCTCTGATCATCTTCGTGGCCCTCCTCTGGACTCGCTCCAACACCTCCATGTCTTTCTTGTACTGGGGACCCCAGAGCTGGACGCAGTACTCCAGGTGGGTGTCACCAGAGCAGACTAGAGGGGCAGAATCCCCTCCCTGGACCTGCTGGTCATGTTGCTTTTTGATGTAGCCCAGGATACTGTTGGCTTTCTGGAGTGCAAACGCACATTGCCAGCTCATGTTATGCCCATCATCAATCAACACCCCCTTGTCCTTCTTCCCAGGGCTACTCTCCATCCATTCTCCGCCCAGCCTGTAGTTGTACTTGACAGTGTGCTGACCCATGTGCAGGACTTTGCACTTGGCCTTGTTGAACTTCATGCAGTTTGCACAGGCCCACCTCTCAAGCCCCTCAAGGTCCCTATAGAAGGCATCCCTTCCCTACAGCAAGATGACTGCACCACACTTTTTAGTGTCGTCTGCAAACATGCTGAGGGTGCACTCTGTGCTTCTCACACCGGGAGAAAAACCTGGGCTGTGTGGGTGAAAACGAGGAACCCAAGTGTCCTGCCTCCGCCAAGGGATGCTCTAGTGAGAGATCCCCTCCCCAAAGGGGTCCCCCTTCTCCCTCCAACACCCACCTCTGATCCACATATGGGTCTCAGCACTGCCCAGGAGCAGAAAGGCAGGGCTGGGGCTGCTGAGGGAGCCTGGGAACACATCTCCCCTCTACCTTTACAAGCTGACCTCAGGGAAACTGGGGAGATTGACATCAGCTGGGGGCTGCCTCAGGAGTCTGATGAAGTAAGCCATGAGCTGGGGGGTCTGCTCAGTGTCTGGGATGCTCCCAGAACAAGACAGAGAGACTCACAAGGTCTGCATTTCTCTGACAGGCAGCAGCCCCTCACCCAAGAGGCTGCTCTCAACAAGAGGTGAGTGATTGTTTGTGAGCCCTTCCCACCAAGCCCTTCCTCCTTAACGTCCCTTGTCCACATTGTCAGCCTCCTCTCTTCCAGAGAAAGCCATGCCCCTCTGGGGGCATCCTGAGCTCTGCCCTCACCCTGCTCCTTCTGGCATCCACCTCCATCACGACATTGACCTGTCAGACACAGATCCAGGGTGCCAGTGGAGCCAGGCAGCCTTGAGATGTTCCTGTCCCCATTGCCCTCTCATATCCTCACTGCCTTGGACTCTTTGCTGTCTCCACGACTCTCCAACACAAACAAATCATGAACCACACTACGGCCCAGGCGCCCGGCTGGGGTCAGGCCAGTTATGGCAGCATGCCCAAAAGGATGTCCTCACATTGCTCTGTTTCTTTTGCTCAGCCCCTGCTCTCTCCTCAGACAAAAGCCAGTTGAATCTTGTACCCGCCCTGGTGCCTTTGTCCCCTGCAGGTGCCCCTCCTGCTCACAGAAAGCACTGTCTCTATTGCCAGGTCAGTCCCTGTAGCTCAGGAAGACAGCCATGCTCTCCAGGTCTTGAGTCATTCCAGCGGGGTGCTTCCAACAGCCAAGGGCAGTACCCTGGGCACTGGCCAGCTGGTTACAGTATCCCTTGAAGAGGCACCTTGCCCGTCAGAGAGTCTCTGGGAGACGAGTTACAAGGATTTATTCATTGCCTCCTGTCACTGGTCCGGGACCACAAAGGGTTTAGAAATGGCTGAGGTTTTTTGCTAGCCACATGGGGGCCTGGGGACATGCAGCTATGTTGCACAGCCCAGGCCAGATGTGGTAGATCTGGCTCCAACCATGCAAAGTAAGATGGCGGAAAAGGTGCAGGAGGGCTTTGCAGAGAGGATGCTGCCCACAAAGGACAGGAAAACACGGCTCGGACTCGGCTGTCTGAGTGTACAGAAATGAAAACAGGAGCTTGCAGGCACAGCATCCGCAGTGGGGGCTGAGGCAGGGCCCCCACTCGTCACAGCCTCTCGTTGTGGGAAAGGCACTGCTAGCCACAGAAATGCAACAGGAGCAGTCCCAGCTGCGCTGACAGCCATGGCACAGGCAGCTCTTGAACCGCTGTCCCCACCTCAGAGGACAGCAGATGCGTAGAGGAGATGGTGTTCCCACAGCACCCCAAAAAATGCTGGGGCAGGTGGGATGTGCCAGGCTGTCTCCTTCTCGCCCTGCCTTCCTCCTGCTGCTGCTCGGTGAGTTGGGGGATTTCTTGGCCTTGGGGCTGAGTGCTGGACGGCTGCCGAGCGTGGCAGGACAGGGCACGTCCTGGGCACAGGGGAGGATGGGGAAAGGGTGTGTGGAGCAGCCGTGCAGCAATGAGGGGCAGAGTTGCTTTGATGAGGGGAGGCAGACGATTGCTTCCTCCAGCTACGGCACAGCTCTGAGCAAAGGGCATATTTTTACAACAGCTCTAAGGGGGTTCATGTCGTAGTGGGAGACTGGGCAGCTGCTGGAATGCTTTACGGAGCCAGAGGCATCCATCTATGACAACAATCCCACCCAAAGTGGCCTTAGGGAGGATGGAGACACACAAGTGGGAAGGTGCTTGACCAGCAAGGACTCAGCAGTGGGGACCTCCCAAGGGGCATTTGTGACAACCAGCTCACTGTCTCTCTAACCAAAACCCTCTCTGCCCCATGGTTTAGGTGCCAGTGTGACTGCCCAGGACATCTGCAGCTTCCCAGGTGATGGTGACTCCAGGGATGTGGACAGAAAGGGAGGTGAGCAGGGTGTGGAGAAGAGACAGCAGAGGAGTTTTGTTCCCCGTGACTCTTCCATCCCTGATCCAGAATACTTTCACCCACAACATCATGAACGCATCACTACATCACTGTCTTCCCTCCAGGTCACCTCCCGGCTCCTCATCTGAACCTCAACATCCGTTCTGCTCAACCTGGCGACACAGTTCAGGCCTGGTGCTCCATACAGAAGGGGTCACCTGCTACCCGAATTGTCTTCTGCAAGGATGGGGTGGAAGAGTACAGCCTGGAAGCCCAACAGGGTCAGCTGAACTACTTAGTGCTGCTGAATGTCACCCTGGGCAGCGCAGGGATGTACAGCTGTGGATACCAGCACAGGACTGAGAGCAACTGGGTGAGGAGCTCTGCCCTCAGTGCTCCTTGGCACCTGATTGTCAGAGGTGAGACATGGGTGTGGGGCACACGCAGGCAAAATCTCTGAGTCCTAAAATCCCCAGTTGGAGGTGGGGACCCTTCTGCACTCCTCCAGAGTGTGGGGAAGCTCAGGGTCAGGGTGCAGTTCAGCCCAGCCTTTGACACCAGGGCAACTCCTCCCAGTCACGGCAGAGCATCCTGCTCCTCTCCTGCCCCCAACATCATTAGATAGGGAGAGTGGTGGTGCCAGATGCAATCCAGAGCCACAGATCTGCCCTGCATTGATTGATTTATCATGATGCTTGGTCACGGATGGATCAAGGGGCCCCTTAGTTCCTTACTCTGTGCAGTACCTGGGAGAGATGGACACTCTCACCCTGTCCCTCTCTCCTCCCAGGCAAACAGTCCAGATCCCAGGCAGCACCATCGACCACAGGTGAGTGATTCCCTCCCTGCACACCCAGTGTCCCCCTGCAGCAGGTCAAGATCCCCCAAAAGAGGGTCGTCTTTGTGTCAAGAGAGGAAACCAAGGCGTTGTTGGATAGAGACACATGGGTGGCAAGGTGCTTGCCCAGCAAGGGACCTGTGTGGGGGTGGAGATGGGATGGGAGAGGGCCTTTATTCCCCACGTGTGAACTCCTGGAGAGGACACTCTTCCCCTCCCACATCCACAGTGTTTTCCTACCCCATCTTCTCTAACACTGACCTGGGCCATCCCCATGCCATCTCTCCAGGTGAACCTCCTGGCTCCTGCCCTCTTAGCATCATAGAATGATAGAGTTGTTGTGGTTGGAAAAGACCTTTAAGATCATCAAGTCCAACCTTTAACCTAGCCCTGCCAAGTCCAACCACTAAACAATGTCCCGAAGCACCACATCCACATGTGTTTTAAATACCTCCAGGGCTGGTGACTCAACCACTTCCCTAGGCAGCCTCTTCCAATGAATGATAACTCTTTCAGTGAAGACATTTTTCCTAATGTCCAATCTAAACCTCCCCTGCTACTACCAACACCCACCTCACTACGACCTCCTTTCTGGTATTTGAAGAGAGCCATAAGGTCTCCCCTCAAGCTCCTTTTCTCCACAATAAACAACCCCAGTTCTCTCAGCAGCTCCTCATAAGTCCCGTTCTCTGCTTCATTGCCTTCTCTGGACACTCTCCAGCTTGTCCAGATGGGCACACTGCTGGCTCATATTTAGCTGGCTGTTGACTAACACCCCCAGGTCCTTTTCCGCCAGGCAGCTTTCCAGCCACTCTTCCACAAGCCTGTAGCGTTGCCTGGGGGTTTTGTGACCCAAGTGCAGGACAAAGCACGGAGCCCTGTTCAACTTCATGCAGTTGGGCACGGCCCTTCAATCCAGCCTGTTCAGATCCCTCTGTAGATCCTGGACACTCCCACACAACTTCGTGTCATCTGCAAAGTTACTGAGGGTGCATTCGATCCTCTCATCCAGGTCATTGAGCACGCGACTTCTGACCGCCTGCCAACTGGATTTAACTCCATTCACCACAACTCTTTGGGCCCAGCCATACAGCCACTTTTTACCCAGCAAAGTGTACGTCCATCCAAGCCATGAGCAGCCAGATTCCAAATGCCACCTCGGACAGTACAGGGTTGTACGCATGTGCAACTCTGCCCTCAGTGCTCCCTGCACCTGGCTGTCACAGCTGACACGTGGCACAGTGGTGTGTGCAGAAGGGAAGGGAAAATTGCCACCACATGGCTCTGCTGAGGACTGAGCTCCGTGCTGGGGCAGGCAGGGCATGGCACTGGTGTCCTTCCCACACCTCAGTGTCCCATCTCCACCAAGGGATGCTCTTTTGCGACATTCCCTCCTAAGGGGTCCCCCTTCTCCCTCCAACACCCACCTCTGATCCAGACATGGGTCTCGGCAGTGTCCAGGATCAGCAAGCCAGGGCTGGGGCTGCTGAGCAAGCATGGGCTTGTGCAGGGATGCCCTAAAGTGACTCCTCTACCTGCACGAGCACACCTCAGGGAAATTGGGGACATTTGCATGAGATGGATCATTCTCTATCAGTCCAATGAAGCAAGACGTGACCTAGGGGTTCTCCTTGGTGTCTGGGATGCTCCCAGCGCAAGGCAGTGAGACTCACAAGGTCTGCATTTCTGACCATTCTGCACAAGACAGTGCTCTCACCTAGGGCAGGAGCGATTGCTGATGAGCTCTTCCCACCATCTCCTTCCTCCTGGACTTGCCTTGTCCACATAGTGACTCTCCTCTCTTCCAGGGACAGCCATGCACCTCTGGGTATGGATCCTGCGATCTGTCCTCACCCTGCTCCTCCTCATCTCCGCCCCCATCATCACCCTCATCCTGAAGAGATGGAGTCACTGTGACAGCAAGGACAGTCAGTCTGGAGACATCCCCGACCCCTTTGCCCTCTGATGTCCTCATTGCTCTGGGCTCCCTCCTGTCCCCATGCCTCTTTGCCATGAGTGGAGCGTGAGTCACGCCATTCCCAGGCTCACAGTTGGGGTCTGACCAAGGGACATGCTGCCATTGCTCTGCTCTCTTTTGCGCAGCCCCTGCTCTCCCCACAGATGAAGGACCACTGAATCTCCCACCCTTCCAGGTGCATTTCACCTCCACAGATGCCCCTCTTGCTCACAGAAAGCAGCGTCTCCATTGCCAGGTCTAACCCTGCACCCCTGGAGGACACAGGGGGATGGGTGGACAGTTCCACCTTCCAACAGCCATGCCCTCCACATCCTGCATCCCTCCTGCACTTCCCAGCACCCACGGTGGTGCCAACGGCCAAGGGCACTTCCATGGACACCGGCCATCTTGTTAATGTGATGTGCTAGTTTGGGCTGTGTGGGAGTTGCACATAAGAGGTTAAAAACACTGATGTCCTCTTATATCTTATAGAAACATTGTGGATGGAGATCCACAAGGGTGGTATGAATAGCAGCCAAAAGAGATAGTCTAATGGCGGCAAGATGGCCCTGTTCTGGCTAGAGATTATGGAACAGTCAGACAGATGATTTCTACACAGAATTTGTGTCGAATTCTACAGAATTTGTGTTGAATTCTCAGTGCCCCGAGTGAGACTTTTTGCTTCATTATCTGTGAAATTAATTTTAAAGTTGACACCCCTAAATATGAGAATGAGCTAAAAGGAATACATGCTAAACATCTATGACTATAGTACTCTACTCTCCACCCAAATCACGTTAAACGTCACCCCCTGGGAGGTAACAGCTAAGGTTGGGGTATAAAGGATATTGATGAAGTTACCCCCAGGGGGCAGGGAGGGAGAAGGAATTGAAGACCTGGAAGAGGCAGTCGACGGGCTGTGTTTCTTCTCCTCCACCCAAGATAGGGACGCCTTCTTGGTAAGCAATTGCAATTTCAGCTTTTCTGTGAGAATACCCAGGGTAGTATTTTGCTATAATTATAATCATAGTCATGTATTAGCGCTATTGCAGTAAGTGCATTTATCAACAGCAATTCTGAACTCTTTATATCTGTCGCTTTAATAAACTTTCTATTAGTTTCAACTTTGCAAAACTGAGTCAGTGCAAGGCCGGTGGGGGTTCTGACAGGCAAACGTTAACTCTGACATCTGGCTATATCTATCTAGCTCTATATATATATATGTGGCTATATATATAATCCTTTAGACATAAACCATTGACCAAGTCTGGGACTGAGACTGGACCTAGCCGCAGCTAGGCTCCTCTCTGAGAAGGAGTTTGGAAAGCAAGAGGGTCCTTTCTGAACCTTGTGACTCAACGGGAGGGCCTCCCTCAGCCACACAACAGACTCTTACCCTTTACGTGACAGAAAATTGACATAGTCGGCAGGATTGCCATGGATAAACTGCTGCGAAAATAGAAGTGTACGCCATCCCAAGCAGGAATAGAATGGAACTAAAAATATTGGAAAGATGAAGACAAAGTGGTAGAGCAGATGGAACTGTGCAGAATTGAACAAAAGATTAAAAAAGGTAAAGGCAAAGGAATTGTTTGTGCAGTGTTGGAGGCTTGTTTTTCTTGCGCACAAAAGAAATCAAAACGTCCCCTTCCCCCGAAGGAATTGCAGATGTAGAATATGCCTCTGTAAAGTCAGAAAATGAAGTATCAAAAACATTGCTGACTTTGGAAAAGTCAGAAAATGAGAAATTGAAAACTTCACTGACTTTGGAAAAGGAAAGTAGTGAAGTATTGGGAAGACTATTGACTTTAGAAAAAGAAAATAATAAAGTACCGAAAACATCATTGCCTTTAGAAAAAGTAAACAATGAGAAATTGGGAAAACAAGTAGATTCCCTCATGGCCGATACCCCAGGATCCGTGCCTATATGACCGTTACTTAAAACTGAAACCACAGACAAGGGGGATGATGATGTTTGTACTACCATACGCAGCATTCCCTGGTCTGCTGCTGAATTGGGCAAGTTGCAGGAAAAGTATCCCAGGAATCCAGAGGAATCTGAGACAGAATACATGTGTCGGGTCTCCCTCACAGGAGGGGATCGAATCTTACTGAGCGAGGAAGAAGCTGAAGGCTGTTGGGCTCCTGGAGTGTTTTTAACTACTACACCAAGCAATCATAACTATTCATTAACAACGTGGGCTGCTAATTGGGCTGGCAGCATAGACCCGTCAGACAGAGGAGAACCCCTTCTTATCAAAACCCTCAGGATTCTCCGACTTGACTGTGCCAGTGCAACAGGCAGCCCACATACAAGCGACGTATGAGAGGGACATGTTAAGGAGATCCCCAATGCTAGCCCCTCTTGATTCAGCACGATTAACTCCCCTTATCCGTGGCCTCCCAGATAGCCTCAAGACATATGTAGCTAATGCCCGGGACTGTATACAAACTACTCAGGATATGAATGCTGCCATAGCTGCCACTCAGCTGCCCCCAAAATGGACAGTGGTGGCTTACCATTGATGATAGGCGACTGGATGCCAATACCACACCTTTAACTGCAGCCATACCAAATATTGCAGAATTAGTAACTGTGGTGGGTTGACCCTGGCTGAGGGCCAGGTGCCCACCAGAGCCGCTCTCTCACTCCCCTCATTCACTAAACAGGGGAGAAAAGGCATAACGAAATGCTTGTAGGTCGAGATAAGGACAGGGAGAGATCACTCACTAATTGTTGTCACGAGCAAAACAGACCAAACTTAGAGAGGGAATTCATCTAATTTATTACTAGGCAAAACAGAGTAGAGGAATGAGAAAATAAAATCAACTCTTAAAACACTTCCCTCCACCCCTCCCATCTTCCCGGCCTCAACCTCACTCCCAGCTTCAACCTTCCCCCCCTCAGCGGCACAGGGGGACGGGGAATGGGGGTTACAGTCAGTTCATCTCACGGTGTTTCTGCCGCTTCTTCGTCCTCAGGGGAAGGACTCCTCTCATCGTTCCCCTGCTCCAGCATGGAGTCCCTCTCACGGGGTGCAGACCTTCAGGAGCAAACTGCTCCAGCGTGGGGTCCCCCACGGGGTCACAAGTCCTGCCAGCAAACCTGCCCTGGCGTGGGCTCCCCTCTGCACGGGTCCACCGGTCCGGCCTGGAACTTGCTCCAGCATGGGCTTCCCACGGGCCACAGCCTCCTTCAGGTGCCTCCCCCTGCTCCGGCGTGGGGTCCTCCACGGGCTGCAGGTGGAATCGCTACACCCCCTCATCCTTCCTCCATGGGCTGCAGGGGGACAGCCTGCTTCACCATGGCCTTCACCACGGGCTGCAGGGGGGTCTCTGCTCCGGCGCCTGGAGCACCTCCTCCCCCTCCTTCTGCACTGACCTTGGTGTCTGCAGAGTTTCTTACATCTTCTCACTCCTCTCTCCGGCTGCAAAAGCTCGCTCTCTCTAAGTGTTTTTTTCTTCTTCTTAAATATGTTATCACAGAGGCGCTGATTGGCTTGGCCTTGGCCAGCGGCGGGCCCATCTTAGAGCCGGCTGGCATTGGCTCTATCAGACACAGGGGGAGCTTCTAGCAGCTTCTCACAGAAGCCACCCCTGTAGCCCCCCTGCTACCAAAACCTTGCCACGCAAACCCAACACAGTAACCCAAACTTGGGAAGAGAAAAATAGCGCTGGAAAACTCCATCAAATCAGTACTTGATGGATAGTACCCACCTTCTAACCTAATATCTGCCGGTCAAATCAAGACTGAGCCCTTTTTTTGTGTTCGCAGGTACTCCGAATGCCAAGAAATTGCACCAGGGATCACAGACTGGCCTATACCAATCTAACATGGCACACTGAGGAGGGGAAATATGTCCTACAATGGACCCCTCAGGGAAATGGAACCACAGGTAACTGCAATATTACTAAAGCACCAAAGTTTGAGACTGGTGCTGAAACAACTGGGACAATCCATCATCCTTCTGGGGACCAGTGCACCAACACTCCATGGGGAAAGCATATACCCAGGGTGTGGGGAGCACACCAACATGGTGATTGGGATTATATGCAGAGTACTGACTGGTGCATTGATTGGAATGGGACCATTAGATTACCGGACAATCCCATACATGTCAGTGTCCAATATGCAAACTTGAATATTTCTCGCTTAGATAGTCCAGAATGCTATAACTGGAATTGTACTAGGGTTTATAATTGCAGGAGTCGAGAAGTTGAAATTCAGAGATTGGGCCCGACAGCTCAAGCCCTCTGATTAGGTTGTCTTGGTCATGATTACATCACTTTGATCAATGACACTTGGTCTCATTTGACAAACAATGATACCCATACCGATATAATTTGTTCAAAACTCAGTATACCCTCTGTGGGACACACTGTGTGGTTTAGTTGTGATGGAACTTGGACCACGGATTTATCTGTGCAGGGCAGGCGACGCCAACGCACATTGGGACTGTGAACACTTCGCCTGGAAAAACGCTGAGCTGACAATGGCTGAGCCTATCCTTCCATACTCAGGTCCAAGTGGTGGATCTGGGCTCCTGTCCTGGTTTCAGCTGAGATAGAGTTAATTTCTTCACAGTAGCTAGTATGTGGCTATGTTTCAGATTTATGCTGGAAACACTGTTGATAATATAGAGATGGTTTTGTTATATAGATGTGGGGTTTGTTATTGTTGAGCAGTGCTTACACAGAGCCAAGGCCTCTTCTGCTTCTCACACTGCCCCGCCAGCAGGATGGCTGGGGCTACACAAGAAGTTGGGAGAGGACATAGAAAGGACAGCTGACCCAAAGTGACCCAAGGGATATTCCATACCATATGATGTGATGCTCAGCTTAGAAGGGGCTTGGGGAAGAGGAAAGATGGGGCAGGGGGAAGGGAGGCACTCAGAGTGATGGTATTTGTCTTCCCAAGGAACTGTTACATCTGATGGAGCCCTGCTTTCCTGGGGATGATTGAACACCTGCCTGCTGATGGGAAGAGCTGAATAAATTCCTTGCTTTGATTTGCTTGCACACGTGGCTTTTGCTTTACTTATTAAACTGTCTTTATCTCAGCCCACAAGTTCTCTCACTTTCACTCTTCCGATTCTCTCCCCATCCTGCCAGGGGAGGAGTGAGTGAGCAGCAGCATGGTGCATAATTGCCAGCCAGGGCTAAACCACGACACCTCCCCAATTCAAGAAAGACAAGGAACTACTGGAGAGAGTCCAGCAAAGGGCTGCAAGGATGATGAGGGGACTGGAGCATCTGTCTTCTGAGGAAAGGCTGAGAGAGCTGGGTCTGTTTAGCCTGGAAAAGAGAAGACCGAGACGAGATCTTAGCAATGCTTATAAATATCTAAAGGGTGGGTGTCAAGAGGATGGGGCCAGACTCTTTTCAGCAGTGTCCGGAGACGAGCCAAGGGGCAATGGGAACAAACTAGAACACAGCCAGTTCCGTCTGAATAGGATAGAAAACTTGTTTACTTTGAGGGTGACCGAGGACTGGAACAGGCTGCCCAGAGAGTCTGTGGAGTCTCCTTCTCTGGAGAGATTCAAAACCCACCTGAGCGCAATGCTGTGCAACCTGCTCTAGCAGGGGGTTTGGACTACATATTCTCTAGAGGTCCCTTCCAACTCCTACCAATCTGTGACCTGTGGGGCAGGGGCGTGCTGGGCTGAAAACCTCACCCTGGAGACAGGACTGGAGGTGTCCTACTGTGGGACAGATGGGGATGGGGTCTTGGCATCAGCAGCCCCCAACATGCACCACAGGCTCTATCTTGCCTCCACAGTGCCTCCAGCCTCCCACACCAATCAATGCTGATTCAAGCCCAATTCAAACCCAGCAAAGCATCATGGAGACACATGTCTTTCAGGAGGAGCGGTTGGGTTGAAGCTGGGAACCGGGAAGGAAATCTCATTTCTAAATATAAGAGCCATGGCCGCACACACACAGGAGTGGTCTGGCCAAGTGGTTGCATGGTCAACTTCTGAGCATGCAGAGCCAGCAGGACACGAATAGATCACTGCTGAGAGAGCAGATATGGGAAAAGGAGGGCTTTTTTTTTAAAGCAAGATCACTGGTGGCCCAGCAGCTGCACCAAGGCGCAGTGGCTGGGCTGAGCCGAGATGGTGCTGAGCCCGACTGAGCCCATCCTCCACGATGGCAGCCACTCTCCTCTAAGGGCAAGTCCCAAGTGGCAAGGTGCCATAGGGTGTGGCATGTTGGGGGCCCATGCCACAGCTACCCACCGTCACCTTGCTGCTGTAGGGTGCGTCAGTGCAAGGTACATCTCTGGGACAGGGATGGGGCTGCCAGGCTTTGGGGCATGGCCATGGGGACTTTCTTTTGTGGACAGATGGGTTACAGAGTAAGAGTTGTTTCAAATGACATGTATTGCATCCTGTTCCAGGAAGATCTGTGCACAGGCCTATCTAATGTTCACTTTTATTGCCAGAAGCTGTACATAAAACAACTTTTGGGGTAGATAACCAGCTTGATCAGACCACCAGCTCCACATTCCCTTTGAGCAGATCCAAATCCCATATTCATGTCCCTGACTTTGCAACACAAAAAGGGGAATGCACGGCTGCATTCCTTCTGCTTTAGTTTTACCTAATTACCACCCACCAAGCCACTTTCAATCATTTAAGAGCAGTCCTGGCTAACCAGGAAGTCCTAGTTGACTGGAGGTTAACCAATGTGACGCCCATCCACAAAAAGAGACGGAAGGAGAATGCGGGGGACTAACAGCCTGTCTCACCTTAGTGCTGAGGAAGGTTATGGAGCACATCCTCCTAAGTGCCTTCACATGGCATGTACAGGACAACCAGGCGATCAGGCCCAGTCAGCATGCATTTATGAAAGGCACGTCCTGCTTGACTAACCTGATCTCCTTCTATGAGAAGGTGACCCTCTTAGTGGATGAGGGAAAGGCTGTGGATGTTGTCCATTCTCCTGGAGAAACTGGCTGTGCTTGGATTGATTGGTCAGGTGTATCTTGGATGGGTAAAAAAATGAGCTCGATGGCCAGGCCCAGAGTTGTGGTGAATGGAGTAAAATGCAGTTGGCGGCTGGTTAAAAGTGGTGTTCCCCAGGGCTCAGTACTATGGTCAGTTCTCTTTCCCGTGTTTATCAACGAAAAAGTGGTAGGACAGAGGGGACTGGGGTCTTGACATCAGCAGCCCCCAAAACACACCCCAGGCTCTACCTTCCCCACAAGGAGTTTCAAGCCTCCCACACCAACATCCCCCATCACTTGCCCAAGTCCCCAAAGTGTTTTGGAGAGGCAGATGTTCTTTCCTGGCCCCATGGGGACCTGGGGACATGCAGCTATGGGGCACAGCCCAGGACATGACCAGATAGGGTAGGTCTGGCACCAACAGTGCCAAACAGGATGGGGGACAAGGGGCAGGAGGGCTTTGCAGACAGGATGCTGCCCACAAGGGACAAGCAGACGCCAGTTTTTGCTCCGCTATCTCACTGTACAGAAATGAAAACAGGAGCTCTGCAGGCACAGCATCCGCAGTGGGGGCTGAGGCAGGGCCCCCACTCGTCACAGCCTCTCGCTGTGGGAAAGGCACTGCTAGCCACAGAAATGCAACAGGAGCAGTCCCAGCTGCGCTGACAGCCACGGCACAGGCAGCTCTTGAACCGCTGTCCCCACCTCAGAGGACAGCAGACGCGTAGAGGAGACGGTGTTCCCGCAGCACCCCAAAAAATGCTGGGGCAGGTGGGATGTGCCAGGCTGTCTCCTTCTCGCCCTGCCTTCCTCCTGCTGCTGCTCGGTGAGTTGGGGGATTTCTTGGCCTTGGGGCTGAGTGCTGGACGGCTGCCGAGCGTGGCAGGACAGGGCACGTCCTGGGCACAGGGGAGGATGGGGAAAGGGTGTGTGGAGCAGCCGTGCAGCAATGAGGGGCAGAGTTGCTTTGATGAGGGGAGGCAGATGATTGCTTCCTCCAGCTACGGCACAGCTCTGAGCAAAGGGCATATTTTTACAACAGCTCTAAGGGGGTTCATGTCGTAGTGGGACACTGGACAGCTGCTGGAATGCTTTATGGAGCCAGGGGCATCCACCTGCAACAATAATTTCACCTAAAATGGGCTTGAGGAGGTGTCGATTTTGGTGACCAAGGAGATGAAGGATAGAGACACATGGGTGGGAAAGTGCTTGACCAGCAAGGACTCAGATGTGGGGACCAGCCAAGGGGCATTTGGGAGAACCAGCTCACTGTCCCTCTAACCAAAACCCTCTCTGCTCCACGGTGCAGGTGCCAATGTGACTGCCCAGGACATCTGCAGCTTCCCAGGTGATGGTGACTCCAGGGATGTGGACAGAAAGGGAGGTGTGCAGGGTGTGGAGACGAGATAGGAGAGTTGTGTTCCCCGTGACTCTTCCATCCCTCATCCAGAATAGTTTGCACCCACAGCATTGTGAACGCTTCCTTCTGGCATCGCTACATCACTGTCTTCCCTCCAGGTCACCTCCCGGCTCCTTCTCTGGACTTCAACGTACATTTTGTTCAATCTGGCTACACAGTTCAGGCCTGGTGCTCCATACAGAAGGGGTCACCTGCTACCCAAATCATCTTCTGCAAGGATGGGGTGGAGGAGAACACCCTGGAAGCCCAACAGGGTCAGCTGAACTACTTGGTGCTGCTGCATGTCACCCTGGGCAGCGCAGGGATGTACAGCTGTGGATACCAGCAGCGGACTGAGAGCAACTGGGTGAGGAGCTCTGCCCTCAGTGCTCCTTGGCACCTGATTGTCAGAGGTGAGACGTGGGTGTGGGGCACACGCAGGCAAAATCTCTGAGTCCTAAAATCCCCATTTGAGGGTGGGGACCCTTCTGTGCTCTGTGGAGTGTCCCCAGAGGGTTGGGATGCTTAGGGTCAGGGTGCAGTTCAGCCCAGCCTTTGACACCAGGGCAACTCCTCCCTGTCACAGCAGAGCATCCTGCTCCTCTCCTGCCCCCAACATCACAGAAAGGGAGAGTGGTGGTGCCAGATCTCGTCCAGAGCCACAGCTCTGCACTGCATTGATTTATTTATGATGCTTTTTTGACACTGTTCCGCACGACATCCTTGTCTCTAAATTGGAGAGACGTGGATTCAATGGATGGACCACTCGGTGAATAAGGAACTGGCTGGATGGTCGCACTCAAAGAGTTGTGATCAATGGCTCAATGTCCAAGTGGAGAACAGTGACGAGTGGTGGTGCTCAGGGGTCATTACTGGGACCAGCACTGTTCAACATCTTTGTCGGCGACATGGCCAGTGGGATGGAGTGCACCCTCAGCAAGTTTGCTGACAACACCAAGCTGTGTGGTGTGGTCGACACGCTGGAGGGAAGGGATGCCATCGAGAGGGACCTTGACAGGCTGGAGAGGTGGGCCTGTGTGAACCGCATGAAGTTCAACAAGGCCAAGTGCAAGGTCCTGCATATGGGTCGGTGCAATCCCAAGCACAACTATAGGCTGGGCGAGGAATGGATTGAAAGGAGCCCCAAGGAGAAGGACTTGGGGCTACTGATTGATGAGAAGCTCAGCATGAGCCAGCAGTGTGCGCTTGCAGCCCAGAAAGCCAACTGTGTCCTGGGCTGCATCAAAAGAGGTGTGACCAGCAGGCCGAGGGAGGTGATCCTGCTCCTCCACTCAGCCCTGGTGAGACCCCACCTGGAGTACTGCGTCCAGCTCTGGGGGCCCCAGTACAGGAGAGACATGGAGCTGTTGGAGCAAGTCCAGAGGAGGGCCACAAAGCTGATTGGAGTGATGGAGCACCTCTCCTATGAGGACAGGCTGAGAGAGTTGGGATTGTTCAGCCTGGAGAAAAGGTGGCTCCGGGGAGATCTAATTGTGGCCTTCCAGTACCTGAAGGGGACTACAGGAAAGATGGTGAGGGACTGTTTATCAGGGAGTGTAGTGACAGGAGAAGGGGTAATGGCTTTAAGCTGAAGGAGGGTTGATTTAGATTAGATGTTAGAAAGAAATTCTTTGCTGTGAGAGTGGTGAGGTACTGGAACAGGTTGCCCAGAGAGGTTGTGGAGGCCCCATCCCTGGAAGTGTTCAAGGCCAGGTTGGATGGGGCTTTGGGCAACCTGGTCTAGTGGAGTGTGTCCCTGCCCGCAGCAGGGGGGTTGGAACTAGATGATCTTTCAGGTCCCTTCCAACCCAAACCATTCTGTGATTCTATGATTCTATGATTCTATGATTCTATGATTCTATGATTCTATGATTCTATGCTTCTATGCTTCTATGCTTCTATGCTTGGTAGGTGGTGGATCAGGAGGCACCCTCCTTTGATTAGTCTGTGAAGTACCCACGAGAGCTGCACACTCTCACCCTGTCCCTTTCTCCTCCCAGGCACAGAGTCCAGCTCCCACGCAGCACCATCGACCACAGGTGAGTGATTCCCTCCCTGCACACCCACTGTCCCCCTTAACATCAGGCTGAGGCATGCCGGGATGCTGGCACCAGGACATGGGGAGGTTCACCACCTCGTTCATCATCTGGCCTGGCCCGAAGGTCCTGCTCTCTGCTTCTCCCCATGAATCCTCCTCCTCTTTCCCAACACCTTCTGTCCCTACTAGCTCCCCATCAACAGATCCACCACTTCCACACAGGCATCGTGCTGGGAGTGGCAGCTGTCTCCATCCTCCTCCTTGCTGCAGCCAGCTACTGTGCTGTGAAGAAAGGTGAGTGATTTAGGGAAACTGAGGGTAAAACAGACCTGAAACCCAGAGGCAAGTTGAAATGACCCGTGCCTGTGTATGATGGTCAGCTCCTTACCCCCATTTCAGGGGAAGCTGAGCCTCTCAGGCCTTTCCTTTATCACCTGAGGGGAGCACAGGTGCTGTGATGGGGAAGACTGGGATGGCCAAATGCATCCCTGCCCCAGGCAGACATTTGCTCCCAGCCCTCTGCACTCCCAGCCCTCCCTCCCCAAGCTGGCCTGAGTGGACCAACAACTGCTCCTCCACACTTGGGATGTCCACAGATGCTGAGAGCTTGGGAGAAGCCACTCTGGGAAACGGGATTCACGGTTGCATAGGCTGGGCTCTAAAACGACTCCTCTGAGTGAGGTGTGGAGGTTCAGGCCATCATCTTCATCGTGCAGCCCAGAGCATGGAAAGGCAGGGCTGTGCAGTACCTCTGCCTCCCCACCTCTCCCTTTCTTTGCCTTGCAGGGGCCTGCAGAGACCAATGCCAAAGGTGAGCAGCAATCCCTGCTGGCTGTGGGGCTGGTGGGTGATGGAGACGGGGGCATCCTGGGCTCCCTGGGGTGGTCCTTGGCCAGGGGCAGCATGGTCTGTGTACGTGGGTGGCTTCCCCCAGGGTGGAGGCAGGGACGATCAGGACTTACCCTGGGCTTGCTCCACCCATTGCCACGATGCAAGAAAGCATCATCCACGGGAACGACCCGAATGGTTCCATCACAGCTTGGACACAGACCCCAAAACTCTTCCCCCCCTCCTCTCCAGGCAGCAGCACGTTCCCAGCCATGAGGCGACCAACTACAATGAAATAAAATGTGAGTACCACCTCCTCCCTCTGAGTGAGCCTTAGACTCCTCTGCCTCTGGGGAGCCCCTTGCACCGCCAGTAACCCTGTGCTCCTAGACCGGTCTTGCTGCAGTCTCAGGAGCTGCACAGATGTACAGGGACGTGCCCCAAACCCAATTTCCACCCTCTCCATTCCCTTCCTTTATTGTGCTACCATGCAGGACTTTTCCCAATTCCACATGACATCCCAGCAATTAATTTCCCTCTCGGGCATGAAATACAACTGTCCATGGAACAAGGACAGATTTCTCCCAGCTGTGTGGCACCCTTCTGTTACCCTGCATGCACAGCTCACCTTCTGCCTGCAGAACAAAGGTGACATCATCCCAACACTCAAGGTCACCAACCCTATTTGCTGGCATGATTTTTCCCTACACACTCTGGTCCCAAGCTACAATTCAGCCTCCCTAGAGGTGGTATCTTTCCCCCCCCTACATTTCCACTTCACCAGGATTTCTGCTTCCAGCGGAGTGCAACTTCTGAGGACACAGGTCCTGAAAGCCTCTGCAGGAGCTGAACTCACCTCAACTCTGCTCAGTCTGTCAGCGTGTACATCTGCGGGGAGAACTTGAGTTAGTGTCAACCATCAGCAGGATGACATCCAAAACAGGTTTTGAATGGAGGAGCGCCAGGTTTCAAGAGTAGATATCAGGATGGGATTGGGACTATTTATTGAGAATAACATTTATTGAGATTTAATATATTTGGAACATAAATTTGGAAATAGCTATTTCAGGACTGTTCCTCAAAAACACAAGTCAGATGTGGACAAGAGCAAGGCGAGACCTCTTCCACAGATCCAAAGCCCCAAGGAACATCAGGCCAAACAGAGCTATTGCATGCAAGGCTCCAGCAAACAGCCCGGGCTGCTTCTGTAGGGCACGGAGCTCTGCAGGCACAACAAATCCTGCTGAGGCATCTCACACCAGCAGAGAAGCCCAAGGGGGTGGTACGGGTGAAAGATGCAGCCACCTTCACCTGCATCTCATCCACACAGGGTGTCCACAGGGGCTTGGTGATTGAGATGCATTGATTTGGGTGCTGGAACTCCAAATCCTTCTAGGCTGGGCTGAAAATTCCTTCCTAAATGGGGTGGAAAGATTTATCACCCAGTCCAGAACACAGCCAACTAAGGCCATAGCTATGCAAAGAGATGGTCCAGTTTCCAGCCCACCAGCCCTCTGACTTCCCACACCTGTTCTTGGCCCCTACCTTGGAAATTTGCAGCTGCTGCTGCACTTTTCTATTCTGCTTCAAGCTCAGCTCAACCCTAGCAAAGCATCATGGGGACAGATGTCTTTCTGGGGGAGCCGTTGGGTTGCTATTGGGGACCAGGGAGGAAATCTCATTTCTAAATATAAGAGCCACAGCCGCATGCACAAAGGAGTGGTCTGCCCAAGTGCTTGCGTGGTCGAGTTCTGAGCATGCAGAGCGAGCAGGAGGTGAATACCTTGCTGCTGAGACAGCAGACACAGGAAAGGGAGGACTTCTTTTAGAGCAAGGTTGCTCAAGACCCAGCAGCTGCAGGAGCAGTGGCTGGGCTGAGCTGAGATGGTGCTGAGCCTGGCTGAGTGTGTCCTTCACAGGGGGATGCACTGTCCTCTAAGGGAAGGTCCCGAGACACTGGGCTCCTGAAGACCCCTTGGAAAGCCAGGAGCGTCCCCTGCACTCACCTTTCTGCCTCTCGTTTCCTTCCTGACCCATCTCATTTGGAAAACGGTAGCAAATTTCCATGTGTCGTCTTCTAGGCACACACGCGTGTCAGTGTGCAATGTGCAGATAAGAACCCGGTATAGGAAGGGCGCGCTGTGGGTTTACAGGTTGTATCTGTACCTCCAGCATTGCTGCTGCTTGTCTCCATGGCCCGGAAAGTCCATCCCTCTGGCTAACGCCTTCCCTTGTCCATGCAGACACTCAGGCTGTCACCATGGTCCTGCTCCACCAACTTGACCTCTCCATCATGCCAACCCATATTCATGCCCCCTACATTACAAGAGAAGCAGTGGGATGTATGGCTGCTTTTCTTCCATTTTATTTTTACTGAATTACTGCTCATGTTCTCTACTGAACACCCAGAGAAATGCTCTTGTAGGACACGTTAGCAAGGAGGGAGAATCGACGAAGCTTTGTCATTTTCATCATCCTGAATTGAATAAAAATACCTTTCCTTGTGGAAATGGCAACTGTCATGTTGGGTGCGAAGAATCTTTCTGCCTGGAATGCTCTGTGAGGGGTGTAGAATGAGAGCTGGCACTTGGGAAGTTGGGTGGCTTTTCATTGGGGACACTTCAAGGTTGCTGCCCTTCTAACCAAAACCCTCTCTGCCCCACGTTGCAGGTGCCAGTGTGGCCGCCCAGGACATCTGCAGCTTCCCAGGTGATGGTGAGTACAGGGATGGGTGTTTGAAGGGGTGGAAATGAGAAAGGAGAGGGGGTTTGTTCCCCAGGTACAAAACCTTGGAGGAGAGATGCTTTCCTTCCCCAAAAAAGACATTGCACAGCTCTGCCAACACAAATGCTGGCCCGTAGCATCCCTGCATCATTACCTTCTCTCCACATAACCTCCAGGCTCCTCATCTGACACTATAGTTACCTTCTGCTCAGCCTGGTGGCAAAGGCCTGGCAAGGTGTCTCATCCTGACAGGGCCACCTGCTACACAAATCATCTTCTGCAAGGACGAGGTGGAGGACTTCAGTGTGAAAGCCCAACAGGGACAGCTGAGCTACTTTGTGATGATGAATGTCACCCTGGGGAGCACAGGGACGTATGCGTGTGCGTACCAGCACAGGGACAAGAGCAACCGAGTGAGGAGAACCGCCCTCGGTGCTCCCTGGCAGCTGGTTGTCACAGCTGACACATGGCACGGTGGTGTTGTCACAAGGGACAGGACACTACCACCATGTGGCTCTGCTGAGGACACAGCTCTGTGCTGCGGCAGGCAGGGCATGGCACTGGTGTCCTTCCCCAGACTTATCAATGAATTATAGAATGTTTTGGGTTGGAAGGGACCTGAAAGATCATCTAGTTCCCATCCCCCCTGCCATTGGCAGGGGCATCTTGCACTAGACCAGGTTGCCCAAAGCCCCATCCAACCTGGTCTTGAACACTTCCAGGGATGGGACATCCACAACCTCTCTGGGCAACCTGTTCCACTGCCTCATCACCCTAACAGTAAAGAATTTCTTCCTAATATCTCCTCTAAATCTATCCTCTTTCAGTTTAAACTCATTACACCTTTTCCTATCACTACACTCCCTGATAAACAGTCCCACTCCCGATCTCTTCTGGGCCCCTTTAGGTTAGGTAGATTCCCTCATGGCTGATACCCCAGGATCCGTGCCTATATGACCGTTACTTAAAACCAAAACCACAGACGAGGGGGATGACAATGTTTGTACTATCATACGCAGCATTCCCTGGTCTGCTGCTGAGTTGGGCAAGTTGCAGGAAAAGTATTCCAGGAATCCAAAGGAATCTGAGACAGAATACTCATTACACCTTTTCGTATTACTATACTCCCTGATAAGCAGTCCCTCTCCAGAATTATTCTAGGCCCCTTTAGGTACTAAAAGGTCACAGTTAAGTCACCCTGGAGCTTTCTCTTCTCCAGGCTGAACAATCCCAACTCTCTCAGCCTGTCCTCATAGGAGAGGTGCTCCAGCTGTCCAATCAACTTCATGGCCCTCCTCTGGACTTGCTCCAACAGCTCCATGTCTCTCTTGCACTGTGGACCCCAGAACTGGATGAAGTACACCAGGTGGGGTCTCACCAGAGCGGAGTGGAGGAGCAGGATCACCTCCCTCGACCTGCTGGTCACACCTCTTTTGATGCAGCCCAGGACACGGTTGGCTTTCTGGGCTGCTAGTGCACACTGCCAGCTCATGTTGAGCTTTTCATCAATCAACACCCCCAAGTCCCTCTCCTCAGGGCTGCTTTCAATCCATTCCTCGCCCAGCCTATAGTCATGCTTGGGATTGTGCTGACCCATGTGCAGGACCTTGCCCTTGGCCTTGTTGAACTTCATGCGGTTCGCACAGGCCCACCTCTCCAGCCTGTCAAGGTCCCTCTGGATGACATCCCTTCTCTCCAGCGTGTCAACCACACCACACAGATTAGTGTCATCAACAAACTTGCTGAGGGCGCACTCGATCCCACTGTCCATGTTGCCAACAAAGATGTTAAACAGTGCCGGTCCCAGTACCGACCCCTGAGGAACACCACTCGTCACTCGTCATGCTGCTTTTGATGCAACCCAGGACACGGTTGGCTTTCTGGACTGTAAGCACACATTGCCAGCTCATGTTGATCTTCTCATCAATCAACACCCCCAAGTCCTTCACCTCAGGGACTTACTGTCCATTTGTAACCATGGGATAGAGGCCATGAGACAGAAACTATAGAATGATTACTTTGGAATAATTAGTTTTTAACCAAGGAAATAGGTAATGAAGCTGCTGCTATGTTCCATGTACTGTCCCTACCCAACCGGACAGTAGGTCCAGAGATATTAATCTTATGAACTAAGTTGTTACGGACAGGTGTATCCAGAGCAATGATACTGCGCATGCCTGCGAGAAGAGGGTCATCCAGCGGACATGGATGTGTGACCACCGATGACCACCAGAGACTCCTTGGAGGACCACCTACTCAAATCACTGAGCATTCATGACAGGGAGGAGAATATGAAAATGAATTCTAAGAAATGATTCTCATTAAACTGCCTTTTCTGAGGAAAATGATGAATATTTATATTTTGATCCTACATAACCTGGGTGTTGGTGATCACCAAGCATGCACGTTGGGTGGAGCTATCCCCCATGCATCAAACACTGCAGTAAAGAATGCCTGCCTTTTAACACTACATTGGTGTTACGAGGTTTATTCCCGGGTTTCAGTGACACATCCATTCTCCACCCAACCTGTAGTTGTGCTTGGCATTCAGCTGACCCATGTGCAGGACCTTGCACTTGGCCCTGTTGAACTTCATGTGGTCTGCATGGGCCCATCTCTCAAGCCTCTCAAGGTCCCTAGAGAAGGCATCCCTTCCCTATAGCGTGTCACCCACATCACACAGCTTGGCATCTTCATCAGACTTACTGAGCATGCACTCAATGGTTCCCACAATGGGAGACGTCCTGGGATGCAGGGGTGAAAACCAGGAATCCTGCGTGTCTTGTCTCCACTGAAGGATGCTCTAGTGAGAGATCCCCTCCCCAAAGGGGTCCCCCTCTCCCTCCAACACCCACCTCTGATCCACATATGGGTCTCGGCACTGCCCAGGAGCAGAAAGGCAGGGCTGGGGCTGCTGAGGGAGCCTGGGAACACATCTCCCCTCTACCTTTACAAGCTGACCTCAGGGAAACTGGGGAGATTGATATCAGCTGGGGGATGCCTCAGGAGTCTGATGAAGTAAGCCATGAGCTGGGGGATCTGCTCAGTGTCTGGGATGCTCACAGAGCAAGACAGAGAGACTCACAAGGTCTGCATTACTCTGACAATTAGCAGCCCCTCACCCAAGAGGCTGCTCTCAACAAGAGGTGAGTGATTGTTTGTGAGCCCTTCCCACCAAGCCCTTCCTCGTTAATGTCCCTTGTCCATGTTGTGAGCCTTCTCTCTTCCAGAGCAAGCCATGCCCTTCTGGGTATGGATCCTGACCTCTGCCCTCACCCTGCTCATTCTGGCATCCACCACCATCATGACACCGAACTCTGAGAGATGGATCCAAGCTGCTAGTGGGGCCAGGCAGGCCTGAGATGTTCCTGTCCCCATTGCCCTCTCATGCCCTCACTGCCTTGCACTCTCTGCTGTCCCCACAAATCTCCAACACAAACAAAGCATCAGCCACACCACGCTCAGGCACCCATTTGGGGTCAGGCCAGTTATGGCAGCATGCCCAAATGGATGTCCTCACATTGCTCTGATTTCTTTTGCTTAGCCCCTACTCTCAGACAAAAGCCAGTTGAATCTTGTACCCTCCCTGGTGCCTTTGTCCCCTGCAGGTGCCCTCCTGCTCACAGAAAGCACTGTCTCTATTGCCAGGTCAGTCCCTGTAGCTCAGGAAGACAGCCATGCTCTCCAGGTCCTGAGTCATTCCAGCGCTTCCCATCACCCAGGGTGCTTCCAACAGCCAAAGGCAGTACCCTGGGCACTGGCCAGCTGCTTAAAGTGCCCCTTGTAGAGGGACCTTGCTGGTGAGAGGTTTTTTTGTATGCAAGTTAAAAAGATTTGTTCATTGCCTCCTGTCACTGGTCCGGGACCAAAAAGGTTTAAGGAGGGGTATATGTTGTTTCCTGGTCCCATGGCGACCTGGGGACATGCAGCTATGGTGCACAGCCCAGGACATGACCAGATGTGGTAGATCTAAATCTAACCATGCAAAGCAGGGTGGGGGACAAGGGGCAGGGGGGCTTTGCAGGGGGATGCTACCCACAAGGGGCAGGAGTCCTTTGCAGACAGGATGCTGCCCACGAGGGACAAGCAGACGCGGTTTTTGCTCTGCTATCTCACTGTACAGAAATGAAAACAGGGTCACTGCAGACACAGCATCCGCAGTGGGGGCTGAGGCAGGGCCCCCACTCGTCACAGCCTCTCGCTGTGGGAAAGGCACTGCTAGCCACAGAAATGCAACAGGAGCAGTCCCAGCTGCGCTGACAGCCACGGCACAGGCAGCTCTTGAACCGCTGTCCCCACCTCAGAGGACAGCAGACGCGTAGAGGAGACGGTGTTCCTGCAGCACCCCAAAAAATGCTGGGGCACGTGGGATGTGCCAGGCTGTCTCCTTCTCGCCCTGCCTTCCTCCTGCTGCTGCTCGGTGAGTTGGGGGATTTCTTGGCCTTGGGGCTGAGTGCTGGACGGCTGCCGAGCGTGGCAGGACAGGGCACGTCCTGGGCACAGGGGAGGATGGGGAAAGGGTGTGTGGAGCAGCCGTGCAGCAATGAGGGGCAGAGTTGCTTTGATGAGGGGAGGCAGACAATTGCTTCCTCCAGCTACGGCACAGCTCTGAGAAAAAGGCGTATATTTATAACATCTCTGAATGGGTTCATGTCATAGAATGAGACTGGGCAGCTGCTGGAGTACTGTAGGCAGCCAGGGACATCCATCTGCAACAACAATCCCACCCAAAACGGGCTTGGGGAGGTGTCACTATTCGAGACCAAGGAGATGCAGGATGGAGACAGACAAGTGGGAAGTTGGTTGCCCAACAAGGACTCAGCAGTGGGAACCTGGGCAGGGGCATTTGGGATAATCAGGTCACTGTCCCTCTAAACAAAACCCTCTCTGCCCCACGGTGCAGGTGCCACTGTGACCGCCCTGGACATCTGCAGCTTCCCAGGTGATGGTGACTCCAGGGACGTGGACAGAAAGGGAGGTGAGCAGGGCATGGAGAAGAGATAGGAGAGGAGTTTTGCTCCCCGCGACTCTTCCATCCCCAATCCAGAATACTTTGCACCACAACATCATGAACGCTTCCTGCTGGCATCACTGTACACTGTCTTCCTTCCAGGTCACATCCCAGCTCCTTATCTTGACCTCAACATCCGTTCTGCTCAACCTGGCGACACAGTTCAGGCCTGGTGCTCCATACAGAAGGGATCACCTGCTACCCGAATCATCTTCTGCAAAGATGGGGTGGAAGAGTACAGCCTGGAAGCCCAACAGGGTAGGCTGAACTACTTAGTGCTGCTGAATGTCACCCTGGGCAGCACAGGGATGTACAGCTGTGGATACCAGCACCGCACTGAGAGCAACTGGGTGAGGAATTCTGCCCTCAGCACTCCCCAGAACCTGACTGTCAGAGGTGAGACGTGGGTGTGGGGCACACACAGGGAAAGCTCTGAGTCCAGCTGAGGGTGGGGACCCTTCTGTGCTCTGTGGAGTGTCCCCATAGGTTTGGGATACTTGGGGTCAGGGTGCCACCCAGTCGCGGCAGGGCATCCTGCTCCTCTCCTGCCCCCAACATCACAGAAAGGGAGAGTGGTGGTGCCAGATCTCGTCCAGAGCCACAGCTCTGCCCTGCATTATTTATCACAACAGTTCATAGATGGTGAATCAGAGGTCCCCACAGTTCCTTAGTCTGTGCAGTACCCACGAGAGCTGCACACTCTCACCCTGTCCCTTTCTCCTCCCAGGCACAGAGTCCAGCTCCCACGCAGCACCATCGACCACAGGTGAGTGATTCCCTCCCTGCACACCCACTGTCCCCCTTAACATCAGGCTGAGGCATGCCGGGATGCTGGCACCAGGACATGGGGAGGTTCACCACCTCGTTCATCATCTGGCCTGGCCCGAAGGTCCTGCTCTCTACTTCTCCCCATGACTCCTCCTCCTCTTTCCCAACACCTTCTGTCCCCAGTAGGTCCCCAGCACCAGATCCACCACTTCCACACAGGCATCGTGCTGGGAGTGGCAGCTGTCTCCATCCTCCTCCTTGCTGCAGCCAGCTACTGTGCCGTGAAGAAAGGTGAGTGATTTAGGGAAACTGAGGGTAAAACAGACCTGAAACCCAGAGGCAAGTTGAAATGACCCGTGCCTGTGTATGACGATCAGCCTCCTTACACTCCTTTCAGGGGAAGCTGAGCCTCTCAGGCCTTTCCTTTATCACCTGAGGGGAGCACAGGTGCTGTGATGGGGAAGACTGGGATGGCCAAATGCATCCCTGCCCCAGGCAGACATTTGCTCCCAGCCCTCTGCACTCCCAGCCCTCCCTCCCCAAGCTGGCCTGAGTGGACCAACAACTGCTCCTCCACACTTGGGCTGTCCACAGCTGCTGAGAGCTTGGGAGAAACCACTCTGGGAAACGGGATTCACGGTTGCATAGGCTGGGCTCTAAAACGACTCCTCTGAGTGAGGTGTGGAGGTTCAGGCCATCATCTTCATTGTGCAGCCCAGAGCATGGAAAGGCAGGGCTGTGCAGTACCTCTGCCTCCCCACCTCTCCCTTTCTTTGCCTTGCAGGGGCCTGCAGAGACCGATGCCAAAGGTGAGCAGCAATCCCTCCTGGCTGTGGGGCTGGTGGGTGATGGAGACGGGGGCATCCTGGGCTCCCTGGGGTGGTCCTTGGCCAGGGGCAGCATGGTCTGTGTCCGTGGGTGGCTTCCCCCAGGGTGGAGGCAGGGAGGATCAGGGCTTACCCTGGGCTTGACTCCACCCATTGCCACGATGCAAGAAAGCATCATCCAAGGGAATGACCCAAAGGTTTCCATCGCTGTGGGATGACAGTGAGGCCGTAGAACCTAAGCACCTTGTCTCCCTGCTCTCTCTGCACCGCTCTGTGATGCTGGTAGTGCTGAGGACTCTTCTGCTGACAACCGGAATTACTGTAAGTGCAAAGTCCCCTGCACCCTTCCACTCCTCGCTTGTAATGCAGACCAGGTCCTGTCGTCAGTGTTCTTAAGAAATATTCTTTTCATTCCCAATAAATTAAATCTAAAGAAATTATCTTCTTAATAAATAGGCCCAATCCCATCCTGATAGCTACTCTTGAAACCTTGCGCTCCTCCCTTCCAAACCTGTTTTGGATGTCATCCTGCTGATGGTCGACACTAACTCAGGTTCTCCCCACAGATGCCAACACTGAAGGACTGTGCAGAGTTAAAGTGAGTTCAGCTCCTGCAGAGGTCCTCAGGCTCTGCAAGCTCTTCTTGGGTCCAGGATGTGTTGTTTTTGGAAGAGGAGAAAGGCCAACCCCCATGAGGCTGGGATATTCCCATGGCTCTGCTGGGGCTGTCATTGTCCTCCTTCCATGGTGCCAGCTTATTCCAAGGGTCTGTGGCTGTGGTGGGCACCAGGAGGCTGAGGCTGCTGTCTGTTCTCTTTTGAAGGTCTCCAGTCCAAACTTCTCCGAAGATTCACTGTACGCCAACTTAGGAGAAAGCGAGAGGTGATGTAGGCAGCTTCTGAGGTATCCAGCACAAGACAGGGAATTCACATGGATCCTTGCTGACTCTCCCTCCCATCCATGAGAATTTGTGTTTTGGGGCAGGATCCTGGGTCCCAAAGCTCTATGAAGCTAGGATTTTCTCATGACCGTGCTATGGATGTCAAAAGACTTCAAAAGACCCCAAGATCCTTCTCCACTAGAAACACTCTGCTCCCGTCTTTGTGAAGATCATGCTGTGTGAGCAGGGGCGATATCCACCCCAGTTCTCTGAGAGAGGCAAGGACAAATGTGGAAAGCATGGCAGATATGTGAGCTGTAAATAAAAGAATTAAGAGGCACAGCAAAGAGAAAGGAGCTGCTGTTGCCTTATCTCAGGAGATTTGTCAGGTGAAACGCCGCCCGTAAACAGTTGTCTGTCTCCAGGGGTTGTAAGAGAAATCTTGTGCACAGGGCTCACAAAGGGACGTCAAATCTCAGCCGGCTTGGAAATCTGCAAAGCTCATCCCAGCTACAGCCTCAGCATTAATGCAAATCCACAGTCACCAACTGATGATAATTTTGATGCAAGATCATGACCTTCACGAACACTGTTGGCCCTATGACCTTGCCTGATATTTAAAACACTCCAATGGCATGGGCCATTTTGGGTAGGATGAGGAAAACAAATGAGTTTTGGCTGGGATTTTGGCTTGGGAAGGAAAGCAGGGCCAAGATGAGCAAGGAGAGGCAGGAGTGGAGTGTGAACATGAATCTTTTAGGGTCTGGTAGACATCTCAGCTAAGCTCAGACAAGAGACAGCTCCCCTTTCTATCTCTGTATATTTCTACCTTCCTGTCATATCTCTACAGCCATTCCTTTGTATTTCTATGGCTTTCTTTGGGCAGCTCAGTCCCATTCCTGAAGTGAGCGATGGTGGAGTATGTTGGGGGGCAAAACCCACACTATTATCTCTTGCTTCCCATTGTGGGGAGGGACGAGACCCACCTTGCCTTTGAACAGCTGATCTCCTGGGGTCAGGAGGTCCCCTGCCCTGTTTGCCCCTAATTTCACCCTGCTCTTGGCAGCAGAGTGAGCTGCCTTTCCATCTGTGGATGTGGAGAGGGCATGCTGGGGCTTGGCTGATTCTTCCCCCACCCTGTAGCATCATTTTCTCTCTTTGCTCAACCAGCAAACCTTTATCTGTTGCTCTGTGCCCGCGTGTGAAACCAAAGTCACCCAGCAAATCAACTGAGGCACACGGACAATGGCGAGATCTCCCCCTTCCCCCACCCACAGCACAACCCCTTTGCTGCAGCCTGTGGTTTCAGAGTTAGCAAGGAGGTGTTTTCCCCACCTGCACTCCTAAATGGACCCATGTCCTCAGATGGTGCACTCTGCTTTGAAGCAGAAATCATGGTGAAGTGAAAATATAGGAGGGGAAAGACACCAGCTCTTGTGAGGCTGGATTGCAACTTGGGACCAGAGTGTGCAGGGAAAGATCATGCCAGGAAATGGGGTTGGTGACTTTAAGGATTGGGATGCTGTCACCATTCTTCTGCATGCAGAAGGTGGGCTGTGCATGAAAGGAACAAGTGGTGCAACACAGCTGGGAGAAATTAATCCTGTTCAATGGGCAGTTGTTTTGCCTATCCCACTGGGAAATTAATTGCTGGGATGTCATGTGGAATTGGGAAAAGTCCTGCATGGTAGCGCAATGAAGGGAGGGAATGGAGAGGGTGGAAAGTGGGTTTGGAGCACGTCCCTGCAACTCTGTGCAGCTACTGAGACTGCAGCATGACTGGTCTATGAGCACAGGGTTGCTGGAGAGCATCCAGCCTACACGAAGGGGCTCCCTATAGACAGAGGAGTCCATGGCTCACGCAGAGAGAGGAGGTGGTACTCACATTTTATTTCATTGGAGGTGGTCGCCTTGTGGCAGGGAACGTGTTTCTGCCTGGAGAGGAGGGGGGGAAGAGATTTGGAGTCTATGTCCGGGCTGTGATAGAACCATTTAGGTCATTCCCGTGGATGATGCTTTCTTGCATCGTGGCAATGGGTGGAGTAAAGCCCAGGGCAAGCCCTGATCCTCCCTGCCTCCACCCTGGGGGAAGCCACCCACGGACACAGACCATGCTGCCCCTGGCCAAGGACCACCCCAGGGAGCCCAGGATGCCCCCGTCTCCATCACCCACCAGCCCCACAGCCAGCAGGGATTGCTGCTCACCTTTGGCATCGGTCTCTGCAGGCCCCTGCAAGGCAAAGAAAGGGAGAGGTGGGGAGGCAGAGGTACTGCACAGCCCTGCCTTTCCATGCTCTGGGCTGCACAATGAAGATGATGGCCTGAACCTCCACACCTCACTCAGAGGAGTCGTTTTAGAGCCCAGCCTATGCAACCGTGAATCCCGTTTCCCAGAGTGGCTTCTCCCAAGCTCTCAGCAGCTGTGGACAGCCCAAGTGTGGAGGAGCAGTTGTTGGTCCACTCAGGCCAGCTTGGGGAGGGAGGGCTGGGAGTGCAGAGGGCTGGGAGCAAATGTCTGCCTGGGGCAGGGAAGCATTTTGTCTTCCACATTTTAGCACCTTTGCTCCCCTCAGGTGATAAAGGAAAGGCCTGAGAGGATGAGCTTCCCATGAAACAGGGGTAAGGAGCCAGTCATGATACACTGGCACGGGTCAGACTGCAGCATCCCCGCATCAGGGTGTGATGTTATCTTCAAGGTTTGTCCTCAGTTTGCCCAAATTGCTCGCTATTCTTTACAGCGTAGTAGCTGGCTGCAGCCAGGAGGAGGAGGATGACGGCCACTGCTCCTAGCACAATGCCTGTGGAGCAGGTTGGAAGGAGCCAGGTATGTGGAACTGTGGGGACAGAAGATGTTGGGGAAGAAGGAGAGCCATGGGGGAAGGAGACAGAAGATGCCCTTAGAGGCAGGTCAGATCCTGGTTAATTAATCCCCCCTGTCCAAGTGCTCGGGGGAGTGCAGGGAGGGAATAACTCACCTGTGGTCCTTCCTGGGAGCTGGTTTCTGTGCCTGGGAGGAGAAAGGGACAGGGTGAGAGTGCCCAGCTCTCCCAGGGACTGCATAGACTAAGCCACTGTTGGGACGCCTGTTTCACCATCTATGAATTGTTTTAATAAATCAATCAATCAATGCATCGCAGAGCTGTGGCTCTGGATTACATCTGGCACCACCACTCTCCCTTTCTGTGATGCTGGGACAGGAGAGGATCAGGATGCTCTGCCGTGACTGGGAAGAGTTGCCCCCCCCCCGTAGCAAAGGCTGAGTTGAAATTCCTGCTGATCCTCAGCATCCCAACTGCCCATGGGTCACAGCAGCATTTCCACTCTCAATTGGGGTCTATGGGGCCCCGTAAAGTTATGTGTCTGTGTTCCAGTGCCACATCTTACCTGTGACAGTCAGGTGCCAGGCAGCACTGAGGGCAGAGCTCCTCACGCAGTTAGTCTCATTCCTGTGCTGGTATCCACATGCGTACATCCCTGCACTCCCCAGGGTGACATTCACCACCATGGTGCAGCTGGAGTCTCCCCTGGTGCTTTCTGCCAGAGACTCCAGGTAGGGCCATTCTCCCCGGCTGCAGTATACAGCACATTTTTTCCATCTGCTCCTGCCCGGACTGGCCCAAGAGCTACTGCATGAACTATTTCTTGTTTAATTTGTTCAAAAGCTTGTCGTTGCTCAGGGCCCCATTTGAAATCATTCTTCTTCCAGGTTACGTGGTAGAGAGGGCTTACTATCAGACTGTAATTCAGAATGTGCATTCTCCAGAAACCCACAACGCCTAAGAAAGCCTGTGTCTCCTTTTTGTTGGTTGGTGGAGACATGGCTGCTATTTTGTTGATAATATCCATTGGGATCTGACGCTGCCCATCATACCACCTTATTCCTAAAAACTGGATTTCCTGCACAAGCCCCTTCACCTTCGTTTTATGGTGAAGCCAGCCTGCAGCAGGATTTGGATTATTTTCTTCCCTTTCTCAGAAACTTCCTCTGCTGAGTTGCCCCATACAATGATGTCATCAATGTATTGCAGGCGCTCCGAGGCTTCACCCTTTTCCAGTGCACTCTGGATCAGTCCATGGCAAATGGTGGGGCTGTGTTTCCACCCCTGGGGTAGCTGATTCCAGCTGTACTGGACGCCCCTCCAAGTGAAGGCAAACTGTGGCCTGCACTCTGCTGCCAAAGGGATTGAGAAAAAGGCATTAGCTCTATCAATTGTGGCATACCATTTGGCTGCCTTTGACTCCAGTTCATATTGAAGCTCCAGCATGTCTGGCACGGCAGCACTCATCGGTGGTGTGACTTCATTCAGGCCACAATAGTCTACCATCAGCCTCCACTCTCCATTGGACTTCCGCACTGGCCATATGGGACTGTTAAAGGGTGAGTGGGTTCTGCTGATCACTCCCTGACCCTCCAGTTGACGAATTAGCTTGTGGATGGGAACCAGGGAGTCTCTGTTGGTGCGGTATTGCCGCCGGTGCACAGTTGTGGTAGCAATCGGCACCTGTTGCTCTTCAACCCTCAGCAACCCTACAACAGAAGGGTCCTCCGAGAGACCAGTCAAACTAGACAATGGTTCAATTTCCTCCGCTTCCAAGGCGGCTATTCCAAAAGCCCACCGGTAGCCTTTTGGGTCTTTGAAATACCCTTTCCGGAGGTAGTTTATGCCCAGGATGCACGGAGCCTCTGGCCCGGTCACAATGGGGTGCTTTTGCCACTCATTCCCAGTTAGACTTACTTCAGCCTCCAACAGAGTCAACTGTTGGGATCCCCCCGTCACACCAGAAATAGATATTGGTTCCACACCTTCATAGTTCGATGGCATTAGGGTACGCAGTGCACCGGTGTCCACTAGGGCCTTGTACTCCTGTGGGTCCGATGTGCCGGGCCATCGGATCCACACAGTCCAATACACTCTATTGTCCCTTTCCTCCACCTGGCTGGATGCAGGGCCCCTCAAATCCTGCTCATCGTATTCACTACTCATTGTATTCACTGCTCATCTCTTGCAAAAAGGACTTATAAGTCCCTTCAAGAGGATCATAAGTGCGATCAGGCTTTCCACTTGGTCTGGGGGGCTGCCCGGTGGGAACTGGAGCAGCATTCTTTCTGGAAGAGTCCCTTTGTACAGCTGTCTTGCCTTGTAGCTCATGTACTCGTGCCCGCAGGGTTGAGGTAGGCTTCCCATCCCATTTCCTCATGTCTTCTCTGTGGTCACGCAGATAAAACCACAGGATACCTCGTGGTGTGTATGCTCCATATCCCCTCTCCGGAGCAGAAAAATGCTTATTCCTAACAGCTGAAATACGGGTCTGTGCAGGTGGGGAGTACAATATATCCTCTTTGAGTTGCCGGACGTCCTGGGACAGTTTCTCCACAGCCGAGACGAAGCAGGAAGAAAGGCTCTCTTCATATTGCCGGAGTCGGCCAGCCACTTCATCCACTGTGGGCACCTCTTCACTTTTCCAGTCGATTACTGCCAGTGAGTTGGCGTACGATGATGGTGCACTTCGCACAAATTTTCGCCGCATGGGTCGGGTACATTGGACTTCATCGGGGTCTGTGGGCAACTGTGCGTTGTCCGGATCATAATAAACCATTTCCCGCACAGCTAATTCCCTCAGATATTGGATACTTCTCTCCATGGTGGTCCACTTGCCTGGCCGACATACGACATCTTCACTGAAAGGATACCTTTCCCTCATGCTTGACAGGAGTCGCCTCCAGAGGCTGAGGGCCTGTGCCTTCTTCCCAATTGCCTTGTCAATGTCCCCTTCCCTAGACAAGGATCCCAGCTGCTTGGCGTCCCTGCCCTCCACTTCCAGGCTACTGGCCCCGTTATCCCAGCAGCGGAGCAGCCAGGTAAGAATGTGCTCCCTTGGAAGGTGGCCGAAATCTTTCTGCATATCTCGCAGCTCACTCAGGGACAGGGGCCGAGTGATCACTTCTGGTTCTGGCTCTTCTTCCTGCTCTCGTGATGGTCCCGGTTCATCATCCTCCTTCTCTAAGTGAACCAATTTCCTTGAGTATTTCTTTTTGTGTATAGGGGTGACTGATACTGGTATGGGTTGATCTTCTGGCTCGGCTACAGTGCCTGTTGCGGGGGCTTGGGCAGCTGCATTGCCTGTTGCGGGGGCTTGGGCAGCTGCAGTGCCTGTGGGTCTGCTCTCTCTCTCTCTTCCCCCTGATTGTGCTGTCTACTATCAAGCAGTGTTTGATAGATTGTGGCCAGGGCCCAGCACAGTGCAGGAAGTTGTGTCTCCTTAGAATCCCCACAGCATTTTCCTTTCAAATATTCTACCACTTTATCAGGGTCTTGCAGTTGTTTGGGAGTGAATCTCCAAACCATTGGGGGTGAAAAGGTCTCTAGATACCCACCCATACTCTCCCACATGCCATGCCAGCCCTGACCATTCAGCCTTGGGGAAGACCCCTGGGTGGTATTCTTGAAACAATTTTTGCTAGCCCTGAACAGGACTTGGAAAGCATGCAGGAGACCTAGCAATAGGAATATACTGGCCTGAACATTCCAATGGTATTCAAAAATCTTAAAAATTGTTGTAACCAACCAAAAGGGAAAAGGGGAGGTGAAAGAGTGGGAGAAGGTATCCCCCCCGTCTTCCCCATAGATTGGGTGCAATTATTAATCAATTCTGAAAGATATTGACCGAGGTACAGGCATGACAGAAATGCTACGTACAAGTACCAGCTCAGACTCATGACCATGGATGATATCTTATCATAAGTCATTATCACACAATACAACAACATGAGAACAGGAACCCCTCTCCCAGAGGTGATAAACAGCGCCACAGGGATTACACAGAGTAAACACGGGTTTACAAACCAGAGCCATGTGACCAAACAAAACATCATTATGACCAGCGACTCTTTCAATAACATTATAAATGCTTATAACAATTTTGCTTTAACACAGTTGGGTCAGACTTGTCGTTATCACAACCCCTCGAGCCCCACATTGGGCACCAAAAGGACTGACGTGGTTTAGCCCCAGCCGGCAGCTGAGCAGCATGCGGCCAGTCACTCAGTCCGGCAGGACGGGGAGGAGAATGGCAAAGCCTCGAGGGTTGGGATAAGGGCAGTTTACTGGGACAGCAAGGGAGAGGGAAACAATCAACAACAGTACTGATAACAGAATGTTCACAATGGGTGATAACAGAGAACAATTTACCGATCCAATGACCGACCAGATGCTCAGCCCACACTCAGACCTTCCCAGAGCCACACCGAACCCACCCCTCCCCAACTAGCCCCCTTTTATGGTGAGCATGACATCACATGGTATGGAATAGCCCCCTGGCCAGCTTGGGTCACCTGTCCTGGCTCCTGGTGAAATTAACTCTATCCTAGCCAGAACCAGGACATTCTGCAAGTATGGGGTGGAGGACTTCAGCCTGAAAGCCCAACGAGGTCAACTGAGCTACACCATGGTGGTGAATGTCACCCTGGGGAGTGCAGGGATGTACGCATGTGGATACCAGCACAGGAATGAGACTAACTGCGTGAGGAGCTCTGCCCTCAGTGCTGCCTGGCACCTGACTGTCACAGGTAAGATGTGGCACTGGAACACAGACACATAACTTTACGGGGCCCCATAGACCCCAATTGAGAGTGGAAATGCTGCTGTGACCCATGGGCAGTTGGGATGCTGAGGATCAGCAGGAATTTCAACTCAGCCTTTGCTACGGGGGGGGCAACTCTTCCCAGTCACGGCAGAGCATCCTGATCCTCTCCTGTCCCAGCATCACAGAAAGGGAGAGTGGTGGTGCCAGATGTAATCCAGAGCCACAGCTCTGCGATGCATTGATTGATTGATTTATTAAAACAATTCATAGATGGTGAAACAGGCGTCCCAACAGTGGCTTAGTCTATGCAGTCCCTGGGAGAGCTGGGCACTCTCACCCTGTCCCTTTCTCCTCCCAGGCACAGAAACCAGCTCCCAGGAAGGACCACAGGTGAGTTATTCCCTCCCTGCACTCCCCCGAGCACTTGGACAGGGGGGATTAATTAACCAGGATCTGACCTGCCTCTAAGGGCATCTTCTGTCTCCTTCCCCCATGGCTCTCCTTCTTCCCCAACATCTTCTGTCCCCACAGTTCCACATACCTGGCTCCTTCCAACCTGCTCCACAGGCAATGTGCTAGGAGCGGTAGCCGTCATCCTCCTCCTCCTGGCTGCAGCCAGCTACTACGCTGTAAAGAATAGCGAGCAATTTGGGCAAACTGAGGACAAACCTTGAAGATAACATCACACCCTGATGCGGGGATGCTGCAGTCTGACCCGTGCCAGTGTATCATGACTGGATCCTTACTCCCACTTCACAGGGAGCTGTTCCCCTCAAACCTTTCCCTTATCAACTGCGGAGACAAATGGTGCTAAAATGTGGAAGACAAAATGCTTCCCTGCCCCAGGCAGACATTTGCTCCCAGCCCTCTGGGCACAAGCAGGGAGTCCCCAAGCTGGCCTGAGTGGAGCATATATGGCTCCTCCACACTTGGGCTGTCCACAGCTGCTGAGAGCTTGGGAGAAACCACTCTGGGAAACGGGATTCACGGTTGCATAGGCTGGGCTCTAAAACGACTCCTCTGAGTGAGGTGTGGAGGTTCAGGCCATCATCTTCATTGTGCAGCCCAGAGCATGGAAAGCCAAAGCTGAGCAGTAACTCAAATGCCCATAACAGCAGTAACTCAAGGCAAAACAACTGCCCATGGAACAAGGATAGATTTCTCCCAGCTGTGTTGCACCCCACTTGTTCCTTTCATGCACAGCCCACCTTCTGCATGCAGAAGAATGGTGACAGCATCCCAATCCTTAAAGTCACCAACCCCATTTTCTGGCATGATCTTTCCCTGCACACTCTGGTCCCAAGTTGCAATCCAGCCTCACAAGAGCTGGTGTCTTTCCCCTCCTATATTTTCACTTCACCATGATTTCTGCTTCAAAGCAGAGTGCACCATCTGAGGACATGGGTCCATTTAGGAGTGCAGGTGGGGAAAACACCTCCTTGCTAACTCTGAAACCACAGGCTGCAGCAAAGGGGTTGTGCTGTGGGTGGGGGAAGGGGGAGATCTCGCCATTGTCCGTGTGCCTCAGTTGATTTGCTGGGTGACTTTGGTTTCACACGCGGGCACAGAGCAACAGATAAAGGTTTGCTGGTTGAGCAAAGAGAGAAAATGATGCTACAGGGTGGGGGAAAAACCAACCAAGCCCCAGCATGCCTTCTCCACATCCACAGATGGAAAGGCAGCTCACTCTGCTGCCAAGAGCAGGGTGAAATTAGGGGCAAACAGGGCAGGGGACCTCCCGACCCCAGGAGATCAGCTGTTCAAAGGCAAGGTGGGTCTCGTCCCTCCCCACAATGGGAAGCAAGAGATAATAGTGTGGGTTTTGCCCCCCAACATACTCCACCATTGCTCACTTTGGACATAACAGGGTGAGTTGTGGCACAGCTTTGATGCAAACCAGAGAGTAGGGCCCCCAGGGACGGGATGTGCTCGCTGGGGTCTGCACCAGTGCTTGTGCAGGTCTTGGAGCCCGCAGACGAAATAACATCATTTAATTTCCCCTCTAAAGCCTCGCGTGCAAGAGATGACCTCTGCAGGAGCTGAACTCACCTCAACTCTGCCCAGTCTGTCAGTTTGTACATCTGCAGAGAGAACCTGAGTGTCCTGGTTCTGGCTCACCTGTCCTGGCTCCTTGTGAAATGAACTCTATCCTCGCCAGAACTGAGTTAATGTCGGCCATCAGCATGATGACATCCAAAATAAAGTTTGGAAATGCGAGGGCCAGGTTTCAAGAGCATATATCAGGATAGGATTGGGACTATTTATTGAGAATAACATTTATTGAGATTTATTGTATTGGGAACATAAATTTGGAAATAGCCATTTCAGCACTGTTCCTCAAAACGAAGCCAGAGGTGGAGAGGAGCAACAGGAGACCTCTTCCACAGATCCAAAACCCCAAGGAACATCAGGCCAAGCAGAGCTATTGCATGCAAGGCTCCAGAAAAAATCCCAGGCTGCTTCTGTAGGGCACGGAGCTCTGCAGGCACAACAAATCCTGCTGTGGCATACCTTACCAACAGGGATGCCCAAGGAGATGGTAGGGGTGAAAGATGCAGTCACCTTCACATGCATCTCATCCACACAGGGTGTCCACAGGGGCTTAATGATTGAGATGCATTGATTTGGGCGCTGACGCTACAAATCTTCCTTGGATCGTCTCAAAATTCCTTCCGAAATGGGGTGGAAAGATTTATCACCCAGTCCAGAACACAGCCAACTAAGGCCATAGCTATGCAAAGAGACGGTCCGGTTTCAGGCCCTCCAGCCCTCTGCCTTCCCACACCTGTTCTTGGCCCCTACCTTGGAAATTTGCAGCTGCTGCTGCACTTTTCTATTCTGCTTCAAGCTCAGCTCAACCCTAGCAAAGCATCATGGGGACAGACGTCTTTCTGGAGGAGCCGTTGGGTTGCTATTGGGGACCAGGGAGGAAATCTCATTTCTAAATATAAGAGCCACAGCCGCATGCACAAAGGAGTGGTCTGGCCCAAGTGGTTGCGTGGTCGAGTTCTGAGCATGCAGAGCGAGCAGGAGGTGAATACCTTGCTGCTGAGACAGCAGACACAGGAAAGGGAGGACTTCTTTTAGAGCAAAGTTGCTTGAGACCCAGCAGCTGCACAGAGGAACAGTGGCTGGGCTGAGCTGAACTGAGATGGTGCTGAGCCTGGCTGAGTGTGTCCTTCACAGGGGGATGCACTGTCCTCTAAGGGAAGGTCCCGAGACACTGGGCTCCTGAAGACCCCTTGGAAAGCCAGGAGTGTCCCCTGCACTCACCTTTCTGCCTCTTGTTTCCGTCCTGATCCCCCTCTCTTTTGGAAAAGGGCTAACAAATTCCCATGTGCCTTCTCCTAGGCAGACACACGTGCCAGTGTGCAATGTGCAGATAAGAATCTGACATAGGAAGGGCACGTTGCGGGTTTACAGGTTGTCTCTACACCTCCAGCACTGCTGCTGCTCATCTCCATGGGCTCAGAAAATCCGTCCCTCTGCCTAAAGCCTTCCCTCCTCCATGCAGACACTCAGCGTCCCACCATTGTCCTGCTCCACAAACTTGACTTCTCCATCATGCCAATCCATACTCATGCCTCCTACATTACAAAAGAAGCAGTGGGATGTATGGCTGCTTTTTTTCCTTTTTATTTTTACTGAATTACTGCTCATGTTCTCTACTGAACACCCAGAGAAATGCTCTTGTGGGAGAGCAGGGAGGATGGACAAAGCTTTGTCATTTTCATCATCCTGAATTGAATAAAAATACCTTTCCTTGTGGCGATGGCAGCAGCCATATTTGGGGCAAAAATACCTTTCTGCTTGGGGTCCACTGCAACATGTGCAGAGAGAGAGCTGGCACTTGGAACATTGGGTAGCTTTTCATTGGGGACCCTTCCCTGCCAGCATACAGAGCTCTGAAATGGGCAAGCTAGGGCAGAGGGTGGACACAATGGGGCAAAAACACACAGTGAATATGGGGAGAGTCCAGAAGGGATGCCCTGCCTAAGACGGTGAGAATGTAGGGCCGTGGGCAAGGCAAGGCCACCCATCTGGAATCACAATCCCACCCAAAATGGGCTTGGGGAGATGTCAATCGAGAATACCAACGAGGTGAAGGATGGAGGCACAGAAGTAGGAAGGTGCTTGCCAAGGAAGGACTCAGAAGTGGAGAACAGGGCATGGGCATTTGGGAAAACCAGCTTGCTGCCCCTCTAACCAAAACCCTCTCTGCCCCATCGTGCAGGTGCCAGTGTGACCGCCCAGATATCTGCAGCTTCCCAGGTGATGGTGAGTACAGGGATGGGTGTTTGAAGGGGTGGAGAAGAGAAAGGAGAGGGAGTTAGTCCCACGGGTACAAACCCTTGGAGGAGAGACTTTCCTTACCAAAAATGGACATTGCACAGCTCCACCAACACAAATGCTGGCCCGTAGCATCCCTGCATCATTACCTTCTCTCCACATAACCTCCAGGCTCCTCATCTGACACTATAGTTACCTTCTGCTTAGCCTGGTGACAAAGGCCTGGCTGGGTGTCTCATCCTGACATGGTCACCTGATACCCAAATCGTCCTCTGCAAGGATGGGAGGGCAGAATTGTACCAGCACAGGGACAAGAGCAACCGAGTGAGGAGCTCTAACCTCGGTGCTCCCTGTCACAGCTGACACATGGCACAGTGGTGTGGGCACAAGGGACAGGACACTACCACCGTGTGGCTCTGCTGAGCACTCAGCTCTGTGCTGCAGCAGGCAGGGCATGGCACTGGTGTCCTTCCCCCAGATTTATCCATGAATTATGGAATGGATAGGGTTGGAAGGGACCTGAAAGACCATCTAGTTCCAACCCCACTAGACCAAGTTGCCCAAAGCCCCATCCAACCTCATAATGAACACTTCCAGGGATGGGGCATCCACAACTTCTCTGTACAACCTGTTCCACTGCCTCATCACCCATACAGTAAAGAATTTCTTCCAAATACCTCCTCTAAATCTACCCTCTATTAGTTTAAACCCATTACCCATTGTCCTATCACCACACTCCCTGATAAAAAAGCCATCTCCAGATTTCTTGTAGGCCCCTTTTAGGTATCTGAAGGCTGCAATTAGATCTCCCCAGAGCCTTCTCTTCTCCAGGCTGAACAATCCCAACTCTCTCAGCCTGTCCTCGTAAGAGAGGTGTTCCAGACCCCTGATCAGCTTCGTGGCCCTCCCCTGGACTCGCTCCAACTGCTCCATGTCTTTCTTGCACTGCGGACCCCAGAGCTGGACATAGTACTCCAGAATCACCTCCCTCAACCTGCTGGTCACGCTGCTTTTGACGCAACCCACAAAACGGGTGCCTTTCTGGACTGCAAACGCACATTGCCAGCTCATGTTGAGCTTCTCATCAATCAACACCCCAAAGTCCTTCTCCTCAGGGCTACTCTCCATCCATTCTCCGCCCAGCCTGTAGTTGTGCTTGGCATTGCACTGACCCATGTGCAGGAACTTGCACTCGGCCCTGTTGAACTTCTTGCGGTCTGCATGGGCCCATCTCTCAAGCCTCTCAAGGTCCCTCTGGATGCCATCCCTTCCCTCCAGCATATCAACGGCACCACACAGCTTGGCGTCTTCATCAAACTAGCTGAGGGTGCACTCAATGGTTCCCACAATGGGAGGCGTCCTGGGATGCATGGGTGAAAAACCGGGAATCCTGAGTGTCCCGTCTCTGCCGAGGGATGCTCTAGTGAGAGATCCCCTCCCCAAAGGGGTCCCCCTCTCCCTCCAACACCCACCTCTGATCCACATATGGGTCTCGGCACTGCCCAGGAGCAGAAAGGCAGGGCTGGGGCTGCTGAGGGAGCCTGGGAACACATCTCCCCTCTACCTTTACAAGCTGACCTCAGGGAAACTGGGGAGATTGACATCAGCTGGGGGCTTCCTCAGGAGTCTGATGAAGTAAGCCATGAGCTGGGGGCTCTGCTCAGTGTCTGGGATGCTCACAGAGCAAGACAGGGAGAGTCGCAAGGTCTGCATTTCTCTGACAGGCAGCAGCCCCTCACCCAAGAGGCTGCTCCCACCTGCAGGTGAGTGATAGCTTGTGAACCCTTCCCACCAAGCCCTTCCTCCTTGACATCCCTTGTCCATGTCGTGAGACTCCTCTCTTCCAGAGCAAGCCATGCCCCTCTGGGTATGGATCCTGAGCTCTGCCCTCACCCTGCTCCTTCCGGAATCCATCTCCATCACAACATTGACCTGTCAGACACAGATCCAGGGTGCCAGTGGAGCCAGGCAGCCTTGAGACGTTCCTGTCCCCATTGCCCTCTCATGCCCTCACTGCCTTGCACTCTCTGCTGTCCCCACAAATCTCCAACACAAGCAAAGCATGAGCCACACTACAGCCCAGGCACCCATTTGGGGTCAGGCCAGTTATGGCAGCATGCCCAAATGGATGTCCTCACATTGCTCTGATTTCTTTTGCTCAGCCCCTACTCTCTCCTCAGACAAAAGCCAGTTGAATCTTGTACCCGCCCTGGTGCCTTTGTCCCCTGCAGGTGCCCCTCCTGCTCACAGAAAGCACTGTCTCTATTGCCAGGTCAGTCCCTGTAGCTCAGGAAGACAGCCATGCTCTCCAGGTCCTGAGTCATTCCACCGCTTCCCATCACCCGGGGTGCTTCCAACAGCCAAGGGCAGTACACTGGGCACTGGCCAGCTACTTAAAGTGCCCCTTGCAGAGGCACCTTGCTCGTGAGAGGGTCTCTGAGAGGTGACTTAATAGAATTTTTTCTTTACAAGGATGGGGGACAAGGGGCAGGAGGGCTTTGCAGACAGGATGCTGCCCACAAGGGACAAGCAGACACGGCTTTTGCTCCACTGTCTCACTGTACAGAAATGAAAACAGGAGCTCTGCAGGCACAGCATCCGCAGTGGGGGCTGAGGCAGGGCCCCCACTCGTCACAGCCTCTCGTTGTGGGAAAGGCACTGCTAGCCACAGAAATGCAACAGGAGCAGTCCCAGCTGCGCTGACAGCCACGGCACAGGCAGCTCTTGAACCGCTGTCCCCACCTCAGAGGACAGCAGACGCGTAGAGGAGACGGTGTTCCCGCAGCACCCCAAAAAATGCTGGGGCACGTGGGATGTGCCAGGCTGTCTCCTTCTCGCCCTGCCTTCCTCCTGCTGCTGCTCGGTGAGTTGGGGGATTTCTTGGCCTTGGGGCTGAGTGCTGGACGGCTGCCGAGCGTGGCAGGACAGGGCACGTCCTGGGCACAGGGGAGGATGGGGAAAGGGTGTGTGGAGCAGCCGTGCAGCAATGAGGGGCAGAGTTGCTTTGATGAGGGGAGGCAGATGATTGCTTCCTCCAGCTATGGCACAGCTCTGATCAAAAGGCGTATTTTTACAAAACCTCTAAATGGGTTCGAGTCATACCGTGAGACTGGGCAGCTGCTGGAGTGCTTTATGGAGCCAGAGGCATCCATCTATGACAACAATCCCACCCAAAATGGGCTTGGTGTTGTGTCAGTTTCGGAGAACAAGAAGATGCAGGATGGAGACAGACAAGTGGGAAGTTGGTTGCCCAACAAGGACTCAGCAGTGGGGACCTGGGCAGGGGCATTTGGGAGAACCAGCTCACTGTCCCTCTAACCAAAACCTTCTCTACCCCATGGTTTAGGTGGCAGTGTGACTGCCCAGGACATCTGCAGCTTCCCAGGTGATGGTGACTCCAGGGATGTGGACAGAAAGGGAGGTGAGCAGGGCATGGAGAAGAGAAAGGAGGGGAGTTTTGTTCCCTGGGACTCTTCCGTCCCAGAATATTTTACACCCACAAGATCGTGATTGCTTGCTTCTGGCATCACTACATCACTGTCTTCCCTCCAGGTCACCTCCCGGCTCCTCATCTGAACCTCAACATCCGTTCTGCTCAACCTGGTGACACAGTTCAGGCCTGGTGCTCCATACAGAAGGGATCACCTGCTACCCGAATCATCTTCTGCAAGGATGGGGTGGAAGAGTACAGCCTGGAAGCCCAACAGGGTCAGCTGAACTACTTGGTGCTGCTGCATGTCACCCTGGGCAGCGCAGGGATGTACAGCTGTGGATACCAGCAGCGGACTGAGAGCAACTGGGTGAGGAGCTCTGCCCGCAGTGCTCCCCGGCGCCTGGCTGTTAGAGGTGAGACATGGGTGTGGGGAACAGGCAGGCAAAATTCAGGGCCCCAAAATGCCCGACTGAGGGTGGGGACCCTTCTGTGCTCCATGGAGTGTCCCCAGAGGGTTGGGATGCTCGGTGTCAGGGTGCAGTTCAGCCCAGCCTTTGACACCAGGGCAACTCCTCCCAGTCATCCTGCTCCTCTCCTGCCCCCAACATCAGAGAAAAGGAGGGTGCTGGTGCCAGATGTAATCCAGAGACACAGCTCTGACATGCATTGATTGATTGATCATGACGCTTGGCGGAGGGTGGATCAGGGGACCCCACAGTTCCTTAGTCTGTGCAGTACCTGGGAGAGATGGACACTCTCACCCTGTCCCTCTCTCCTCCCAGGCAAACAGTCCAGATCCAGGGCAGCACCATCGACCACAGGTGAGTGATTCCCTCCCTGCACACCCAGTGTCCCCCAGTAGCAAGTCAAGCCCTCCAAAAGGGGCCCCACGAATCCCAGTTGAGGGTGAGGACACATGCCTGTGCCCCAGGGGCAGTTGGGATGCTCAGGCTCAGTTCAGCCCAGCCTTTGTCACTGGGAAACTCCTCCCACTCACGGCAGGGCATCCTGCTCTTCTCCTGCCCCCAACATCACAGAAAGGGAGAGTGGTGGTGCCAGATCTCGTCCAGAGCCACAGCTCTGCCCTGCATTATTTATCACAACAGTTCATAGATGGTGAATCAGAGGTCCCCTCAGTTTCTTAGTCTGTGCAGTACCCACGAGAGCTGCACACTCTCACCCTGTCCCTTTCTCCTCCCAGGCACAGAGTCCAGCTCCCACGCAGCACCATCGACCACAGGTGAGTGATTCCCTCCCTGCACACCCACTGTCCCCCTTAACATCAGGCTGAGGCATGCCGGGATGCTGGCACCAGGACATGGGGAGGTTCACCACCTCGTTCATCATCTGGCCTGGCCCGAAGGTCCTGCTCTCTACTTCTCCCCATGACTCCTCCTCCTCTTTCCCAACACCTTCTGTCCCCAGTAGGTCCCCAGCACCAGATCCACCACTTCCACACAGGCATCGTGCTGGGAGTGGCAGCTGTCTCCATCCTCCTCCTTGCTGCAGCCAGCTACTGTGCCGTGAAGAAAGGTGAGTGATTTAGGGAAACTGAGGGTAAAACAGACCTGAAACCCAGAGGCAAGTTGAAATGACCCGTGCCTGTGTATGACGATCGCCTCCTTACACTCCTTTCAGGGGAAGCTGAGCCTCTCAGGCCTTTCCTTTATCACCTGAGGGGAGCACAGGTGCTGTGATGGGGAAGACTGGGATGGCCAAATGCATCCCTGCCCCAGGCAGACATTTGCTCCCAGCCCTCTGCACTCCCAGCCCTCCCTCCCCAAGCTGGCCTGAGTGGACCAACAACTGCTCCTCCACACTTGGGATGTCCACAGATGCTGAGAGCTTGGGAGAAGCCACTCTGGGAAACGGGATTCACGGTTGCATAGGCTGGGCTCTAAAACGACTCCTCTGAGTGAGGTGTGGAGGTTCAGGCCATCATCTTCATTGTGCAGCCCAGAGCATGGAAAGGCAGGGCTGTGCAGTACCTCTGCCTCCCCACCTCTCCCTTTCTTTGCCTTGCAGGGGCCTGCAGAGACCGATGCCAAAGGTGAGCAGCAATCCCTGCTGGCTGTGGGGCTGGTGGGTGATGGAGATGGGGGCATCCTGGGCTCCCTGGGGTGGTCCTTGGCCAGGGGCAGCATGGTCTGTGTCCGTGGGTGGCTTCCCCCAGGGTGGAGGCAGGGAGGATCAGGGCTTGCCCTGGGCTTGACTCCACCCATTGCCACGATGCAAGAAAGCATCATCCATGGGAATGACCCAAATGGTTCCATCACAGTCTGGACACAGACCCCAAAACTCTTTCCCCCGTCCTCTCCAGGCAGCAGCACGTTCCCAGACACGAGGCAACCGACTACAATGAAATACTGTGTGAGTACCACCTCCTCCCTCCGCGTGAGCCATGGACTCCTCTGTCTCTGGGGAGCCCCTTCATGTGGCCTGGCTGCCCTCCAGCACCACCAGCAACCCTGTGCTCATAGACCGGTCATGCTGCAGTCTCAGGAGCTGCACAGAGTTGCAGGGACGTGCCCCAAACCCACTGTCCATCCTCTCAAAGTGGGAGATCTCCCCACCATCCATTGTGCCTCGCACTATTTGCAGGGTGACTTTGGTTTCACACGTGGGCGCAGAGCAGCAGATAGAGGTTTGCCGGTTGCGCAAAGAGAGAAAATGCTGTGGGGTGGGGGGAAAGCAACCAAACCTCAGCATGCCTGCTGAGGGCTAACAGTGTGGGTTTTGCCCCCCCAACAGACTCCACCATCGCCCACGGTGGACGCAACAGGGTGAGTTGTGGCACAGCTTTGATGCCAAACCAGGGAGCGGGGCCCCCAGGGACGGGATGTGCTGGTTGGGGTCTGCACCGGTGGCTTGGGATGGGGAGTCCCACGGCGTCGTTCCCAACGAGAACCCATCCCATACTCTCAGAGAAAATCATATTTATTTCTGTGTCCCATCGCCCATTTCTGCGTCAAAGGATGACACTGCAACAACAACAACAACAACAAGATATTTTTTCCACCCAGAAATCAGGTTTTTTCTCTCTGTCTTCTCCAAACACTTTTCCTCATCATGAGAATTGCAGTTCTTTGCTGCTGCTGTCAGAATCGTAAGGTTTACTCTCACAAGCTAGAAAAATGGTTCATGCCTAAATCCCTTAGGTAACATTCGAGATCTTTTCAAGGGGGAAAATAAAAACCCTTGGGAAAACAACAACAAAGAGGAAATAAGGGGACACCTAGAAACACAATACTGCCCCAAAACTGCTAGCATTTTTGCTAATATTTCTTCTCAGCCTGCTTATCCAAAGTGCACAGCTCCCTTCTGCGCTCCTGTAGCCCAGCAACAGCTGCTTATGCAGGGCTCAAAGCCCACAGATGAAATAACATGGTTTAATTTTCCCTCTATAGCCTCGCGTGCAAGAGATGAACGCCACCACAACGTATGCCACGCTGAGCCACTCACGCAGCCAGCCCAGATAGCGCTCCAGCATGGCAAGGGCACAGGGAGGCTTGCCCACCTTGGCCTTTTCTCTCTGGCAGAGAGCTCCTGTGCTGGTAAAACGCTGCTGGGGTCTCCACGAGTACTGTCAATGGCAACATCTCCACACCCAACCCGTCCACCATGCCCAGCTCTTTCCACACACAGCATCAATGTCTTCTGCATGACTTTCACCAAAAGTACAGCTATGACTTGCACATATCTTTACAATCTAGGATGTATAAATAGATTCCATAGATTGTCAATCTCTATGGGAGTACCTGAAGTGAAGACATCTCCATCCCACCATGTCAAGTGTCACATGCGTATACATAAACTGCGCGATACAACTACGCGTGTGCTCTTCCATCTACACACACCAATGCACGTATCTAGATATGGCTACATAGATACACATGCACTGATGTGCTTGCACGTCTCTGTTAATAGCTATGTGTAATGATGATGTGGTTTTGCTCCAATGAAGAATAAACTTCTAAGAATTTGTACCACCCATTCCACCTCTGTCTTATACGGTCCCTTAAGAAATGAGATTGAGCCATAGAAATACAAACGGATGACTGTAAAGCTGTGAAGGCATACTAGAGATACACAGGGATAGAAAGGGGAGCTGTCTCTTCTCTGAGCTCAGCTGAGATGTCTACCACACCCTGATGATCATCAGGTGCTAGCTATGGCTTTGCATTAATGCTGACACTTTAGCTGGGAAGAACTTTGCAGCTTTCCAAGCCCACTGGGATTTGAGGTCCCCATGGGAGTCTTGTGTTTCTCTTACAAGCCCTGGAGACAGACAGACAGATGGAAGGATTTCACCTAACACTTCTCCTGGACAGATGGGATAAGACAACAGCAGCTCCTCTCTCTTTGGGGTGCCACTTCATGCTTTTAGTTACAGCTTACCGATCATCCATGCTTTCCACATTTGTCACTCTTCCTCTCTCAGAGAACTTGTGTGGATACCACCCCTGCCCACACAACATGATCTTCACAATGAAAGGAGCCAAGTGCTGTAGTGGAGAGAGGTCTTGGGGTCTTTTGGGGTCTTTTGACAGCCATATCATGGTCATGGGAAAATCCTAGCTTCATAGAGTTTTGGGATCCAGGATCCTGCCCCAAAACACAATCATCACAGAGAAGAGGGAGAGCCAGCAAGGATCCACAGCAACGGCCTGTCTTGTGTTGGATAACTCAGAAGCTGCCTGCATCACCTCTTCTTTCTCCTAAAGTTGGTGTGCAGGGAAGCTTCAGAGCAGTTTGGTCTGGAGACCTTCAAAAGACAAAAGACAGCAGCCTCACCCTCCTGGCGCCCACCACAGCCACAGACCCTGGGGCTGGGCTGCCATCATGGAAGGAGGGCAATGACAGCCCCAGCAGAGCCATGGGACAATCCCAGCCTCATGGGGGTTGCCCTTTATTGCTGCTGCAAAAAACAGGATGTCTTGGACCCAAGAAGAGCTTGCACAGCCTGAAAGCCTCTGCAGGAGCTGAACTCACCTCAGCTCTGCCCAGTCTGTCAGCGTGTACATCTGCAGAGAGAACCTGAGTTAGTGTCAACCATCAGCACGATGACATCCAAAACAGGTTTTGAATGGAGGAGCGCCAGGTTTCAAGAGTAGATATCGGTATGGGATTGGGACCTCTTATTGAGAATAACATTTATTGAGATTTAATGTATTGGGAACATAAGTTTGGAAATAGCCATTTCAGCACTGTTAAGCAAAAAACAAGCCAGAGGTGGAGAAGAGCAAGCAGAGACCTCTTCCACAGATCCAAAGCCCCAAGGAACATCAGGCCAAGCAGAGCTATTGCATGCAAGGCTCCCGCAAACCACCCGGGCTGCTTCTGTAGGGCACGGAGCTCTGCAGGCACAACAAACCCTGCTGAGGCATCCCTCACCAGCAGGGAAGCCCAAGGGGATGGTACGGGTGAAACATGCACCCTCTGCCTTCCCACACCTGTTCTTGGCCCCTACCTTGGAAATTTGCAGCTGCTGCTGCACTTTTCTATTCTGCTTCAAGCTCAGCTCAACCCCAGCAAAGCATCATAGCGACAGACGTCTTTCTGGGGGAGCCGTTGGGTTGCTATTGGGGACCAGGGAGGAAATCTCATTTCTAAATATAAGAGCCACAGCCGCATGCACAAAGGAGTGGTCTGCCCAAGTGCTTGCGTGGTCGACTTCTGAGCATGCAGAGCGAGCAGGAGGTGAATACCTTGCTGCTGAGACAGCAGACACAGGAAAGGGAGGACTTCTTTTAGAGCAAAGTTGCTTGAGACCCAGCAGCTGCACAGAGGAACAGTGGCTGGGCTGAGCTGAACTGAGATGGTGCTGAGCCTGGCTGAGTGTGTCCTTCACAGGGGGATGCACTGTCCTCTAAGGGAAGGTCCCGAGACACTGGGCTCCTGAAGACCCCTTGGAAAGCCAGGAGCGTCCCCTGCACTCACCTTTCTGCATCTCGTTTCCATCCTGATCCCCCTCTCTTTTGGAAAAGGGCTAACAAATTCCCATGTGCCTTCTCCTAGGCAGACACATGTGAAAATATGCAGATAAGAATCTGACATAGGAAGGTCACGATGTGGGTTTACAGGTTGTCTCTACACCTCCGGCACTGCTGCTGCTCATCTCCATGGGCTCAGAAAATCCGTCCCTCTGCCTAAAGCCTTCCCTCCTCCATGCAGACACTCAGTGTCCCACCATGGTCCTCCTCCACAAACTTGACTTCTCCATCATGCCAACTCACACTCATGCCTCCTACATTACAAGAGAAGCAGTGGGATGTATGGCTGCTTTTTTTCCATTTTATTTTTATTGAATTACTGCTCATGTTCTCTACTGAACACCCAGGGAAATGCTCTTGTAGGACACATTAGTAAGGAAGGAGGCTTGACAAAGCTTTGTGAATTTATCATCCTGAATTGAATCAAAATACATTTCTTTGTGGCAATGGTAATGGCAACTGCCATGTTGGGTGCAAAGAACATTTCTTCTTGGGGTGCACTGTGACAGGTGCAGAGAGAGAGCTGGCACTTGAGACGTTGAGTGGCTTTTCATTGGGGACCCTTCCCTGCCAGCATACAGAGCTCTGAAATGGGCAAGCTAGGGCAGAGGGTGGAGACAATGGGGCAAAGACACACAGTCAATATGGGGAGAGTCCAGAAGGGATGCCCTGCCTAAGACGGTGAGAATGCGGGGCCCTGGGTGAGGCAAGGCCACCCATCTGGAACCACAATCCCACCCAAAATGGGCTTGGGGAAGTGTCAAGCAAGAAGACCAAGGAGATGAAGGATGGAGGCGCAGAGGTACGCAGGTGCTTGCCCAGCAAGGACTCAGAAGTGGGGACCTGGGCAGGGGCATTTGGGTGAGTCAGGTCGCTGCCCCTCTAACCAAAACCCTCTCTGCCCCATCGCGCAGGTGCCAGTGTGACCGCCCAGGACATCTACAGCTTCCCAGGTGATGGTGAGTACAGGGATGGGTGTTTGAAGGGGTGGAGAAGAGAAAGGAGAGGGGGTTTGTTCCCCAGGTACAAAACCTTGGAGAAAAGACTCTTTCCTTCCCAAAAACGGACATTGCACACCTCCGCCAACACAAATGCTGGCCTGTAGCATCCCTGCATCGTTACCTTCTCTCCACATAACCTCCAGGCTCCTCATCTGTCACTATAGTCACCTTCTGCTCAGCCTGGTGGCAGGGGCTTGGCCAGGTGTTCCCCAGGTACAAAATGTTGAAGGAGAGACGCTTTCCTTCCTGAGAAAGAACATTGCACAGCTCCGCCAAAACAAATGCTGGCCCGTAGCATCCCTGCATCATTACCTTCTCTCCATATTGCCATCGGGATCCTCATCTGACTCTTCTACTCAGCCTGGTGACAAAGGCCTGGCCAGGTGTTTTATCCCAACAGGGTCACCCGCTACCCAAATTGTCCTCTGTAAGGACGGGGTGGCAGAATTCAGTGTGAAAGCCCAACAGGGACAGCTCAGCTACTTTGTGATGGTGAATGTCACCCTGGGGAGCACAGGGACGTATGCGTGTGCATACCAGCTCAGGGACAAGAGCAACTGAGTGAGGAGAACCGCCCTCGGAGCTCCCGGGCACCTGGCTCTCACAGCTGACACATGGCACAGTGGTGTGGGCACAAGGGACAGGACACTACCACCATGTGGCTCTGCTGAGCACTCAGCTCTGTGCTGCAGCAGGCAGGGCATGGCACTGGTGTCCTTCCCCAGACTTATCAATGAATTATAGAATGGATAGGGTTGGAAGGGACCTGAAAGATCATCTAGTTCCACCCCCTGCCATGGGCAGGGGCATCTTCCACTAGACCAAGTTGCCCAAAGCCCCATCCAACCTGGTCTTGAACACTTCCAGGGATGGGGCATCCACAACTTCTCTGTACAACCTGTTCCACTGCCTCATCACCCATACAGTAAAGAATTTCTTCCAAATACCTCCTCTAAATCTACCCTCTATTAGTTTAAACCCATTACCCATTGTCCTATCACCACACTCCCTGATAAAAAAGCCATCTCCAGATTTCTTGTAGGCCCCTTTTAGGTATCTGAAGGCTGCAATTAGATCTCCCCAGAGCCTTCTCTTCTCCAGGCTGAACAATCCCAACTCTCTCAGCCTGTCCTCGTAAGAGAGGTGTTCCAGACCCCTGATCAGCTTCGTGGCCCTCCCCTGGACTCGCTCCAACTGCTCCATGTCTTTCTTGCACTGCGGACCCCAGAGCTGGACATAGTACTCCAGAATCACCTCCCTCAACCTGCTGGTCACGCTGCTTTTGACGCAACCCACAAAACGGGTGCCTTTCTGGACTGCAAACGCACATTGCCAGCTCATGTTGAGCTTCTCATCAATCAACACCCCAAAGTCCTTCTCCTCAGGGCTACTCTCCATCCATTCTCCGCCCAGCCTGTAGTTGTGCTTGGCATTGCACTGACCCATGTGCAGGAACTTGCACTTGGCCCTGTTGAACTTCTTGCGGTCTGCATGGGCCCATCTCTCAAGCCTCTCAAGGTCCCTCTGGATGCCATCCCTTCCCTCCAGCATATCAACGGCACCACACAGCTTGGCGTCTTCATCAAACTAGCTGAGGGTGCACTCAATGGTTCCCACAATGGGAGGCGTCCTGGGATGCATGGGTGAAAAACCGGGAATCCTGAGTGTCCCGTCTCTGCCGAGGGATGCTCTAGTGAGAGATCCCCTCCCCAAAGGGGTCCCCCTCTCCCTCCAACACCCACCTCTGATCCACATATGGGTCTCGGCACTGCCCAGGAGCAGAAAGGCAGGGCTGGGGCTGCTGAGGGAGCCTGGGAACACATCTCCCCTCTACCTTTACAAGCTGACCTCAGGGAAACTGGGGAGATTGACATCAGCTGGGGGCTTCCTCAGGAGTCTGATGAAGTAAGCCATGAGCTGGGGGCTCTGCTCAGTGTCTGGGATGCTCACAGAGCAAGACAGGGAGAGTCGCAAGGTCTGCATTTCTCTGACAGGCAGCAGCCCCTCACCCAAGAGGCTGCTCCCACCTGCAGGTGAGTGATAGCTTGTGAACCCTTCCCACCAAGCCCTTCCTCCTTGACATCCCTTGTCCATGTCGTGAGACTCCTCTCTTCCAGAGCAAGCCATGCCCCTCTGGGTATGGATCCTGAGCTCTGCCCTCACCCTGCTCCTTCCGGAATCCATCTCCATCACGACATTGACCTGTCAGACACAGATCCAGGGTGCCAGTGGAGCCAGGCAGCCTTGAGACGTTCCTGTCCCCATTGCCCTCTCATGCCCTCACTGCCTTGCACTCTCTGCTGTCCCCACAAATCTCCAACACAAGCAAAGCATGAGCCACACTACAGCCCAGGCACCCATTTGGGGTCAGGCCAGTTATGGCAGCATGCCCAAATGGATGTCCTCACATTGCTCTGATTTCTTTTGCTCAGCCCCTACTCTCAGACAAAAGCCAGTTGAATCTTGTACCCGCCCTGGTGCTTTTGTCCCCTGCAGGTGCCCCTCCTGCTCACAGAAAGCACTGTCTCTATTGCCAGGTCAGTCCCTGTAGCTCAGGAAGACAGCCATGCTCTCCAGGTCCTGAGTCATTCCAGCACTTCCCATCACCCGGGGTGCTTCCAACAGCTGAGGCAGTACCCTGGGCACCAGCCGGCTGGTCACAGTGCCCCTTGTAGAGGCACCTTGCTTGGGAGAGGGTCTGTGGGAGGCGAGTTAAAAGGACTTGTTTGTTAAAAGGATTTGTTTGTAGATCTGGCTCCAACCATGCAAAGCAGGGTGGGGGATAAGGGGCAGGAGGGCTTTGCAGACAGGATGCTGCCCACAAGGGACAAGCAGACACGGCTTTTGCTCCGCTGTCTCACTGTACAGAAATGAAAACAGGAGCTCTGCAGGCACAGCATCCGCAGTGGGGGCTGAGGCAGGGCCCCCACTCGTCACAGCCTCTCGTTGTGGGAAAGGCACTGCTAGCCACAGAAATGCAACAGGAGCAGTCCCAGCTGCGCTGACAGCCACGGCACAGGCAGCTCTTGAACCGCTGTCCCCACCTCAGAGGACAGCAGACGCGTAGAGGAGACGGTGTTCCCGCAGCACCCCAAAAAATGCTGGGGCACGTGGGATGTGCCAGGCTGTCTCCTTCTCGCCCTGCCTTCCTCCTGCTGCTGCTCGGTGAGTTGGGGGATTTCTTGGCCTTGGGGCTGAGTGCTGGACGGCTGCCGAGCGTGGCAGGACAGGGCACGTCCTGGGCACAGGGGAGGATGGGGAAAGGGTGTGTGGAGCAGCCGTGCAGCAATGAGGGGCAGAGTTGCTTTGATGAGGGGAGGCAGATGATTGCTTCCTCCAGCTACGGCACAGCTCTGAGAAAAAGGCGTATATTTATAACATCTCTGAATGGGTTCATGTCATAGAATGAGACTGGGCAGCTGCTGGAGTACTACAGGCAGCCAGGGACATCCATCTGCAACAACAATCCCACCCAAAACGGGCTTGGGGAGGTGTCACTATTCGAGACCAAGGAGATGCAGGATGGAGACACATGGGTGGGAAAGTGCTTGACCAGCAAGGACTCAGCTGTGGGGACCAGCCAAGGGGCATTTGGGAGGACCAGGTCACTGTCCCTCTAAACAAAACCCTCTCTGCCCCACGGTGCAGGTGCCAGTGTGACCGCCCAGGACATCTGCAGCTTCCCAGGTGATGGTGACTCCAGGGACATGGACAGAAAGGGAGGTGAGCAGGGCGTGGAGAAGAGATAGGAGAGGAGTTTTGCTCCCTGGGACTCTTCCATCCCTTATCCAGCATATCGTGAACGCTTCCTTCTGGCATCACTACATCAATATCTTCCTTCCAGGTCACCTCCCGGCTCCTCATCTGAACCTCAACATCCGTTCTGCTCAACCTGGTGACACAGTTCAGGCCTGGTGCTCCATACAGAAGGGGTCACCTGCTAGCCGAATTGTCTTCTGCAAGGATGGGGTGGAAGAGTACAGCCTGGAAGCCCAACAGGGTCAGCTGAACTACTTGGTGCTGCTGCATGTCACCCTGGGCAGCGCAGGGATGTACAGCTGTGGATACCAGCAGCGGACTGAGAGCAACTGGGTGAGGAGCTCTGCCCGCAGTGCTCCTTTGCACCTGACTGTCAGAGGTGAGACATGGGTGTGGGGAACAGGCAGGCAAAATTCAGGGCCCCAAAATGCCCGACTGAGGGTGGGGACCCTTCTGTGCTCCATGGAGTGTCCCCAGAGGGTTGGGATGCTCGGTGTCAGGGTGCAGTTCAGCCCAGCCTTTGACACCAGGGCAACTCCTCCCAGTCATCCTGCTCCTCTCCTGCCCCCAACATCAGAGAAAAGGAGGGTGCTGGTGTCAGATGTAATCCAGAGACACAGCTCTGACATGCATTGATTGATTGATCATGACGCTTGGCGGAGGGTGGATCAGGGGACCCCACAGTTCCTTAGTCTGTGCAGTACCTGGGAGAGATGGACACTCTCACCCTGTCCCTTTCTCCTCCCAGGCAAACAGTCCAGATCCAGGGCAGCACCATCGACCACAGGTGAGTGATTCCCTCCCTGCACACCCAGTGTCCCCCAGTAGCAAGTCAAGCCCTCCAAAAGGGGCCCCACGAATCCCAGTTGAGGGTGAGGACACATGCCTGTGCCCCAGGGGCAGTTGGGATGCTCAGGCTCAGTTCAGCCCAGCCTTTGTCACTGGGAAACTCCTCCCACTCACGGCAGGGCATCCTGCTCTTCTCCTGCCCCCAACATCACAGAAAGGGAGAGTGGTGGTGCCAGATCTCGTCCAGAGCCACAGCTCTGCCCTGCATTATTTATCACAACAGTTCATAGATGGTGAATCAGAGGTCCCCTCAGTTTCTTAGTCTGTGCAGTACCCACGAGAGCTGCACACTCTCACCCTGTCCCTTTCTCCTCCCAGGCACAGAGTCCAGCTCCCACGCAGCACCATCGACCACAGGTGAGTGATTCCCTCCCTGCACACCCACTGTCCCCCTTAACATCAGGCTGAGGCATGCCGGGATGCTGGCACCAGGACATGGGGAGGTTCACCACCTCGTTCATCATCTGGCCTGGCCCGACGGTCCTGCTCTCTACTTCTCCCCATGACTCCTCCTCCTCTTTCCCAACACCTTCTGTCCCCAGTAGGTCCCCAGCACCAGATCCACCACTTCCACACAGGCATCGTGCTGGGAGTGGCAGCTGTCTCCATCCTCCTCCTTGCTGCAGCCAGCTACTGTGCTGTGAAGAAAGGTGAGTGATTTAGGGAAACTGAGGGTAAAACAGACCTGAAACCCAGAGGCAAGTTGAAATGACCCGTGCCTGTGTATGACGATCGCCTCCTTACACTCCTTTCAGGGGAAGCTGAGCCTCTCAGGCCTTTCCTTTATCACCTGAGGGGAGCACAGGTGCTGTGATGGGGAAGACTGGGATGGCCAAATGCATCCCTGCCCCAGGCAGACATTTGCTCCCAGCCCTCTGCACTCCCAGCCCTCCCTCCCCAAGCTGGCCTGAGTGGACCAACAACTGCTCCTCCACACTTGGGATGTCCACAGATGCTGAGAGCTTGGGAGAAGCCACTCTGGGAAACGGGATTCACGGTTGCATAGGCTGGGCTCTAAAACGACTCCTCTGAGTGAGGTGTGGAGGTTCAGGCCATCATCTTCATCGTGCAGCCCAGAGCATGGAAAGGCAGGGCTGTGCAGTACCTCTGCCTCCCCACCTCTCCCTTTCTTTGCCTTGCAGGGGCCTGCAGAGACCGATGCCAAAGGTGAGCAGCAATCCCTGCTGGCTGTGGGGCTGGTGGGTGATGGAGATGGGGGCATCCTGGGCTCCCTGGGGTGGTCCTTGGCCAGGGGCAGCATGGTCTGTGTCCGTGGGTGGCTTCCCCCAGGGTGGAGGCAGGGAGGATCAGGGCTTGCCCTGGGCTTGACTCCACCCATTGCCACGATGCAAGAAAGCATCATCCATGGGAATGACCCAAATGGTTCCATCACAGTCTGGACACAGACCCCAAAACTCTTTCCCCCGTCCTCTCCAGGCAGCAGCACGTTCCCAGACACGAGGCAACCGACTACAATGAAATACTGTGTGAGTACCACCTCCTCCCTCCGCGTGAGCCATGGACTCCTCTGTCTCTGGGGAGCCCCTTCATGTGGCCTGGCTGCCCTCCAGCACCACCAGCAACCCTGTGCTCATAGACCGGTCATGCTGCAGTCTCAGGAGCTGCACAGAGTTGCAGGGACGTGCCCCAAACCCACTGTCCATCCTCTCAAAGTGGGAGATCTCCCCACCATCCATTGTGCCTCGCACTATTTGCAGGGTGACTTTGGTTTCACACGTGGGCGCAGAGCAGCAGATAGAGGTTTGCTGGTTGCGCAAAGAGAGAAAATGCTGTGGGGTGGGGGGAAAGCAACCAAACCTCAGCATGCCTGCTGAGGGCTAACAGTGTGGGTTTTGCCCCCCAACAGACTCCACCATCGCCCACGGTGGACGCAACAGGGTGAGTTGTGGCACAGCTTTGATGCCAAACCAGGGAGCGGGGCCCCCAGGGACGGGATGTGCTGGTTGGGGTCTGCACCGGTGGCTTGGGATGGGGAGTCCCACGGCGTCGTTCCCAACGAGAACCCATCCCATACTCTCAGAGAAAATCATATTTATTTCTGTGTCCCATCGCCCATTTCTGCGTCAAAGGATGACACTGCAACAACAACAACAACAACAAGATATTTTTTCCACCCAGAAATCAGGTTTTTTCTCTCTGTCTTCTCCAAACACTTTTCCTCATCATGAGAATTGCAGTTCTTTGCTGCTGCTGTCAGAATCGTAAGGTTTACTCTCACAAGCTAGAAAAATGGTTCATGCCTAAATCCCTTAGGTAACATTCGAGATCTTTTCAAGGGGGAAAATAAAAACCCTTGGGAAAACAACAACAAAGAGGAAATAAGGGGACACCTAGAAACACAATACTGCCCCAAAACTGCTAGCATTTTTGCTAATATTTCTTCTCAGCCTGCTTATCCAAAGTGCACAGCTCCCTTCTGCGCTCCTGTAGCCCAGCAACAGCTGCTTATGCAGGGCTCAAAGCCCACAGATGAAATAACATGGTTTAATTTTCCCTCTATAGCCTCGCGTGCAAGAGATGAACGCCACCACAACGTATGCCACGCTGAGCCACTCACGCAGCCAGCCCAGATAGCGCTCCAGCATGGCAAGGGCACAGGGAGGCTTGCCCACCTTGGCCTTTTCTCTCTGGCAGAGAGCTCCTGTGCTGGTAAAACGCTGCTGGGGTCTCCACGAGTACTGTCAATGGCAACATCTCCACACCCAACCCGTCCACCATGCCCAGCTCTTTCCACACACAGCATCAATGTCTTCTGCATGACTTTCACCAAAAGTACAGCTATGACTTGCACATATCTTTACAATCTAGGATGTATAAATAGATTCCATAGATTGTCAATCTCTATGGGAGTACCTGAAGTGAAGACATCTCCATCCCACCATGTCAAGTGTCACATGCGTATACATAAACTGCGCGATACAACTACGCGTGTGCTCTTCCATCTACACACACCAATGCACGTATCTAGATATGGCTACATAGATACACATGCACTGATGTGCTTGCACGTCTCTGTTAATAGCTATGTGTAATGATGATGTGGTTTTGCTCCAATGAAGAATAAACTTCTAAGAATTTGTACCACCCATTCCACCTCTGTCTTATACGGTCCCTTAAGAAATGAGATTGAGCCATAGAAATACAAACGGATGACTGTAAAGCTGTGAAGGCATACTAGAGATACACAGGGATAGAAAGGGGAGCTGTCTCTTCTCTGAGCTCAGCTGAGATGTCTACCACACCCTGATGATCATCAGGTGCTAGCTATGGCTTTGCATTAATGCTGACACTTTAGCTGGGAAGAACTTTGCAGCTTTCCAAGCCCACTGGGATTTGAGGTCCCCATGGGAGTCTTGTGTTTCTCTTACAAGCCCTGGAGACAGACAGACAGATGGAAGGATTTCACCTAACACTTCTCCTGGACAGATGGGATAAGACAACAGCAGCTCCTCTCTCTTTGGGGTGCCACTTCATGCTTTTAGTTACAGCTTACCGATCATCCATGCTTTCCACATTTGTCACTCTTCCTCTCTCAGAGAACTTGTGTGGATACCACCCCTGCCCACACAACATGATCTTCACAATGAAAGGAGCCAAGTGCTGTAGTGGAGAGAGGTCTTGGGGTCTTTTGGGGTCTTTTGACAGCCATATCATGGTCATGGGAAAATCCTAGCTTCATAGAGTTTTGGGATCCAGGATCCTGCCCCAAAACACAGTCATCAGAGAGAAGAGGGAGAGCCAGCAAGGATCTACAGCAACGGCCTGTCTTGTGTTGGATAACTCAGAAGCTGCCTGCATCACCTCTTCTTTCTCCTAAAGTTGGTGTGCAGGGAAGCTTCAGAGCAGTTTGGTCTGGAGACCTTCAAAAGACAAAAGACAGCAGCCTCACCCTCCTGGCGCCCACCACAGCCACAGACCCTGGGGCTGGGCTGCCATCATGGAAGGAGGACAATGACAGCCCCAGCAGAGCCATGGGACAATCCCAGCCTCATGGGGGTTGCCCTTTATTGCTGCTGCAAAAAACAGGATGTCTTGGACCCAAGAAGAGCTTGCACAGCCTGAAAGCCTCTGCAGGAGCTGAACTCACCTCAGCTCTGCCCAGTCTGTCAGCGTGTACATCTGCAGAGAGAACCTGAGTTAGTGTCAACCATCAGCACGATGACATCCAAAACAGGTTTTGAATGGAGGAGCGCCAGGTTTCAAGAGTAGATATCGGTATGGGATTGGGACCTCTTATTGAGAATAACATTTATTGAGATTTAATGTATTGGGAACATAAGTTTGGAAATAGCCATTTCAGCACTGTTAAGCAAAAAACAAGCCAGAGGTGGAGAAGAGCAAGCAGAGACCTCTTCCACAGATCCAAAGCCCCAAGGAACATCAGGCCAAGCAGAGCTATTGCATGCAAGGCTCCCGCAAACCACCTGGGCTGCTTCTGTAGGGCACGGAGCTCTGCAGGCACAACAAACCCTGCTGAGGCATCCCTCACCAGCAGGGAAGCCCAAGGGGATGGTACGGGTGAAACATGCACCCTCTGCCTTCCCACACCTGTTCTTGGCCCCTACCTTGGAAATTTGCAGCTGCTGCTGCACTTTTCTATTCTGCTTCAAGCTCAGCTCAACCCCAGCAAAGCATCATAGCGACAGACGTCTTTCTGGGGGAGCCGTTGGGTTGCTATTGGGGACCAGGGAGGAAATCTCATTTCTAAATATAAGAGCCACAGCCGCATGCACAAAGGAGTGGTCTGCCCAAGTGCTTGCGTGGTCGACTTCTGAGCATGCAGAGCGAGCAGGAGGTGAATACCTTGCTGCTGAGACAGCAGACACAGGAAAGGGAGGACTTCTTTTAGAGCAAAGTTGCTTGAGACCCAGCAGCTGCACAGAGGAACAGTGGCTGGGCTGAGCTGAACTGAGATGGTGCTGAGCCTGGCTGAGTGTGTCCTTCACAGGGGGATGCACTGTCCTCTAAGGGAAGGTCCCGAGACACTGGGCTCCTGAAGACCCCTTGGAAAGCCAGGAGCGTCCCCTGCACTCACCTTTCTGCATCTCGTTTCCATCCTGATCCCCCTCTCTTTTGGAAAAGGGCTAACAAATTCCCATGTGCCTTCTCCTAGGCAGACACATGTGAAAATATGCAGATAAGAATCTGACATAGGAAGGTCACGATGTGGGTTTACAGGTTGTCTCTACACCTCCGGCACTGCTGCTGCTCATCTCCATGGGCTCAGAAAATCCGTCCCTCTGCCTAAAGCCTTCCCTCCTCCATGCAGACACTCAGTGTCCCACCATGGTCCTCCTCCACAAACTTGACTTCTCCATCATGCCAACTCACACTCATGCCTCCTACATTACAAGAGAAGCAGTGGGATGTATGGCTGCTTTTTTTCCATTTTATTTTTATTGAATTACTGCTCATGTTCTCTACTGAACACCCAGGGAAATGCTCTTGTAGGACACATTAGTAAGGAAGGAGGCTTGACAAAGCTTTGTGAATTTATCATCCTGAATTGAATCAAAATACATTTCTTTGTGGCAATGGTAATGGCAACTGCCATGTTGGGTGCAAAGAACATTTCTTCTTGGGGTGCACTGTGACAGGTGCAGAGAGAGAGCTGGCACTTGAGACGTTGAGTGGCTTTTCATTGGGGACCCTTCCCTGCCAGCATACAGAGCTCTGAAATGGGCAAGCTAGGGCAGAGGGTGGAGACAATGGGGCAAAGACACACAGTCAATATGGGGAGAGTCCAGAAGGGATGCCCTGCCTAAGACGGTGAGAATGCGGGGCCCTGGGTGAGGCAAGGCCACCCATCTGGAACCACAATCCCACCCAAAATGGGCTTGGGGAAGTGTCAAGCAAGAAGACCAAGGAGATGAAGGATGGAGGCGCAGAGGTACGCAGGTGCTTGCCCAGCAAGGACTCAGAAGTGGGGACCTGGGCAGGGGCATTTGGGTGAGTCAGGTCGCTGCCCCTCTAACCAAAACCCTCTCTGCCCCATCGCGCAGGTGCCAGTGTGACCGCCCAGGACATCTACAGCTTCCCAGGTGATGGTGAGTACAGGGATGGGTGTTTGAAGGGGTGGAGAAGAGAAAGGAGAGGGGGTTTGTTCCCCAGGTACAAAACCTTGGAGAAAAGACTCTTTCCTTCCCAAAAACGGACATTGCACACCTCCGCCAACACAAATGCTGGCCTGTAGCATCCCTGCATCGTTACCTTCTCTCCACATAACCTCCAGGCTCCTCATCTGTCACTATAGTCACCTTCTGCTCAGCCTGGTGGCAGGGGCTTGGCCAGGTGTTCCCCAGGTACAAAATGTTGAAGGAGAGACGCTTTCCTTCCTGAGAAAGAACATTGCACAGCTCCGCCAAAACAAATGCTGGCCCGTAGCATCCCTGCATCATTACCTTCTCTCCATATTGCCATCGGGATCCTCATCTGACTCTTCTACTCAGCCTGGTGACAAAGGCCTGGCCAGGTGTTTTATCCCAATAGGGTCACCCGCTACCCAAATTGTCCTCTGTAAGGACGGGGTGGCAGAATTCAGTGTGAAAGCCCAACAGGGACAGCTCAGCTACTTTGTGATGGTGAATGTCACCCTGGGGAGCACAGGGACGTATGCGTGTGCATACCAGCTCAGGGACAAGAGCAACTGAGTGAGGAGAACCGCCCTCGGAGCTCCCGGGCACCTGGCTCTCACAGCTGACACATGGCACAGTGGTGTGGGCACAAGGGACAGGACACTACCACCATGTGGCTCTGCTGAGCACTCAGCTCTGTGCTGCAGCAGGCAGGGCATGGCACTGGTGTCCTTCCCCAGACTTATCAATGAATTATAGAATGGATAGGGTTGGAAGGGACCTGAAAGATCATCTAGTTCCACCCCCTGCCATGGGCAGGGACATCTTCCACTAGACCAAGTTGCCCAAAGCCCCATCCAACCTGGTCTTGAACACTTCCAGGGATGGGGCATCCACAACTTCTCTGTACAACCTGTTCCACTGCCTCATCACCCATACAGTAAAGAATTTCTTCCAAATACCTCCTCTAAATCTACCCTCTATTAGTTTAAACCCATTACCCATTGTCCTATCACCACACTCCCTGATAAAAAAGCCATCTCCAGATTTCTTGTAGGCCCCTTTTAGGTATCTGAAGGCTGCAATTAGATCTCCCCAGAGCCTTCTCTTCTCCAGGCTGAACAATCCCAACTCTCTCAGCCTGTCCTCGTAAGAGAGGTGTTCCAGACCCCTGATCAGCTTCGTGGCCCTCCCCTGGACTCGCTCCAACTGCTCCATGTCTTTCTTGCACTGCGGACCCCAGAGCTGGACATAGTACTCCAGAATCACCTCCCTCAACCTGCTGGTCACGCTGCTTTTGACGCAACCCACAAAACGGGTGCCTTTCTGGACTGCAAACGCACATTGCCAGCTCATGTTGAGCTTCTCATCAATCAACACCCCAAAGTCCTTCTCCTCAGGGCTACTCTCCATCCATTCTCCGCCCAGCCTGTAGTTGTGCTTGGCATTGCACTGACCCATGTGCAGGAACTTGCACTTGGCCCTGTTGAACTTCTTGCGGTCTGCATGGGCCCATCTCTCAAGCCTCTCAAGGTCCCTCTGGATGCCATCCCTTCCCTCCAGCATATCAACGGCACCACACAGCTTGGCGTCTTCATCAAACTAGCTGAGGGTGCACTCAATGGTTCCCACAATGGGAGACGTCCTGGGATGCATGGGTGAAAAAACGGGAATCCTGAGTGTCCCGTCTCTGCCGAGGGATGCTCTAGTGAGAGATCCCCTCCCCAAAGGGGTCCCCCTCTCCCTCCAACACCCACCTCTGATCCACATATGGGTCTCGGCACTGCCCAGGAGCAGAAAGGCAGGGCTGGGGCTGCTGAGGGAGCCTGGGAACACATCTCCCCTCTACCTTTACAAGCTGACCTCAGGGAAACTGGGGAGATTGACATCAGCTGGGGGCTTCCTCAGGAGTCTGATGAAGTAAGCCATGAGCTGGGGGCTCTGCTCAGTGTCTGGGATGCTCACAGAGCAAGACAGGGAGAGTCGCAAGGTCTGCATTTCTCTGACAGGCAGCAGCCCCTCACCCAAGAGGCTGCTCCCACCTGCAGGTGAGTGATAGCTTGTGAACCCTTCCCACCAAGCCCTTCCTCCTTGACATCCCTTGTCCATGTCGTGAGACTCCTCTCTTCCAGAGCAAGCCATGCCCCTCTGGGTATGGATCCTGAGCTCTGCCCTCACCCTGCTCCTTCCGGAATCCATCTCCATCACGACATTGACCTGTCAGACACAGATCCAGGGTGCCAGTGGAGCCAGGCAGCCTTGAGACGTTCCTGTCCCCATTGCCCTCTCATGCCCTCACTGCCTTGCACTCTCTGCTGTCCCCACAAATCTCCAACACAAGCAAAGCATGAGCCACACTACAGCCCAGGCACCCATTTGGGGTCAGGCCAGTTATGGCAGCATGCCCAAATGGATGTCCTCACATTGCTCTGATTTCTTTTGCTCAGCCCCTACTCTCAGACAAAAGCCAGTTGAATCTTGTACCCGCCCTGGTGCTTTTGTCCCCTGCAGGTGCCCCTCCTGCTCACAGAAAGCACTGTCTCTATTGCCAGGTCAGTCCCTGTAGCTCAGGAAGACAGCCATGCTCTCCAGGTCCTGAGTCATTCCAGCACTTCCCATCACCCAGGGTGCTTCCAACAGCTGAGGCAGTACCCTGGGCACCAGCCGGCTGGTCACAGTGCCCCTTGTAGAGGCACCTTGCTTGGGAGAGGGTCTGTGGGAGGCGAGTTAAAAGGACTTGTTTGTTAAAAGGATTTGTTTGTAGATCTGGCTCCAACCATGCAAAGCAGGGTGGGGGATAAGGGGCAGGAGGGCTTTGCAGACAGGATGCTGCCCACAAGGGACAAGCAGACACGGCTTTTGCTCTGCTATCTCACTGTACAGAAATGAAAACAGGAGCTCTGCAGACACAGCATCCGCAGTGGGGGCTGAGGCAGGGCCCCCACTCGTCACAGCCTCTCGTTGTGGGAAAGGCACTGCTAGCCACAGAAATGCAACAGGAGCAGTCCCAGCTGCGCTGACAGCCACGGCACAGGCAGCTCTTGAACCGCTGTCCCCACCTCAGAGGACAGCAGACGCGTAGAGGAGACGGTGTTCCCGCAGCACCCCAAAAAATGCTGGGGCACGTGGGATGTGCCAGGCTGTCTCCTTCTCGCCCTGCCTTCCTCCTGCTGCTGCTCGGTGAGTTGGGGGATTTCTTGGCCTTGGGGCTGAGTGCTGGACGGCTGCCGAGCGTGGCAGGACAGGGCACGTCCTGGGCACAGGGGAGGATGGGGAAAGGGTGTGTGGAGCAGCCGTGCAGCAATGAGGGGCAGAGTTGCTTTGATGAGGGGAGGCAGACAATTGCTTCCTCCAGCTACGGCACAGCTCTGAGAAAAAGGCGTATATTTATAACATCTCTGAATGGGTTCATGTCATAGAATGAGACTGGGCAGCTGCTGGAGTACTACAGGCAGCCAGGGACATCCATCTGCAACAACAATCCCACCCAAAACGGGCTTGGGGAGGTGTCACTATTCGAGACCAAGGAGATGCAGGATGGAGACACATGGGTGGGAAAGTGCTTGACCAGCAAGGACTCAGCTGTGGGGACCAGCCAAGGGGCATTTGGGAGGACCAGGTCACTGTCCCTCTAAACAAAACCCTCTCTGCCCCACGGTGCAGGTGCCACTGTGACCGCCCAGGACATCTGCAGCTTCCCAGGTGATGGTGACTCCAGGGACATGGACAGAAAGGGAGGTGAGCAGGGCGTGGAGAAGAGATAGGAGAGGAGTTTTGCTCCCTGGGACTCTTCCATCCCTTATCCAGCATATCGTGAACGCTTCCTTCTGGCATCACTACATCAATATCTTCCTTCCAGGTCACCTCCCGGCTCCTCATCTGAACCTCAACATCCGTTCTGCTCAACCTGGTGACACAGTTCAGGCCTGGTGCTCCATACAGAAGGGGTCACCTGCTAGCCGAATTGTCTTCTGCAAGGATGGGGTGGAAGAGTACAGCCTGGAAGCCCAACAGGGTCAGCTGAACTACTTGGTGCTGCTGCCTGTCACCCTGGGCAGCGCAGGGATGTACAGCTGTGGATACCAGCAGCGGACTGAGAGCAACTGGGTGAGGAGCTCTGCCCGCAGTGCTCCTTTGCACCTGACTGTCAGAGGTGAGACATGGGTGTGGGGAACAGGCAGGCAAAATTCAGGGCCCCAAAATGCCCGACTGAGGGTGGGGACCCTTCTGTGCTCCATGGAGTGTCCCCAGAGGGTTGGGATGCTCGGTGTCAGGGTGCAGTTCAGCCCAGCCTTTGACACCAGGGCAACTCCTCCCAGTCATCCTGCTCCTCTCCTGCCCCCAACATCAGAGAAAAGGAGGGTGCTGGTGTCAGATGTAATCCAAAGACACAGCTCTGACATGCATTGATTGATTGATCATGACGCTTGGCGGAGGGTGGATCAGGGGACCCCACAGTTCCTTAGTCTGTGCAGTACCTGGGAGAGATGGACACTCTCACCCTGTCCCTCTCTCCTCCCAGGCAAACAGTCCAGATCCAGGGCAGCACCATCGACCACAGGTGAGTGATTCCCTCCCTGCACACCCAGTGTCCCCCAGTAGCAAGTCAAGCCCTCCAAAAGGGGCCCCACGAATCCCAGTTGAGGGTGAGGACACATGCCTGTGCCCCAGGGGCAGTTGGGATGCTCAGGCTCAGTTCAGCCCAGCCTTTGTCACTGGGAAACTCCTCCCACTCACGGCAGAGCATCCTGCTCTTCTCCTGCCCCCAACATCACAGAAAGGGAGAGTGGTGGTGCCAGATCTCGTCCAGAGCCACAGCTCTGCCCTGCATTATTTATCACAACAGTTCATAGATGGTGAATCAGAGGTCCCCTCAGTTTCTTAGTCTGTGCAGTACCCACGAGAGCTGCACACTCTCACCCTGTCCCTTTCTCCTCCCAGGCACAGAGTCCAGCTCCCACGCTGCACCATCGACCACAGGTGAGTGATTCCCTCCCTGCACACCCACTGTCCCCCTTAACATCAGGCTGAGGCATGCCGGGATGCTGGCACCAGGACATGGGGAGGTTCACCACCTCGTTCATCATCTGGCCTGGCCCGAAGGTCCTGCTCTCTGCTTCTCCCCATGACTCCTCCTCCTCTTTCCCAACACCTTCTGTCCCCAGTAGGTCCCCAGCACCAGATCCACCACTTCCACACAGGCATCGTGCTGGGAGTGGCAGCTGTCTCCATCCTCCTCCTTGCTGCAGCCAGCTACTGTGCCGTGAAGAAAGGTGAGTGATTTAGGGAAACTGAGGGTAAAACAGACCTGAAACCCAGAGGCAAGTTGAAATGACCCGTGCCTGTGTATGACGATCGCCTCCTTACACTCCTTTCAGGGGAAGCTGAGCCTCTCAGGCCTTTCCTTTATCACCTGAGGGGAGCACAGGTGCTGTGATGGGGAAGACTGGGATGGCCAAATGCATCCCTGCCCCAGGCAGACATTTGCTCCCAGCCCTCTGCACTCCCAGCCCTCCCTCCCCAAGCTGGCCTGAGTGGACCAACAACTGCTCCTCCACACTTGGGATGTCCACAGATGCTGAGAGCTTGGGAGAAGCCACTCTGGGAAACGGGATTCACGGTTGCATAGGCTGGGCTCTAAAACGACTCCTCTGAGTGAGGTGTGGAGGTTCAGGCCATCATCTTCATTGTGCAGCCCAGAGCATGGAAAGGCAGGGCTGTGCAGTACCTCTGCCTCCCCACCTCTCCCTTTCTTTGCCTTGCAGGGGCCTGCAGAGACCGATGCCAAAGGTGAGCAGCAATCCCTGCTGGCTGTGGGGCTGGTGGGTGATGGAGACGGGGGCATCCTGGGCTCCCTGGGGTGGTCCTTGGCCAGGGGCAGCATGGTCTGTGTCCGTGGGTGGCTTCCCCCAGGGTGGAGGCAGGGAGGATCAGGGCTTGCCCTGGGCTTGACTCCACCCATTGCCACGATGCAAGAAAGCATCATCCATGGGAATGACCCAAATGGTTCCATCACAGTCTGGACACAGACCCCAAAACTCTTTCCCCCGTCCTCTCCAGGCAGCAGCACGTTCCCAGACACGAGGCAACCGACTACAATGAAATACTGTGTGAGTACCACCTCCTCCCTCCGCGTGAGCCATGGACTCCTCTGTCTCTGGGGAGCCCCTTCATGTGGCCTGGCTGCCCTCCAGCACCACCAGCAACCCTGTGCTCATAGACCGGTCATGCTGCAGTCTCAGGAGCTGCACAGAGTTGCAGGGACGTGCCCCAAACCCACTGTCCATCCTCTCAAAGTGGGAGATCTCCCCACCATCCATTGTGCCTCGCACTATTTGCAGGGTGACTTTGGTTTCACACGTGGGCGCAGAGCAGCAGATAGAGGTTTGCTGGTTGCGCAAAGAGAGAAAATGCTGTGGGGTGGGGGGGAAAGCAACCAAACCTCAGCATGCCTGCTGAGGGCTAACAGTGTGGGTTTTGCCCCCCCAACAGACTCCACCATCGCCCACGGTGGACGCAACAGGGTGAGTTGTGGCACAGCTTTGATGCCAAACCAGGGAGCGGGGCCCCCAGGGACGGGATGTGCTGGTTGGGGTCTGCACCGGTGGCTTGGGATGGGGAGTCCCACGGCGTCGTTCCCAACGAGAACCCATCCCATACTCTCGGAGAAAATCATATTTATTTCTGTGTCCCATCGCCCATTTCTGCGTCAAAGGATGACACTGCAACAACAACAACAACAACAAGATATTTTTTCCACCCAGAAATCAAGTTTTTTCTCTCTGTCTTCTCCAAACACTTTTCCTCATCATGAGAATTGCAGTTCTTTGCTGCTGCTGTCAGAATCGTAAGGTTTACTCTCACAAGCTAGAAAAATGGTTCATGCCTAAATCCCTTAGGTAACATTCGAGATCTTTTCAAGGGGGAAAATAAAAACCCTTGGGAAAACAACAACAAAGAGGAAATAAGGGGACACCTAGAAACACAATACTGCCCCAAAACTGCTAGCATTTTTGCTAATATTTCTTCTCAGCCTGCTTATCCAAAGTGCACAGCTCCCTTCTGCGCTCCTGTAGCCCAGCAACAGCTGCTTATGCAGGGCTCAAAGCCCACAGATGAAATAACATGGTTTAATTTTCCCTCTATAGCCTCGCGTGCAAGAGATGAACGCCACCACAACGTATGCCACGCTGAGCCACTCACGCAGCCAGCCCAGATAGCGCTCCAGCATGGCAAGGGCACAGGGAGGCTTGCCCACCTTGGCCTTTTCTCTCTGGCAGAGAGCTCCTGTGCTGGTAAAACGCTGCTGGGGTCTCCACGAGTACTGTCAATGGCAACATCTCCACACCCAACCCGTCCACCATGCCCAGCTCTTTCCACACACAGCATCAATGTCTTCTGCATGACTTTCACCAAAAGTACAGCTATGACTTGCACATATCTTTACAATCTAGGATGTATAAATAGATTCCATAGATTGTCAATCTCTATGGGAGTACCTGAAGTGAAGACATCTCCATCCCACTATGTCAAGTGTCACATGCGTATACATAAACTGCGCGATACAACTACGCGTGTGCTCTTCCATCTACACACACCAATGCACGTATCTAGATATGGCTACATAGATACACATGCACTGATGTGCTTGCACGTCTCTGTTAATAGCTATGTGTAATGATGATGTGGTTTTGCTCCAATGAAGAATAAACTTCTAAGAATTTGTACCACCCATTCCACCTCTGTCTTATACGGTCCCTTAAGAAATGAGATTGAGCCATAGAAATACAAACGGATGACTGTAAAGCTGTGAAGGCATACTAGAGATACACAGGGATAGAAAGGGGAGCTGTCTCTTCTCTGAGCTCAGCTGAGATGTCTACCACACCCTGATGATCATCAGGTGCTAGCTATGGCTTTGCATTAATGCTGACACTTTAGCTGGGAAGAACTTTGCAGCTTTCCAAGCCCACTGGGATTTGAGGTCCCCATGGGAGTCTTGTGTTTCTCTTACAAGCCCTGGAGACAGACAGACAGATGGAAGGATTTCACCCAACACTTCTCCTGGACAGATGGGATAAGACAACAGCAGCTCCTCTCTCTTTGGGGTGCCACTTCATGCTTTTAGTTACAGCTTACCGATCATCCATGCTTTCCACATTTGTCACTCTTCCTCTCTCAGAGAACTTGTGTGGATACCACCCCTGCCCACACAACATGATCTTCACAATGAAAGGAGCCGACTGTTGTAGTGGAGAGAGATCTTGGGGTCTTTTGACAGCCATATCATGGTCATGGGAAAATCCTAGCTTCATAGAGTTTTGGGATCCAGGATCCTGCCCCAAAACACAATCATCACAGAGAAGAGGGAGAGCCAGCAAGGATCTACAGCAACGGCCTGTCTTGTGTTGGATAACTCAGAAGCTGCCTGCATCACCTCTTCTTTCTCCTAAAGTTGGTGTGCAGGGAAGCTTCAGAGCAGTTTGGTCTGGAGACCTTCAAAAGACAAAAGACAGCAGCCTCACCCTCCTGGCGCCCACCACAGCCACAGACCCTGGGGCTGGGCTGCCATCATGGAAGGAGGACAATGACAGCCCCAGCAGAGCCATGGGACAATCCCAGCCTCATGGGGGTTGCCCTTTGTGCTCCTGCAAAAAAACAGGACGTCTTGGACCCAGGAAGAGCTTGCACAGCCTGAAAGCCTCTGCAGGAGCTGAACTCACACCTGAGTTACTATCCAAATAGCACCAGGACATTGGAGATATCAAAAATCGGGTTTGGAAGGGAGGAGCGCCAGGATTCAAGAGCGATATCAGAATGGGATTGGGACTATTTATTGAGAATAAATGTATTGAGATTTAATTTATTGGAATTTATTGGAAACAGCAATTTCAGCACTGTTAAGCAAAAAACAGGCAAGAGGTGGAGAAGAGCAAGTGGAGACCTCTTCCGCAGATCCAAAGCCCCAAGGAACATCAGGCCAAGCAGAGCTATTGCATGCAAGGCTCCAGCAAACAGCCCGGGCTGCTTCTGTAGGGCACGGAGCTCTGCAGGCACAACAAATCCTGCTGAGGCATCCCTCACCAGCAGGGAAGCCCGAGGGGATGGTACAGGTGAGAGATCCAGCCACCTTCACATGCATCTCATCCACACAGGGTGTCCACAGTAGCATGGTTATTGAGATGCATTGATTTGGGTGCTGGAATTCCAAATCTCCCTAGGCTGTGCTGAAAACGCCTTCCTAAATGGGTTGGAAAGGTTCAGCCTGTTGTCCTTATCATCCAGTCCAGAACACAGCCAACTAAGGCCATAGCTATGCAAAGAGATGGTCCGTTTTCCAACACGCCAGCCCTCTTCCCTCACGCACCTGTTCTTGGCCCCTACCTTGGAAATATACTGCTGCTGCTGCTGCTGCTGCTGCTGCTCTTTTCAATTCTGCTTCAAGCTCAGCTCAACCCCAGCAAAGCATCATGGGGACAGACGTCTTTCTGCAGGAGCCGTTGGGTTGATACTGGGGACCGGGAAGGAAATCTCATTTGGAAATATAAGAGCCACAGCTGCAAGCGCGAAGGATTGCTCTGGCCAAGCAGTGGAGTGGTCTGGCCAAGCAGTGGAGTGGTTGACTTCTGAGCATGCAGAGCAAGCAGGAGACAAATACATCACTGCTGACAGAGTAGACGTGGGAAAGGGAGGGCAAGGTCGCTCAAGGCCCGGCAGCTGCTCTGACGGTCAGTGACGGGGCTGGCTGAGACGGGGCTGGGCCTGGCTGAATGTGTCCTTCACAGTAGGATCCAATGTCCTTTAAGGGGAAGTCCTGAGACTCCAGGCTCCTGAAGACCCCTTCAAAAGCCAGGATCATCCCCCTGCACTCACCCTTCTGCTTCTCATTTCCTTCCCGACCCCTCTCATTTTGAAGAGGGCTCCCAAATTTCCATGTGTCTTCTCCTAGGCAGACACACGTGCCCGTGTGCAATGCACAGCTAAAAGCCTGGTATTTCAAAGGCCCATTGAGACTGAACAGATTGTCTCTGCACACATAGAATCATGGAATCATAGAATCCTTAAGACTGGAAAAAACCTCTAAGATCATCAAGTCCAACTGTCGAGCCAACACCACCATGTCTACTAAACCATGTCCCAAAGTGCCACGTCTACACGTTTTTTGAACACCTCCAGGGATGGTGACTCCACCACCTCTCTGGGCAACCTGGTCCAATGTCTGACCACTCTTTCGGTGAAGAAATTTTTCCTAATATCTAATCTAAACCTCCCCTGATGCAACTTGAGACCATTTCCTCTTGCCCTTTTGCTAATTACTTGGGAGAAGCGACCAACACCCACCTCACCACAGCCTCCTTTGAGGTGGCTGTAGAGAGCGATCAGGTCTCCCCTCAGCCTCCTCTTCTCCAGGCTAAACAACCCCAGTTGCCACGGCCACTCCTCATCAGACCTGTTCTTTGGACCCTTCACCAGCTTTGTTGCCCTTCTCTGGACACGCTCCAGCACCTCAATGTCCTTCGTGTACTGAGGGGCCCAAAACTGAACACAGTATAATAATAATAATATCTACTATTAGATATATATAGTATATAAGATAACAACAACAGTACTTAGAATATACAAAAGGGCTGATACACAATGCAGTTTCTCACCCAACAACCATGTAACTCAGACCGCATATTCAGACCCATCCTGAAACCGCACCGGCCTCATGCCACACATCCTGGAGCTGCGCTGCCCCTCCCCAACTAGCCCCCTTTTATGCCGAGCATGACGTCATATGGTATGGAATACCCCTTTGGCTAGTTTGGGTCGCTTGTCCTGGCTGGGTACCCTCCCAGCTTCTGGTAAACATTAACTCTATCCTAGCCGAAGCCAGGACACGTGTCTCAGTCTGGCAGTTCTGGCTTCAGCGTCCTCAGCAGCACACGGTCTAAGCAAAGGACTAACGCCCCCCATCCCACCTTGTCCTCCAACAGCAGGTAGCTAAACAGTGCAGAAACCCTGTCTGCTCTTCTTTTGTCTTTTGGGCAGATTTCTGTCCCCAGAGAGTGCTTAGGTGGTCTGCATGTTCAAGAGACCTAAACTACAGAAGTGGGGATGGGCCCCAGCCAGAGATGTGCAAGCACCAGCACTTCCCTCAAAGGAAACCTCTGTGTGTCCAACAAAGAGCCGCTCTTTCCATTTGGGCTTTAGGTAAAAAGCATGCCCTGTTCAATCAGTGTTCCTCGGTTTTGTGCCAGGTTCCCAATTTTGGTGGCAAATATCTGGCAAATAACAGGGGAGTAGAAGGGCTTGGGGAAATGCAGCTAAAGCATCAGCTTGGGCTATGCTGGCTCTCTCTGGAATGTTTTCACTGGAAAGTCTGCGGTCTCTGATCCTGCAGGAACAAGGTTGACGACTGAGCAGTGAGCAACTTCTGAAGGTTGATGCCTCCATCCACATATCTTGGAACTCCATTTAAGCTTCAGGAGCTCCATTCAGGCTCCAGGACCTCCATTTAAGGTCAAGCTTGGGCCTTGTATTCCTGTCCGACCTATGTTATAGGTGTGTTGGGCTCAAGCTCCTTTACAGCCATGTCCGTGCTAGGCCATGGGTCCCATTGATCGTCACCCATGGACTGTCTCTGCAAAAAACAGGTGGGGAAGCTCACCATCCCTCCACCGTCCCGTAGGACTTCAGGAACATGAATAAATTTTGAAAGAACACCAGCAGCCTCTAAATTCCTGGCACGCAACAAAGAGAGCAGAGCTCCGCTGGGGTGGAAAAACCACAGTGGGACTGAGTTTCAAATTCTGAACCCAGAGGCCAAGCGTGCATGGTGCTGCTTACTGCTCATTCCCTATTTCCCCTCTTTTGAGCAACAGGTCAGACTTGCTTTTTTGCTTCAAGAAAGCTGGCTACCATGCCTCCCAGAAAGCTGATTCACTTGAGGATAAACGGAGCATCCTAATTTATGCGATCACCCTGTGACAGCCATGTAGACACTGACACTTGACTTGTGCTCATTAAGTTTTATTGCAATCAGGCACTAGCTAATTCCTTGCAAGCAGGAATGGCACAAACCAGCACAATGTTGAGGAAGCACCAGGTAACAGGATAGAACTACCAGTTTTGAGTACAGATATAGCAAAACTGGGACCAGAAACTCAACACTGGGGTGAAGAGAGAGAGGTAGAAGAGCAAAAAAATGAGGGCCACGATAATAAGGTGACTGATGGTACCCATCAGCTTGATGACCCTGGCTGGAGCAGGACAATAAACCCAACTTACTCTTCTGACTACACCGAAAAAGCCAGACCTGCTTCAGCGGTCAGGAGGACTGAGGTGGGAGCAGGGTGAGTGCTTTCCCTCACCAAGCCCAGGATGGACAGATTGAGCATCCTGGTGTTACCGCATCGGCAACTGTTCTGGCCCAACAGTAGCTGCACACCTCTTCAGCACAAAGTGTTACTTGATAGGGTCAGTTCTGCGGTGGTCATGTCAACGCGAGAGGTGAGAGGCACACTTTGTTCATCTGTTTGTTGTCTCGCCGCCCATGTATCTCTAACAGCAGACTCTACAACTTCCTGTATTTTTTTCGCTATTTTTCTTAAATCTACGTTTTTCCAGAAATTTGTATTAACACATTGGAGAGAAGGTTTCACTTTCTGTTCCATTATCTGCTCTGCACCCTCTTTCTTCATTTCTTCAATATGTTTCCTTGTTTCTTCCTCTAATAGGCTCTCCAGCTCCTCTCTCTCATGTCCTTCATAGTTACAGCAGAACCAGAACGGGTACACATGGTACAGGCCATAAAGAGTGACGACAAAAGCAAGAATGAACAACCCTGCAATCTGGAAGAAAAAATAAAACGAATGAAGTCACTGGACTTTACGTTCCTAAAAATATTTTGCACCTGAGCGAGAGGAGTACTTTACCATATTAGTAACCTTGCTTTAGCCACATAGTTCTTCCTATAAAACACGTTCCTTGCTCCTGCCATGGCTAGCTGACAACTGATGGTAAGAGATATACTCACTGAAACAGGGAATATCAGCCTCTCTCTCTCAAACAATACATTCCTTCCTATTTTCACAAATCTTGCTTTAAGAGCCAGATGCAAAACACATATGTAAACTTCCAGAATAACCATGCAGTAAGATGTTCAAAGTTCAGGTTTCGGCCTCACAGAGAACATGCTAATTATACACTTGTATTGATATACATTAATTAAAAACAGAAACGGGGCGGGGGGGGGAAGGTAATGCAAACGTAGTAAACATATCAAATAGAAATCATATTTGCAACTTAACACTTCATTCTCCAGATGAAATGGTTTCCATATTGCTATATGTTCTAGAGTCTTCTCACACACAAAATAGGTGATGTTAAAATACCTAAACTCCTAGATCCCTAGCAATCTTACCTGAGACATTATGTAGAATTCACTGGGTAATTCTGCTGCTCTGCTTTGGTTTGCGTTTTTGTTGTCGTTTCCTTCATTTGTTGAAAACACACAGTCAATATATCTGCCATCGCACAGGAGGATCACGCACCAAATCAGAGGAGGTAGAAGTGCCTTAAAAATTATCTCACTCTTCCGGCAGCACGAGCATTTCCCAATGCAGCGAGCCCAGGGAATGCAGGCAGGGTGGGAGGTCAAGCTCAGGAAAAATGTAATGAATGCTGGACAGAAAAAGTAGGAAGCAACATAGAATTTCTGTAATGCCTTCTTCTGTGGACATTTAAATTCAATCTCCATTATTTCTTCGACCACAATCAGAATTATGGAATAAAGTGTTACAGACAACACATTATAATGATTTCTCCATAAACTGAAGAATTGCTTTCTAACTTGCATTTTGTTCCGTCGTCAATACTTCACCAACTCAGCAGACTAAGGAAGTCTTCTATGCCTCTATATCTGTAAGGCCGAGACAGAGGAGAAAATACTCCGCCCCCAAGACAGAAGCTTTGTGGGGGGAGCCTCACGAAATCAGTTGTGGAAGGAAGGTCGAGATAAGGGTATTCTCCGAGAATTAATGGATGGCCTACCCCTCTCCAATTTGCAGCTGCTTGTAAAAATGTGGAAACCGATAGATAGAGGTTGGTCGGGAAAAGAAAACGTCTCCGCAGTCCCTGTACCTCAGAGATCGGCCGTTCCTACGGCTCCCGTGGAGGGGCTCAGCAGCCCTCCAATGTCAGGAAACGTCTTGCGCCGTCCCTAGTGAGTGAGCCGGGGGACAGCCAGTGGGTGCATTTTAGAAGGCTCACTGAAAACGAGCAGGGGGACCTACTGGTAACTTTTCCCCTTGGTCCCTTCAAGACTCCGGTCACTTTTCCGGTAGACACAGGGGCCCAAATGTCTGCTTTAAATGCCGATACCGCAGACTGGAGTGGGATTATCCCTGTTAAAAAACAGATACAGGTTACCGATGTGTTCGGATATTCCAAACCCCAACCTACAGCCTGAGTAAAGTGCTGGCTGCCAGGAGACACCACCCCTACCGAAACCACCATGGTACTGGGAGTGCTCCCCACGAATATTCTGGGATTGGATTTATTGAAAGGAAAGCCCTGGACAGACTCGGCAGGGAGAGAGTGGAAGTTCGGGTCTCCGGCAACCCTGATAAGGCTTTTGCAGATTGCTCCTACTCTTCCCCCGTCTAAAATCGTGAAGGTGAAACCCTGTCCCTTACCGCTGGGAGCGAGGGAGGGAATCGCTCCCGTGATAAAAGAGCTGCAGCAGCAGGGGGTAATTATTCCAACTCACTCCCCTTATAACTCTCCAGTGTGGCCAGTTCGCAAACCGAATGGGGAGTGGCGGCTAACAATCCATTATCGACGCTTAAACACCGGCACTAGTCCCCTGACAGCGGCCGTGCCTAATATACCTGAACCAATTGTCACCATACAGGAACAGTCCCATAAAATTTCAGCCACCATTGATGTAAAAGACATGTTTTTCATGGTTCCTCTACAGGAAGGTGATAGAGCTAGATTTGCATTTACATGGGAAGGTATACAATATACCTTTACTCATTTGCCCCAAGGATATCGGCACTCGCCTACCTTGGCACACCATGCCCTGGCCCAAGCACTGTCAGAAATCATCCCTGAGGAAGGAGTTAAAACCTACCAATACATTGATGATATATTGGTTGGGGTGTCCGATGCCACCGCAGTGGGACAAACCTAAAAGAAAATAATTACTCACCTGGAAAGTTCAGAACTTCAGGTTCCAGCAGAAAAGATACAACTCCCCTCCCCCGAGGTGAAGTTCTTAGGCAGATGGTGGAAAGGAGGAGCGATGTGTATTCCCCCCGAAACCTTGGCTGCTTTAGAACAGATAAAAATCCCAGAGAACAAAAAGGAGCTGCAACGTATCCTAGGCTTGCTGGTATTCTGGAGGAAACATATTCCGGATTTGTCTATCACGGCTCGTCCCCTGTATGATTTAACGCGCAAAAAAGCTACCTGGGATTGGACTCCTACTCATGAGGAAGCCCTAAAATTACTGGTGTTTGAAGCAGGAACATATCAAGCTTTGAGTCCAATACACCCGACAGATCCGCTCCAAATTGAATGGGGTTTTGCAATTCATGGGGCGTCTATACACGTGTGGCAGCGTGGACCGGAGGGTCCGACCCACCCCATTGCGTTTCATTCACGCGGCTTTAAAGATGCAGAAAAGCAATACTCGGTCTGGGAAAAGGGTCTTTTTGTGGTGAGTCTAGCCTTGCAGGAGGCTGAAAGAATGATATGGCAACAATCCATAATCCTGAGAGGGCCCTTGAAGTCCTAAAACCCGTACTGGCAGGCACCCCACCCCCTCTGGGAGCTGCCCAACAGGAAATGGGAAATGGTCAGGAAGTGCTACGCCCAGCTGCAGCATTACAGTCACGCTTATCAAGTGGAGGAGGGAGCAGCCAAGATGCTTCAAATACAGGAAAAAACATCCACTCCCTGATGAGGAAACCCCTTCTTCCTATATAAAGGAAGCCCCCTCATTTGAATCCCACCTGAAAAATGGGTGGTTTACTGATGCCTCTTCAAGGAGGGACTCTTCAAGAGTCACCCAACTGGACCGTCAAGAATAACATCACGGAAAGGGAGGGGGGTGGTGCCAGATGTAATCCAGAGACACAGCTCTGACATGCATTGATTGATTGATCATGACGCTTGGCGGAGGGTGGATCAGGGGACCCCACAGTTCCTTAGTCTGTGCAGTACCTGGGAGAGATGGACACTCTCACCCTGTCCCTCTCTCCTCCCAGGCAAACAGTCCAGATCCAGGGCAGCACCATCGACCACAGGTGAGTGATTCCCTCCCTGCACACCCAGTGTCCCCCAGTAGCAAGTCAAGCCCTCCAAAAGGGGCCCCACGAATCCCAGTTGAGGGTGAGGACACATGCCTGTGCCCCAGGGGCAGCTGGGATGCTCAGGCTCAGTTCAGCCCAGCCTTTGTCACTGGGAAACTCCTCCCACTCACGGCAGAGCATCCTGCTCTTCTCCTGCCCCCAACATCACAGAAAGGGAGAGTGGTGGTGCCAGATCTCGTCCAGAGCCACAGCTCTGCCCTGCATTATTTATCACAACAGTTCATAGATGGTGAATCAGAGGTCCCCACAGTTCCTTAGTCTGTGAAGTACCCACGAGAGCTGCACACTCTCACCCTGTCCCTTTCTCCTCCCAGGCACAGAGTCCAGCTCCCACGCAGCACCATCGACCACAGGTGAGTGATTCCCTCCCTGCACACCCACTGTCCCCCTTAACATCAGGCTGAGGCATGCCGGGATGCTGGCACCAGGACATGGGGAGGTTCACCACCTCGTTCATCATCTGGCCTGGCCCGAAGGTCCTGCTCTCTGCTTCTCCCCATGACTCCTCCTCCTCTTTCCCAACACCTTCTGTCCCCAGTAGGTCCCCAGCACCAGATCCACCACTTCCACACAGGCATCGTGCTGGGAGTGGCAGCTGTCTCCATCCTCCTCCTTGCTGCAGCCAGCTACTGTGCCGTGAAGAAAGGTGAGTGATTTAGGGAAACTGAGGGTAAAACAGACCTGAAACCCAGAGGCAAGTTGAAATGACCCGTGCCTGTGTATGACGATCGCCTCCTTACACTCCTTTCAGGGGAAGCTGAGCCTCTCAGGCCTTTCCTTTATCACCTGAGGGGAGCACAGGTGCTGTGATGGGGAAGACTGGGATGGCCAAATGCATCCCTGCCCCAGGCAGACATTTGCTCCCAGCCCTCTGCACTCCCAGCCCTCCCTCCCCAAGCTGGCCTGAGTGGACCAACAACTGCTCCTCCACACTTGGGATGTCCACAGCTGCTGAGAGCTTGGGAGAAGCCACTCTGGGAAACGGGATTCACGGTTGCATAGGCTGGGCTCTAAAACAACTCCTCTGAGTGAGGTGTGGAGGTTCAGGCCATCATCTTCATTGTGCAGCCCAGAGCATGGAAAGGCAGGGCTGTGCAGTACCTCTGCCTCCCCACCTCTCCCTTTCTTTGCCTTGCAGGGGCCTGCAGAGACCGATGCCAAAGGTGAGCAGCAATCCCTGCTGGCTGTGGGGCTGGTGGGTGATGGAGACGGGGGCATCCTGGGCTCCCTGGGGTGGTCCTTGGCCAGGGGCAGCATGGTCTGTGTCCGTGGGTGGCTTCCCCCAGGGTGGAGGCAGGGAGGATCAGGGCTTACCCTGGGCTTGACTCCACCCATTGCCACGATGCGAGAAAGCATCATCCATGGGAATGACCCAAATGGTTCCATCACAGTCTGGACACAGACCCCAAAACTCTTTCCCCCGTCCTCTCCAGGCAGCAGCACGTTCCCAGACACGAGGCAACCGACTACAATGAAATACTGTGTGAGTACCACCTCCTCCCTCCGCGTGAGCCATGGACTCCTCTGTCTCTGGGGAGCCCCTTCATGTGGCCTGGCTGCCCTCCAGCACCACCAGCAACCCTGTGCTCATAGACCGGTCATGCTGCAGTCTCAGGAGCTGCACAGAGTTGCAGGGACGTGCCCCAAACCCACTGTCCATCCTCTCAAAGTGGGAGATCTCCCCACCATCCATTGTGCCTCGCACTATTTGCAGGGTGACTTTGGTTTCACACGTGGGCGCAGAGCAGCAGATAGAGGTTTGCTGGTTGCGCAAAGAGAGAAAATGCTGTGGGGTGGGGGGGAAAGCAACCAAACCTCAGCATGCCTGCTGAGGGCTAACAGTGTGGGTTTTGCCCCCCCAACAGACTCCACCATCGCCCACGGTGGACGCAACAGGGTGAGTTGTGGCACAGCTTTGATGCCAAACCAGGGAGCGGGGCCCCCAGGGACGGGATGTGCTGGTTGGGGTCTGCACCGGTGGCTTGGGATGGGGAGTCCCACGGCGTCGTTCCCAACGAGAACCCATCCCATACTCTCGGAGAAAATCATATTTATTTCTGTGTCCCATCGCCCATTTCTGCGTCAAAGGATGACACTGCAACAACAACAACAACAACAAGATATTTTTTCCACCCAGAAATCAGGTTTTTTCTCTCTGTCTTCTCCAAACACTTTTCCTCATCATGAGAATTGCAGTTCTTTGCTGCTGCTGTCAGAATCGTAAGGTTTACTCTCACAAGCTAGAAAAATGGTTCATGCCTAAATCCCTTAGGTAACATTCGAGATCTTTTCAAGGGGGAAAATAAAAACCCTTGGGAAAACAACAACAAAGAGGAAATAAGGGGACACCTAGAAACACAATACTGCCCCAAAACTGCTAGCATTTTTGCTAATATTTCTTCTCAGCCTGCTTATCCAAAGTGCACAGCTCCCTTCTGCGCTCCTGTAGCCCAGCAACAGCTGCTTATGCAGGGCTCAAAGCCCACAGATGAAATAACATGGTTTAATTTTCCCTCTATAGCCTCGCGTGCAAGAGATGAACGCCACCACAACGTATGCCACGCTGAGCCACTCACGCAGCCAGCCCAGATAGCGCTCCAGCATGGCAAGGGCACAGGGAGGCTTGCCCACCTTGGCCTTTTCTCTCTGGCAGAGAGCTCCTGTGCTGGTAAAACGCTGCTGGGGTCTCCACGAGTACTGTCAATGGCAACATCTCCACACCCAACCCGTCCACCATGCCCAGCTCTTTCCACACACAGCATCAATGTCTTCTGCATGACTTTCACCAAAAGTACAGCTATGACTTGCACATATCTTTACAATCTAGGATGTATAAATAGATTCCATAGATTGTCAATCTCTATGGGAGTACCTGAAGTGAAGACATCTCCATCCCACTATGTCAAGTGTCACATGCGTATACATAAACTGCGCGATACAACTACGCGTGTGCTCTTCCATCTACACACACCAATGGACGTATCTAGATATGGCTACATAGATACACATGCACTGATGTGCTTGCACGTCTCTGTTAATAGCTATGTGTAATGATGATGTGGTTTTGCTCCCATGAAGAATAAACTTCTAAGAATTTGTACCACCCATTCTACCTCTGTCTTATACGGTCCCTTAAGAAATGAGATTGAGCCATAGAAATACAAACGGATGACTGTAAAGCTGTGAAGGCATACTAGAGATACACAGGGATAGAAAGGGGAGCTGTCTCTTCTCTGAGCTCAGCTGAGATGTCTACCACACCCTGATGATCATCAGGTGCTAGCTATGGCTTTGCATTAATGCTGACACTTTAGCTGGGAAGAACTTTGCAGCTTTCCAAGCCCACTGGGATTTGAGGTCCCCATGGGAGTCTTGTGTTTCTCTTACAAGCCCTGGAGACAGACAGACAGATGGAAGGATTTCACCCAACACTTCTCCTGGACAGATGGGATAAGACAACAGCAGCTCCTCTCTCTTTGGGGTGCCACTTTATGCTTTTAGTTACAGCTTACCGATCATCCATGCTTTCCACATTTGTCACTCTTCCTCTCTCAGAGAACTTGTGTGGATACCACCCCTGCCCACACAACATGATCTTCACAATGAAAGGAGCCGACTGTTGTAGTGGAGAGAGATCTTGGGGTCTTTTGACAGCCATATCATGGTCATGGGAAAATCCTAGCTTCATAGAGTTTTGGGATCCAGGATCCTGCCCCAAAACACAATCATCACAGAGAAGAGGGAGAGCCAGCAAGGATCTACAGCAACGGCCTGTCTTGTGTTGGATAACTCAGAAGCTGCCTGCATCACCTCTTCTTTCTCCTAAAGTTGGTGTGCAGGGAAGCTTCAGAGCAGTTTGGTCTGGAGACCTTCAAAAGACAAAAGACAGCAGCCTCACCCTCCTGGCGCCCACCACAGCCACAGACCCTGGGGCTGGGCTGCCATCATGGAAGGAGGACAATGACAGCCCCAGCAGAGCCATGGGACAATCCCAGCCTCATGGGGGTTGCCCTTTGTGCTCCTGCAAAAAAACAGGACGTCTTGGACCCAGGAAGAGCTTGCACAGCCTGAAAGCCTCTGCAGGAGCTGAACTCACACCTGAGTTACTATCCAAATAGCACCAGGACATTGGAGATATCAAAAATCGGGTTTGGAAGGGAGGAGCGCCAGGATTCAAGAGCGATATCAGAATGGGATTGGGACTATTTATTGAGAATAAATGTATTGAGATTTAATTTATTGGAATTTATTGGAAACAGCAATTTCAGCACTGTTAAGCAAAAAACAGGCAAGAGGTGGAGAAGAGCAAGTGGAGACCTCTTCCGCAGATCCAAAGCCCCAAGGAACATCAGGCCAAGCAGAGCTATTGCATGCAAGGCTCCAGCAAACAGCCCGGGCTGCTTCTGTAGGGCACGGAGCTCTGCAGGCACAACAAATCCTGCTGAGGCATCCCTCACCAGCAGGGAAGCCCGAGGGGATGGTACAGGTGAGAGATCCAGCCACCTTCACATGCATCTCATCCACACAGGGTGTCCACAGTAGCATGGTTATTGAGATGCATTGATTTGGGTGCTGGAATTCCAAATCTCCCTAGGCTGTGCTGAAAACGCCTTCCTAAATGGGTTGGAAAGGTTCAGCCTGTTGTCCTTATCATCCAGTCCAGAACACAGCCAACTAAGGCCATAGCTATGCAAAGAGATGGTCCGTTTTCCAACACGCCAGCCCTCTTCCCTCACGCACCTGTTCTTGGCCCCTACCTTGGAAATATACTGCTGCTGCTGCTGCTGCTGCTGCTGCTCTTTTCAATTCTGCTTCAAGCTCAGCTCAACCCCAGCAAAGCATCATGGGGACAGACGTCTTTCTGCAGGAGCCGTTGGGTTGATACTGGGGACCGGGAAGGAAATCTCATTTGGAAATATAAGAGCCACAGCTGCAAGCGCGAAGGATTGCTCTGGCCAAGCAGTGGAGTGGTCTGGCCAAGCAGTGGAGTGGTTGACTTCTGAGCATGCAGAGCAAGCAGGAGACAAATACATCACTGCTGACAGAGTAGACGTGGGAAAGGGAGGGCAAGGTCGCTCAAGGCCCGGCAGCTGCTCTGACGGTCAGTGACGGGGCTGGCTGAGACGGGGCTGGGCCTGGCTGAATGTGTCCTTCACAGTAGGATCCAATGTCCTTTAAGGGGAAGTCCTGAGACTCCAGGCTCCTGAAGACCCCTTCAAAAGCCAGGATCATCCCCCTGCACTCACCCTTCTGCTTCTCATTTCCTTCCCGACCCCTCTCATTTTGAAGAGGGCTCCCAAATTTCCATGTGTCTTCTCCTAGGCAGACACACGTGCCCGTGTGCAATGCACAGCTAAAAGCCTGGTATTTCAAAGGCCCATTGAGACTGAACAGATTGTCTCTGCACACATAGAATCATGGAATCATAGAATCCTTAAGACTGGAAAAAACCTCTAAGATCATCAAGTCCAACTGTCGAGCCAACACCACCATGTCTACTAAACCATGTCCCAAAGTGCCACGTCTACACGTTTTTTGAACACCTCCAGGGATGGTGACTCCACCACCTCTCTGGGCAACCTGGTCCAATGTCTGACCACTCTTTCGGTGAAGAAATTTTTCCTAATATCTAATCTAAACCTCCCCTGATGCAACTTGAGACCATTTCCTCTTGCCCTTTTGCTAATTACTTGGGAGAAGAGACCAACACCCACCTCACCACAACCTCCTTTGAGGTGGCTGTAGAGAGCGATCAGGTCTCCCCTCAGCCTCCTCTTCTCCAGGCTAAACAACCCCAGTTGCCACGGCCACTCCTCATCAGACCTGTTCTTTGGACCCTTCACCAGCTTTGTTGCCCTTCTCTGGACACGCTCCAGCACCTCAATGTCCTTCGTGTACTGAGGGGCCCAAAACTGAACACAGTATAATAATAATAATATCTACTATTAGATATATATAGTATATAAGATAACAACAACAGTACTTAGAATATACAAAAGGGCTGATACACAATGCAGTTTCTCACCCAACAACCATGTAACTCAGACCGCATATTCAGACCCATCCTGAAACCGCACCGGCCTCATGCCACACATCCTGGAGCTGCGCTGCCCCTCCCCAACTAGCCCCCTTTTATGCCGAGCATGACGTCATATGGTATGGAATACCCCTTTGGCTAGTTTGGGTCGCTTGTCCTGGCTGGGTACCCTCCCAGCTTCTGGTAAACATTAACTCTATCCTAGCCGAAGCCAGGACACGTGTCTCAGTCTGGCAGTTCTGGCTTCAGCGTCCTCAGCAGCACACGGTCTAAGCAAAGGACTAACGCCCCCCATCCCACCTTGTCCTCCAACAGCAGGTAGCTAAACAGTGCAGAAACCCTGTCTGCTCTTCTTTTGTCTTTTGGGCAGATTTCTGTCCCCAGAGAGTGCTTAGGTGGTCTGCATGTTCAAGAGACCTAAACTACAGAAGTGGGGATGGGCCCCAGCCAGAGATGTGCAAGCACCAGCACTTCCCTCAAAGGAAACCTCTGTGTGTCCAACAAAGAGCCGCTCTTTCCATTTGGGCTTTAGGTAAAAAGCATGCCCTGTTCAATCAGTGTTCCTCGGTTTTGTGCCAGGTTCCCAATTTTGGTGGCAAATATCTGGCAAATAACAGGGGAGTAGAAGGGCTTGGGGAAATGCAGCTAAAGCATCAGCTTGGGCTATGCTGGCTCTCTCTGGAATGTTTTCACTGGAAAGTCTGCGGTCTCTGATCCTGCAGGAACAAGGTTGACGACTGAGCAGTGAGCAACTTCTGAAGGTTGATGCCTCCATCCACATATCTTGGAACTCCATTTAAGCTTCAGGAGCTCCATTCAGGCTCCAGGACCTCCATTTAAGGTCAAGCTTGGGCCTTGTATTCCTGTCCGACCTATGTTATAGGTGTGTTGGGCTCAAGCTCCTTTACAGCCATGTCCGTGCTAGGCCATGGGTCCCATTGATCGTCACCCATGGACTGTCTCTGCAAAAAACAGGTGGGGAAGCTCACCATCCCTCCACCGTCCCGTAGGACTTCAGGAACATGAATAAATTTTGAAAGAACAGCAGCAGCCTCTAAATTCCTGGCACGCAACAAAGAGAGCAGAGCTCCGCTGGGGTGGAAAAACCACAGTGGGACTGAGTTTCAAATTCTGAACCCAGAGGCCAAGCGTGCATGGTGCTGCTTACTGCTCATTCCCTATTTCCCCTCTTTTGAGCAACAGGTCAGACTTGCTTTTTTGCTTCAAGAAAGCTGGCTACCATGCCTCCCAGAAAGCTGATTCACTTGAGGATAAACGGAGCATCCTAATTTATGCGATCACCCTGTGACAGTCATGTAGACACTGACACTTGACTTGTGCTCATTAAGTTTTATTGCAATCAGGCACTAGCTAATTCCTTGCAAGCAGGAATGGCACAAACCAGCACAATGTTGAGGAAGCACCAGGTAACAGGATAGAACTACCAGTTTTGAGTACAGATATAGCAAAACTGGGACCAGAAACTCAACACTGGGGTGAAGAGAGAGAGGTAGAAGAGCAAAAAAATGAGGGCCACGATAATAAGGTGACTGATGGTACCCATCAGCTTGATGACCCTGGCTGGAGCAGGACAATAAACCCAACTTACTCTTCTGACTACACCGAAAAAGCCAGACCTGCTTCAGCGGTCAGGAGGACTGAGGTGGGAGCAGGGTGAGTGCTTTCCCTCACCAAGCCCAGGATGGACAGATTGAGCATCCTGGTGTTACCGCATCGGCAACTGTTCTGGCCCAACAGTAGCTGCACACCTCTTCAGCACAAAGTGTTACTTGATAGGGTCAGTTCTGCGGTGGTCATGTCAACGCGAGAGGTGAGAGGCACACTTTGTTCATCTGTTTGTTGTCTCGCCGCCCATGTATCTCTAACAGCAGACTCTACAACTTCCTGTATTTTTTTCGCTATTTTTCTTAAATCTACGTTTTTCCAGAAATTTGTATTAACACATTGGAGAGAAGGTTTCACTTTCTGTTCCATTATCTGCTCTGCACCCTCTTTCTTCATTTCTTCAATATGTTTCCTTGTTTCTTCCTCTAATAGGCTCTCCAGCTCCTCTCTCTCATGTCCTTCATAGTTACAGCAGAACCAGAACGGGTACACATGGTACAGGCCATAAAGAGTGACGACAAAAGCAAGAATGAACAACCCTGCAATCTGGAAGAAAAAATAAAACGAATGAAGTCACTGGACTTTACGTTCCTAAAAATATTTTGCACCTGAGCGAGAGGAGTACTTTACCATATTAGTAACCTTGCTTTAGCCACATAGTTCTTCCTATAAAACACGTTCCTTGCTCCTGCCATGGCTAGCTGACAACTGATGGTAAGAGATATACTCACTGAAACAGGGAATATCAGCCTCTCTCTCTCAAACAATACATTCCTTCCTATTTTCACAAATCTTGCTTTAAGAGCCAGATGCAAAACACATATGTAAACTTCCAGAATAACCATGCAGTAAGATGTTCAAAGTTCAGGTTTCGGCCTCACAGAGAACATGCTAATTATACACTTGTATTGATATACATTAATTAAAAACAGAAACGGGGCGGGGGGGGGAAGGTAATGCAAACGTAGTAAACATATCAAATAGAAATCATATTTGCAACTTAACACTTCATTCTCCAGATGAAATGGTTTCCATATTGCTATATGTTCTAGAGTCTTCTCACACACAAAATAGGTGATGTTAAAATACCTAAACTCCTAGATCCCTAGCAATCTTACCTGAGACATTATGTAGAATTCACTGGGTAATTCTGCTGCTCTGCTTTGGTTTGCGTTTTTGTTGTCGTTTCCTTCATTTGTTGAAAACACACAGTCAATATATCTGCCATCGCACAGGAGGATCACGCACCAAATCAGAGGAGGTAGAAGTGCCTTAAAAATTATCTCACTCTTCCGGCAGCACGAGCATTTCCCAATGCAGCGAGCCCAGGGAATGCAGGCAGGGTGGGAGGTCAAGCTCAGGAAAAATGTAATGAATGCTGGACAGAAAAAGTAGGAAGCAACATAGAATTTCTGTAATGCCTTCTTCTGTGGACATTTAAATTCAATCTCCATTATTTCTTCGACCACAATCAGAATTATGGAATAAAGTGTTACAGACAACACATTATAATGATTTCTCCATAAACTGAAGAATTGCTTTCTAACTTGCATTTTGTTCCGTCGTCAATACTTCACCAACTCAGCAGACTAAGGAAGTCTTCTATGCCTCTATATCTGTAAGGCCGAGACAGAGGAGAAAATACTCCGCCCCCAAGACAGAAGCTTTGTGGGGGGAGCCTCACGAAATCAGTTGTGGAAGGAAGGTCGAGATAAGGGTATTCTCCGAGAATTAATGGATGGCCTACCCCTCTCCAATTTGCAGCTGCTTGTAAAAATGTGGAAACCGATAGATAGAGGTTGGTCGGGAAAAGAAAACGTCTCTGCAGTCCCTGTACCTCAGAGATCGGCCGTTCCTACGGCTCCCGTGGAGGGGCTCAGCAGCCCTCCAATGTCAGGAAACGTCTTGCGCCGTCCCTAGTGAGTGAGCCGGGGGACAGCCAGTGGGTGCATTTTAGAAGGCTCACTGAAAACGAGCAGGGGGACCTACTGGTAACTTTTCCCCTTGGTCCCTTCAAGACTCCGGTCACTTTTCCGGTAGACACAGGGGCCCAAATGTCTGCTTTAAATGCCGATACCGCAGACTGGAGTGGGATTATCCCTGTTAAAAAACAGATACAGGTTACCGATGTGTTCGGATATTCCAAACCCCAACCTACAGCCTGAGTAAAGTGCTGGCTGCCAGGAGACACCACCCCTACCGAAACCACCATGGTACTGGGAGTGCTCCCCACGAATATTCTGGGATTGGATTTATTGAAAGGAAAGCCCTGGACAGACTCGGCAGGGAGAGAGTGGAAGTTCAGGTCTCCGGCAACCCTGATAAGGCTTTTGCAGATTGCTCCTACTCTTCCCCCGTCTAAAATCATGAAGGTGAAACCCTGTCCCTTACCGCTGGGAGCGAGGGAGGGAATCGCTCCCGTGATAAAAGAGCTGCAGCAGCAGGGGGTAATTATTCCAACTCACTCCCCTTATAACTCTCCAGTGTGGCCAGTTCGCAAACCGAATGGGGAGTGGCGGCTAACAATCCATTATCGACGCTTAAACACCGGCACTAGTCCCCTGACAGCGGCCGTGCCTAATATACCTGAACCAATTGTCACCATACAGGAACAGTCCCATAAAATTTCAGCCACCATTGATGTAAAAGACATGTTTTTCATGGTTCCTCTACAGGAAGGTGATAGAGCTAGATTTGCATTTACATGGGAAGGTATACAATATACCTTTACTCATTTGCCCCAAGGATATCGGCACTCGCCTACCTTGGCACACCATGCCCTGGCCCAAGCACTGTCAGAAATCATCCCTGAGGAAGGAGTTAAAACCTACCAATACATTGATGATATATTGGTTGGGGTGTCCGATGCCACCGCAGTGGGACAAACCTAAAAGAAAATAATTACTCACCTGGAAAGTTCAGAACTTCAGGTTCCAGCAGAAAAGATACAACTCCCCTCCCCCGAGGTGAAGTTCTTAGGCAGATGGTGGAAAGGAGGAGCGATGTGTATTCCCCCCGAAACCTTGGCTGCTTTAGAACAGATAAAAATCCCAGAGAACAAAAAGGAGCTGCAACGTATCCTAGGCTTGCTGGTATTCTGGAGGAAACATATTCCGGATTTGTCTATCACGGCTCGTCCCCTGTATGATTTAACGCGCAAAAAAGCTACCTGGGATTGGACTCCTACTCATGAGGAAGCCCTAAAATTACTGGTGTTTGAAGCAGGAACATATCAAGCTTTGAGTCCAATACACCCGACAGATCCGCTCCAAATTGAATGGGGTTTTGCAATTCATGGGGCGTCTATACACGTGTGGCAGCGTGGACCGGAGGGTCCAACCCACCCCATTGCGTTTCATTCACGCGGCTTTAAAGATGCAGAAAAGCAATACTCGGTCTGGGAAAAGGGTCTTTTTGTGGTGAGTCTAGCCTTGCAGGAGGCTGAAAGAATGATATGGCAACAATCCATAATCCTGAGAGGGCCCTTGAAGTCCTAAAACCCGTACTGGCAGGCACCCCACCCCCTCTGGGAGCTGCCCAACAGGAAATGGGAAATGGTCAGGAAGTGCTAAGCCCAGCTGCAGCATTACAGTCACGCTTATCAAGTGGAGGAGGGAGCAGCCAAGATGCTTCAAATACAGGAAAAAACATCCACTCCCTGATGAGGAAACCCCTTCTTCCTATATAAAGGAAGCCCCCTCATTTGAATCCCACCTGAAAAATGGGTGGTTTACTGATGCCTCTTCAAGGAGGGACTCTTCAAGAGTCACCCAACTGGACCGTCAAGAATAACATCACGGAAAGGGAGGGGGGTGGTGCCAGATGTAATCCAGAGACACAGCTCTGACATGCATTGATTGATTGATCATGACGCTTGGCGGAGGGTGGATCAGGGGACCCCACAGTTCCTTAGTCTGTGCAGTACCTGGGAGAGATGGACACTCTCACCCTGTCCCTTTCTCCTCCCAGGCAAACAGTCCAGATCCAGGGCAGCACCATCGACCACAGGTGAGTGATTCCCTCCCTGCACACCCAGTGTCCCCCAGTAGCAAGTCAAGCCCTCCAAAAGGGGCCCCACGAATCCCAGTTGAGGGTGAGGACACATGCCTGTGCCCCAGGGGCAGCTGGGATGCTCAGGCTCAGTTCAGCCCAGCCTTTGTCACTGGGAAACTCCTCCCACTCACGGCAGAGCATCCTGCTCTTCTCCTGCCCCCAACATCACAGAAAGGGAGAGTGGTGGTGCCAGATCTCGTCCAGAGCCACAGCTCTGCCCTGCATTATTTATCACAACAGTTCATAGATGGTGAATCAGAGGTCCCCTCAGTTTCTTAGTCTGTGCAGTACCCACGAGAGCTGCACACTCTCACCCTGTCCCTTTCTCCTCCCAGGCACAGAGTCCAGCTCCCACGCAGCACCATCGACCACAGGTGAGTGATTCCCTCCCTGCACACCCACTGTCCCCCTTAACATCAGGCTGAGGCATGCCGGGATGCTGGCACCAGGACATGGGGAGGTTCACCACCTCGTTCATCATCTGGCCTGGCCCGAAGGTCCTGCTCTCTGCTTCTCCCCATGACTCCTCCTCCTCTTTCCCAACACCTTCTGTCCCCAGTAGGTCCCCAGCACCAGATCCACCACTTCCACACAGGCATCGTGCTGGGAGTGGCAGCTGTCTCCATCCTCCTCCTTGCTGCAGCCAGCTACTGTGCCGTGAAGAAAGGTGAGTGATTTAGGGAAACTGAGGGTAAAACACACCTGAAACCCAGAGGCAAGTTGAAATGACCCGTGCCTGTGTATGACGATCGCCTCCTTACACTCCTTTCAGGGGAAGCTGAGCCTCTCAGGCCTTTCCTTTATCACCTGAGGGGAGCACAGGTGCTGTGATGGGGAAGACTGGGATGGCCAAATGCATCCCTGCCCCAGGCAGACATTTGCTCCCAGCCCTCTGCACTCCCAGCCCTCCCTCCCCAAGCTGGCCTGAGTGGACCAACAACTGCTCCTCCACACTTGGGCTGTCCACAGCTGCTGAGAGCTTGGGAGAAGCCACTCTGGGAAACGGGATTCACGGTTGCATAGGCTGGGCTCTAAAACGACTCCTCTGAGTGAGGTGTGGAGGTTCAGGCCATCATCTTCATTGTGCAGCCCAGAGCATGGAAAGGCAGGGCTGTGCAGTACCTCTGCCTCCCCACCTCTCCCTTTCTTTGCCTTGCAGGGGCCTGCAGAGACCGATGCCAAAGGTGAGCAGCAATCCCTGCTGGCTGTGGGGCTGGTGGGTGATGGAGACGGGGGCATCCTGGGCTCCCTGGGGTGGTCCTTGGCCAGGGGCAGCATGGTCTGTGTCCGTGGGTGGCTTCCCCCAGGGTGGAGGCAGGGAGGATCAGGGCTTACCCTGGGCTTGACTCCACCCATTGCCACGATGCGAGAAAGCATCATCCATGGGAATGACCCAAATGGTTCCATCACAGTCTGGACACAGACCCCAAAACTCTTTCCCCCGTCCTCTCCAGGCAGCAGCACGTTCCCAGACACGAGGCAACCGACTACAATGAAATACTGTGTGAGTACCACCTCCTCCCTCCGCGTGAGCCATGGACTCCTCTGTCTCTGGGGAGCCCCTTCATGTGGCCTGGCTGCCCTCCAGCACCACCAGCAACCCTGTGCTCATAGACCGGTCATGCTGCAGTCTCAGGAGCTGCACAGAGTTGCAGGGACGTGCCCCAAACCCACTGTCCATCCTCTCAAAGTGGGAGATCTCCCCACCATCCATTGTGCCTCGCACTATTTGCAGGGTGACTTTGGTTTCACACGTGGGCGCAGAGCAGCAGATAGAGGTTTGCTGGTTGCGCAAAGAGAGAAAATGCTGTGGGGTGGGGGGGAAAGCAACCAAACCTCAGCATGCCTGCTGAGGGCTAACAGTGTGGGTTTTGCCCCCCCAACAGACTCCACCATCGCCCACGGTGGACGCAACAGGGTGAGTTGTGGCACAGCTTTGATGCCAAACCAGGGAGCGGGGCCCCCAGGGACGGGATGTGCTGGTTGGGGTCTGCACCGGTGGCTTGGGATGGGGAGTCCCACGGCGTCGTTCCCAACGAGAACCCATCCCATACTCTCAGAGAAAATCATATTTATTTCTGTGTCCCATCGCCCATTTCTGCGTCAAAGGATGACACTGCAACAACAACAACAACAACAAGATATTTTTTCCACCCAGAAATCAGGTTTTTTCTCTCTGTCTTCTCCAAACACTTTTCCTCATCATGAGAATTGCAGTTCTTTGCTGCTGCTGTCAGAATCGTAAGGTTTACTCTCACAAGCTAGAAAAATGGTTCATGCCTAAATCCCTTAGGTAACATTCGAGATCTTTTCAAGGGGGAAAATAAAAACCCTTGGGAAAACAACAACAAAGAGGAAATAAGGGGACACCTAGAAACACAATACTGCCCCAAAACTGCTAGCATTTTTGCTAATATTTCTTCTCAGCCTGCTTATCCAAAGTGCACAGCTCCCTTCTGCGCTCCTGTAGCCCAGCAACAGCTGCTTATGCAGGGCTCAAAGCCCACAGATGAAATAACATGGTTTAATTTTCCCTCTATAGCCTCGCGTGCAAGAGATGAACGCCACCACAACGTATGCCACGCTGAGCCACTCACGCAGCCAGCCCAGATAGCGCTCCAGCATGGCAAGGGCACAGGGAGGCTTGCCCACCTTGGCCTTTTCTCTCTGGCAGAGAGCTCCTGTGCTGGTAAAACGCTGCTGGGGTCTCCACGAGTACTGTCAATGGCAACATCTCCACACCCAACCCGTCCACCATGCCCAGCTCTTTCCACACACAGCATCAATGTCTTCTGCATGACTTTCACCAAAAGTACAGCTATGACTTGCACATATCTTTACAATCTAGGATGTATAAATAGATTCCATAGATTGTCAATCTCTATGGGAGTACCTGAAGTGAAGACATCTCCATCCCACTATGTCAAGTGTCACATGCGTATACATAAACTGCGCGATACAACTACGCGTGTGCTCTTCCATCTACACACACCAATGCACGTATCTAGATATGGCTACATAGATACACATGCACTGATGTGCTTGCACGTCTCTGTTAATAGCTATGTGTAATGATGATGTGGTTTTGCTCCAATGAAGAATAAACTTCTAAGAATTTGTACCACCCATTCCACCTCTGTCTTATACGGTCCCTTAAGAAATGAGATTGAGCCATAGAAATACAAACGGATGACTGTAAAGCTGTGACGGCATACTAGAGATACACAGGGATAGAAAGGGGAGCTGTCTCTTCTCTGAGCTCAGCTGAGATGTCTACCACACCCTGATGATCATCAGGTGCTAGCTATGGCTTTGCATTAATGCTGACACTTTAGCTGGGAAGAACTTTGCAGCTTTCCAAGCCCACTGGGATTTGAGGTCCCCATGGGAGTCTTGTGTTTCTCTTACAAGCCCTGGAGACAGACAGACAGATGGAAGGATTTCACCCAACACTTCTCCTGGACAGATGGGATAAGACAACAGCAGCTCCTCTCTCTTTGGGGTGCCACTTCATGCTTTTAGTTACAGCTTACCGATCATCCATGCTTTCCACATTTGTCACTCTTCCTCTCTCAGAGAACTTGTGTGGATACCACCCCTGCCCACACAACATGATCTTCACAATGAAAGGAGCCAAGTGCTGTAGTGGAGAGAGATCTTGGGGTCTTTTGACAGCCATATCATGGTCATGGGAAAATCCTAGCTTCATAGAGTTTTGGGATCCAGGATCCTGCCCCAAAACACAATCATCACAGAGAAGAGGGAGAGCCAGCAAGGATCCACAGCAACGGCCTGTCTTGTGTTGGATAACTCAGAAGCTGCCTGCATCACCTCTTCTTTCTCCTAAAGTTGGTGTGCAGGGAAGCTTCAGAGCAGTTTGGTCTGGAGACCTTCAAAAGACAAAAGACAGCAGCCTCACCCTCCTGGCACCCACCACAGCCACAGACCCTGGGGCTGGGCTGCCATCATGGAAGGAGGACAATGACAGCCCCAGCAGAGCCATGGGACAATCCCAGCCTCATGGGGGTTGCCCTTTGTGCTCCTGCAAAAAAACCAGGACGTCTTGGACCCAGGAAGAGCTTGCACAGCCTGAAAGCCTCTGCAGGAGCTGAACTCACACCTGAGTTACTATCCAGATAGCACCAGGACATTGGAGATATCAAAAATCAGGTTTGGAAGGGAGGAGCGCCAGGATTCAAGAGCGATATCAGAATGGGATTGGGACTATTTATTGAGAATAAATGTATTGAGATTTAATTTATTGGAATTTATTGGAAACAGCAATTTCAGCACTGTTAAGCAAAAAACAGGCAAGAGGTGGAGAAGAGCAAGTGGAGACCTCTTCCGCAGATCCAAAGCCCCAAGGAACATCAGGCCAAGCAGAGCTATTGCATGCAAGGCTCCAGCAAACAGCCCGGGCTGCTTCTGTAGGGCAGGAAGTTCTGCAGGCACAACAAATCCTGCTGAGGCATCCCTCACCAGCAGGGAAGCCCGAGGGGATGGTACAGGTGAGAGATCCAGCCACCTTCACATGCATCTCATCCACACAGGGTGTCCACAGTAGCATGGTTATTGAGATGCATTGATTTGGGTGCTGGAATTCCAAATCTCCCTAGGCTGTGCTGAAAACGCCTTCCTAAATGGGTTGGAAAGGTTCAGCCTGTTGTCCTTATCATCCAGTCCAGAACACAGCCAACTAAGGCCATAGCTATGCAAAGAGATGGTCCGTTTTCCAACACGCCAGCCCTCTTCCCTCACGCACCTGTTCTTGGCCCCTACCTTGGAAATATACTGCTGCTGCTGCTGCTGCTGCTGCTGCTCTTTTCAATTCTGCTTCAAGCTCAGCTCAACCCCAGCAAAGCATCATGGGGACAGACGTCTTTCTGCAGGAGCCGTTGGGTTGATACTGGGGACCGGGAAGGAAATCTCATTTGGAAATATAAGAGCCACAGCTGCAAGCGTGAAGGATTGCTCTGGCCAAGCAGTGGAGTGGTCTGGCCAAGCAGTGGAGTGGTTGACTTCTGAGCATGCAGAGCAAGCAGGAGACAAATACATCACTGCTGACAGAGTAGACGTGGGAAAGGGAGGGCAAGGTCGCTCAAGGCCCGGCAGCTGCTCTGACGGTCAGTGACGGGGCTGGCTGAGACGGGGCTGGGCCTGGCTGAATGTGTCCTTCACAGTAGGATCCAATGTCCTTTAAGGGGAAGTCCTGAGACTCCAGGCTCCTGAAGACCCCTTCAAAAGCCAGGATCATCCCCCTGCACTCACCCTTCTGCTTCTCATTTCCTTCCCGACCCCTCTCATTTTGAAGAGGGCTCCCAAATTTCCATGTGTCTTCTCCTAGGCAGACACACGTGCCCGTGTGCAATGCACAGCTAAAAGCCTGGTATTTCAAAGGCCCATTGAGACTGAACAGATTGTCTCTGCACACATAGAATCATGGAATCATAGAATCCTTAAGACTGGAAAAAACCTCTAAGATCATCAAGTCCAACTGTCGAGCCAACACCACCATGTCTACTAAACCATGTCCCAAAGTGCCACGTCTACACGTTTTTTGAACACCTCCAGGGATGGTGACTCCACCACCTCTCTGGGCAACCTGGTCCAATGTCTGACCACTCTTTCGGTGAAGAAATTTTTCCTAATATCTAATCTAAACCTCCCCTGATGCAACTTGAGACCATTTCCTCTTGCCCTTTTGCTAATTACTTGGGAGAAGAGACCAACACCCACCTCACCACAACCTCCTTTGAGGTGGCTGTAGAGAGCGATCAGGTCTCCCCTCAGCCTCCTCTTCTCCAGGCTAAACAACCCCAGTTGCCACGGCCACTCCTCATCAGACCTGTTCTTTGGACCCTTCACCAGCTTTGTTGCCCTTCTCTGGACACGCTCCAGCACCTCAATGTCCTTCGTGTACTGAGGGGCCCAAAACTGAACACAGTATAATAATAATAATATCTACTATTAGATATATATAGTATATAAGATAACAACAACAGTACTTAGAATATACAAAAGGGCTGATACACAATGCAGTTTCTCACCCAACAACCATGTAACTCAGACCGCATATTCAGACCCATCCTGAAACCGCACCGGCCTCATGCCACACATCCTGGAGCTGCGCTGCCCCTCCCCAACTAGCCCCCTTTTATGCCGAGCATGACGTCATATGGTATGGAATACCCCTTTGGCTAGTTTGGGTCGCTTGTCCTGGCTGGGTACCCTCCCAGCTTCTGGTAAACATTAACTCCATCCTAGCCGAAGCCAGGACACGTGTCTCAGTCTGGCAGTTCTGGCTTCAGCGTCCTCAGCAGCACACGGTCTAAGCAAAGGACTAACGCCCCCCATCCCACCTTGTCCTCCAACAGCAGGTAGCTAAACAGTGCAGAAACCCTGTCTGCTCTTCTTTTGTCTTTTGGGCAGATTTCTGTCCCCAGAGAGTGCTTAGGTGGTCTGCATGTTCAAGAGACCTAAACTACAGAAGTGGGGATGGGCCCCAGCCAGAGATGTGCAAGCACCAGCACTTCCCTCAAAGGAAACCTCTGTGTGTCCAACAAAGAGCCGCTCTTTCCATTTGGGCTTTAGGTAAAAAGCATGCCCTGTTCAATCAGTGTTCCTCGGTTTTGTGCCAGGTTCCCAATTTTGGTGGCAAATATCTGGCAAATAACAGGGGAGTAGAAGGGCTTGGGGAAATGCAGCTAAAGCATCAGCTTGGGCTATGCTGGCTCTCTCTGGAATGTTTTCACTGGAAAGTCTGCGGTCTCTGATCCTGCAGGAACAAGGTTGACGACTGAGCAGTGAGCAACTTCTGAAGGTTGATGCCTCCATCCACATATCTTGGAACTCCATTTAAGCTTCAGGAGCTCCATTCAGGCTCCAGGACCTCCATTTAAGGTCAAGCTTGGGCCTTGTATTCCTGTCCGACCTATGTTATAGGTGTGTTGGGCTCAAGCTCCTTTACAGCCATGTCCGTGCTAGGCCATGGGTCCCATTGATCGTCACCCATGGACTGTCTCTGCAAAAAACAGGTGGGGAAGCTCACCATCCCTCCACCGTCCCGTAGGACTTCAGGAACATGAATAAATTTTGAAAGAACAGCAGCAGCCTCTAAATTCCTGGCACGCAACAAAGAGAGCAGAGCTCCGCTGGGGTGGAAAAACCACAGTGGGACTGAGTTTCAAATTCTGAACCCAGAGGCCAAGCGTGCATGGTGCTGCTTACTGCTCATTCCCTATTTCCCCTCTTTTGAGCAACAGGTCAGACTTGCTTTTTTGCTTCAAGAAAGCTGGCTACCATGCCTCCCAGAAAGCTGATTCACTTGAGGATAAACGGAGCATCCTAATTTATGCGATCACCCTGTGACAGTCATGTAGACACTGACACTTGACTTGTGCTCATTAAGTTTTATTGCAATCAGGCACTAGCTAATTCCTTGCAAGCAGGAATGGCACAAACCAGCACAATGTTGAGGAAGCACCAGGTAACAGGATAGAACTACCAGTTTTGAGTACAGATATAGCAAAACTGGGACCAGAAACTCAACACTGGGGTGAAGAGAGAGAGGTAGAAGAGCAAAAAAATGAGGGCCACGATAATAAGGTGACTGATGGTACCCATCAGCTTGATGACCCTGGCTGGAGCAGGACAATAAACCCAACTTACTCTTCTGACTACACCGAAAAAGCCAGACCTGCTTCAGCGGTCAGGAGGACTGAGGTGGGAGCAGGGTGAGTGCTTTCCCTCACCAAGCCCAGGATGGACAGATTGAGCATCCTGGTGTTACCGCATCGGCAACTGTTCTGGCCCAACAGTAGCTGCACACCTCTTCAGCACAAAGTGTTACTTGATAGGGTCAGTTCTGCGGTGGTCATGTCAACGCGAGAGGTGAGAGGCACACTTTGTTCATCTGTTTGTTGTCTCGCCGCCCATGTATCTCTAACAGCAGACTCTACAACTTCCTGTATTTTTTTCGCTATTTTTCTTAAATCTACGTTTTTCCAGAAATTTGTATTAACACATTGGAGAGAAGGTTTCACTTTCTGTTCCATTATCTGCTCTGCACCCTCTTTCTTCATTTCTTCAATATGTTTCCTTGTTTCTTCCTCTAATAGGCTCTCCAGCTCCTCTCTCTCATGTCCTTCATAGTTACAGCAGAACCAGAACGGGTACACATGGTACAGGCCATAAAGAGTGACGACAAAAGCAAGAATGAACAACCCTGCAATCTGGAAGAAAAAATAAAACGAATGAAGTCACTGGACTTTACGTTCCTAAAAATATTTTGCACCTGAGCGAGAGGAGTACTTTACCATATTAGTAACCTTGCTTTAGCCACATAGTTCTTCCTATAAAACACGTTCCTTGCTCCTGCCATGGCTAGCTGACAACTGATGGTAAGAGATATACTCACTGAAACAGGGAATATCAGCCTCTCTCTCTCAAACAATACATTCCTTCCTATTTTCACAAATCTTGCTTTAAGAGCCAGATGCAAAACACATATGTAAACTTCCAGAATAACCATGCAGTAAGATGTTCAAAGTTCAGGTTTCGGCCTCACAGAGAACATGCTAATTATACACTTGTATTGATATACATTAATTAAAAACAGAAACGGGGCGGGGGGGGAAGGTAATGCAAACGTAGTAAACATATCAAATAGAAATCATATTTGCAACTTAACACTTCATTCTCCAGATGAAATGGTTTCCATATTGCTATATGTTCTAGAGTCTTCTCACACACAAAATAGGTGATGTTAAAATACCTAAACTCCTAGATCCCTAGCAATCTTACCTGAGACATTATGTAGAATTCACTGGGTAATTCTGCTGCTCTGCTTTGGTTTGCGTTTTTGTTGTCGTTTCCTTCATTTGTTGAAAACACACAGTCAATATATCTGCCATCGCACAGGAGGATCACGCACCAAATCAGAGGAGGTAGAAGTGCCTTAAAAATTATCTCACTCTTCCGGCAGCACGAGCATTTCCCAATGCAGCGAGCCCAGGGAATGCAGGCAGGGTGGGAGGTCAAGCTCAGGAAAAATGTAATGAATGCTGGACAGAAAAAGTAGGAAGCAACATAGAATTTCTGTAATGCCTTCTTCTGTGGACATTTAAATTCAATCTCCATTATTTCTTCGACCACAATCAGAATTATGGAATAAAGTGTTACAGACAACACATTATAATGATTTCTCCATAAACTGAAGAATTGCTTTCTAACTTGCATTTTGTTCCGTCGTCAATACTTCACCAACTCAGCAGACTAAGGAAGTCTTCTATGCCTCTGTATCACACCGCTTGTCATCTTCTACACTTTCTATCACCATGTCTGCAAATGATTAAACAGCAGAGAGGAAGTGAAAATTAAAACACACACAGTAATTGAGTACACATACAGATTCAATCTGACTTTGCAGAATTTTTGAAACTTGCGGTTTCAGATGTCACGTAGTCTGTACAGAATGTAAGGAAAAAAATTTTTGGTAGCTTTTTACCATGAGGGTGGTCAAATATTACAACAAGCTGAGTAAATTCCACCTTTGGAAGAGTTCAAGGCTCAAGCATCCTCGTCTAACTAGACCTGCTTTGATCAGGACATTGGGCTAGAGGACATCCAGCAATGACAGATGCCTAGAGAAAGAAAAATAAAGCCATGGTGTGTTGATATAGATTGAGGTGGTTAACCCAGGATGTAAAACAGAGGGTGGGAGCAAGGGCAGGTACCCTGGGAGGAATACAGAGAAATTGTCTGAGCAACCAGGGATCAGGTTAGGAAAGCCAAAGCCCTGATAGAATTAAATCCGGCCAGGGATGTCAAGGACAACAAGTTTCTATAGGTACATCAGTTATGAAAGGAAGATGGGGAAACATATGGGTTCCCTCCAGACTGAAATGGGAGACCTGGTTACCCAGGATACAGAGGAAGCTGAGGCACTAAATAAATTTTTTGCCTCAGTCTTTACTGGCAAGTGCACGAACCACACTGCCCAGGTTACAGAAGGCAAAGGCAGGGACTGGGAGAATGAAGAACCACCCAGTGTAAGAGAAGATCAGGTTCAAGAATATCTAAGGAACCTGGAGGTGCACAAGTACATGGGACCTGATGAGATGCATCTGTCTGTCCTGAGGGAACTGGTGGATGAAGTGGCCAAGCCACTCTCCATCATATCTGAGACATCATGGCAGTCCAGTGAAGTTCCCACTGACTGGAAGAGGGGAAACATAACCCCCGTTGTTAAAAAGGGTAAAAAGGAAGACACAGGGAACTACAGGCTGGTCAGTCTCACCTCTGTGCCTGGCAAGATCATGGAGAAGACCCTCCTGGAGACTATGCTCAGGCACATGGAAAATAAGGAGTTGATTGGTGACAGCCAACATGGCTTCACTAGGGGCAAATCGTGCCTGACAAATTTGGTGGCCTTCTATGATGGGGTCACAGCATTGGTCGACAAGGGAATAGCAACAGATGTCGTCTACCTGGAGTTGTGCAAAGCAATTGACACTGTCCTGCATAACATCCCTGTCTCTAAATTGGAGAGACGTGGATTCGATGGATGAACCACTCAGTGGATAAGAAATTGCCTGGATGGTTGCACTGAAAGAGTTGTGGTCAATGGCTCAATGTCCAAGTGGAAACCAGTGATGAGTGGTGTTCCTCAGGGGTGGGTACTGGGACCAGCACTGTTCAACATCTTTGCCGGCGACATGGACAGTGGGATGGAGTGCACCCTCAGCAAGTTTGCCGACAACACCAAGCTGTGTGGTGTGGTCGACATGCTGGAGAGAAGGGATGCCATCGAGAGGGACCTTGACAGGCTGGAGAGGTGGGCCCGTGCGAACCGCATGAAGTTCAACAAGGCCAAGTACAAGGTCCTGCACATGGATTGGCACAATCCTAAGCACAACTACAGGCTGGGTGGAGAATGAATGGAGAGCAGCCCTGAGGAGAGGGACTTGGGGGTGTTGATTGATGAGAAGCTCAACATGAGCCGGCAGTGTGCGTTTACACCACAGAAAGCCAACTGCATCCTGGGCTGCATAAAAAGAGGTGTGACCAGCAGGTCGAGGGAGGTGATCCTGCCCCTCTGCTCTGTTGAGACCCCACCTGGAGTACTGCATCCAGCTCTGGGGTCTGCAGTACAAGGAAGACATGGAGGTGTTGGAGTGAGTCCAGAGGAGGGCCACGAAGTTGATGAGAGGGCTGGAGCACCTCTACTATGAGGACAGGCTGAGGGAGTTGGGATTGTTCAGCTTGGAGAAGAAAAGACTCCAGGGAAACCTAACTGTGGCCTTCCAGTACCTAAAGGGGCCTACAGAAAAGCTGGAGAGGGCCTGTTTATCAGGGAGTGTAGTGATAGGACAATGGGTAATCAGTTTAAACTAAAAGAGGGTAGATTTAGATGAGATATTAGGAAGAAACTCTTCACTGTGAGGGAAGTGAGGCACTGGAACAGGTTGCCCAGAGAGGTAATGGAGGGTCCATCCCTGGAAGTGTTTAAGAACAGGTTGGATGGGGCTTTGGGCAACCTGGTCTAGTGGAGGGTGTCCCTGCCCATGGCAGGGGGTTGGAACTAGATGATCTTTAAGGTCCCTTCCAACCCACACCATTCTATGATTCTATGATAAGAAAGCAGCACCACCCCCACCAAAACCTTGCCGCGTAAACCCTATACAGACATACTGTATGCCAGCCTGTACAGTCAAAGCAGAAAGGCATCTGCAGGTGGACATTCAGAGCAGCAAGCTAAGGAGGTGCTCTGAAGAATGTGTTGACCAGCTCGGCCTTTCTCCCTTTGCAGACATCAGGGACTGTTCTCCAAAGGCTTTGATGAGCCCTTGTGAAAGCCACCTCAGAGCTCTGCAGGGATGTGTTTCCATGCTATAAAAGCCCTCTTTCCAAGCAAAAGATGTGAGCTGGCTGCGGAAGACATTGCTTCACCAGCCCTTTCCACACAGCCACCTGGCACTTCTGATCCATCAGGGAAGCAATGATGAGCTGAAGTCAGAAGGCAGAAACAGGGACTGCTTGTTACAGAGGAGGAGGTCTGCTCAGTCTGCTCATGGCACACCTCATTACTGTGCTCTGCTCTTCATCTCTTTCTCTCTCTCCCCCTCTCCCACTCATTTTCCCTGTGCTGTCTGCTTGTTGTCTCTTCTTGCTTTCTTTGCCAAGGGCCATGTTCAGAAGAAGCAGAAGGATGTGGTTGAATGGGTGCTGAGTTAGAGGAACTCCTCACCAAAGTGTGCTGCCATGTCCAGAAAGCTTTCCTCGTATTCAAGGGGAGCTTAGACCTGGGTTAGTAAGAAAGCTCCACCGAGGATTATAAACAGAGAAATCACATCAGGGGCCCCATCAGAAGTCACAGACACTCGGCCCATGACTAAACCATGGGTCTAACCCAAGTGGGTAGGTATAAAAATGCCAGGCGTGCTTTCACATGATTAAATCAAGCTGTACTTCTTCAAACTACTGTTTCCTATTTTCCCATAGTCAGAAAGAAAAGAAAGAATATAGGCAACCCAAAGCACCCAACATTTCGAGGTGGGTTTTTTTCCCCTGAAAGCAGAGGAAAAGTAACGCATTCCTAAAGAGTAACAGTGAGTACATACAAAAAAGCAGTAACATACCTTGAGCGAAATCCCTTCTCAACGCTGTCTCTCCTGAGCTGAACTGGCTTTCACTGGTAGGGCAATGGTGCACTTAGAGGCAGCCTTCAGTGTCATTGAACTTTACACAGTTCCAGGAAACAGGGCTCATAAAAAACTGTTGGGACTTTGACACTCGGCCTGGCAGTGACTGGCAGAAGAATCCTTTGCAGCCTAGGAAAGTCCTGTTCCAAGTACCGATCGTATCTGGGGATGAGATTTAGTGCTGTGTCCCTCTTTAAGGAATGCCTGCAGATAACCTGAGGAAGAAAGGTTGCAGAACATATGTGATGTGTGCATGGAGGTATCATGAATATGCCTCTGCTATTGATAACATACAAACGGCTCATAAACTGCATAGCTTAGAACACTAAGTACAAGACGGTTGTACTTCCAGGAATGGATCACCCCACTTTTCAAAGTTGGAGAGAAATTACTTTCTTGTCATGCTCTCTCACGCACTCTTTCTCTCTCTCATGTATTTAAAAGGAGCCCTGATAACGGGTTTAGGCAACATACTTATTTTATGCAGGGCTATATATGCAACCCTAAACCAAAACCATTTTGAAGCATGGAGGGAAAAATAAAAAAGTGCAGGGCAGGGCAAGGCAGAGCAGAGCAGAGGTCAGAAGAGAAAAGCAATGGAGATGAAGATGAAGATGAAGATGAAGATGAAGATGAGGAGAGGAGAGGAGAGGAGAGGAGAGGAGGAGAGGAGAGGAGAGGAGAGGAGAGGAGAGGAGAGGAGGAGAGGAGAGGAGAGGAACCCATGTTGACTGTGGCTGATGATTGCATTGTCCTTTAAATGCCTTTCAATAGAACCCAGTATGATCTTCTCCCTAATTTTTCCAGGTCCTGAGTTTAGACTAACAGGCCCTAGCTCCTAGGTCTTCCCTTATGCCCTTCCTGTAAATTGGAATAATGTTGGCTACCTTCCAGTCAGTAGGAAGCTCCCCAGACTCCCAAGACCTTCGGCAGACAATCGAGAGGGGTTCTGCCGTAGCATCCACTAGCTCCTTCAGTGCTCTGAGATGAATACTATCAAGCCCCATGGACTTATGAACATTCAGCTGATACAACTGGTCCCTTACAATTTCAGTGTCCACAAATGCAAGGTCACTGCTCCTGCAGTCGTTGTCCTCCAACTCAGAGGACTGGGCAGCCCAAGGTCTATCAGTATTATTAAAGACAGAGGCAGGAAAAGCATCAACTGCATCTGCTTTTTCCTCACCCGTATTTGTCAGGTGACCATCTTCAGCAAGTATCAGCCCAATGTTTTCTTTAGACATCCTCTTGCTCTTAATGTACTTATAAAACCCTCTCCTGTTGTCTGGCAAAACCCTGGCCGGTTTCGACTCTAGTTGAGTTTTGCCTTTCATGTCTTCTCCCTGCGTATACAAACTGCAACTCTGTAATCTTCATGGGAAGCCTGACCTTGCTTCCAGAGATTGTGCAATATATTTAGTCGTCCACATATATAGCTTTCTAATACTGCTTAGTGATGTAATAATTCAGGTGGCTTTGAATGGATTGATAAATCTGAAGAAAACATATTTTCAGCCATACCAGTGTCTTGTTTACTGAGAGTGAGATGGCATGGAAACAGCTTTGAAAGAGAGTAGCCGTGATAAACCAAATTGTCTCGTTATTTTCACTTTTATTTTTGATTGTTAGTAAGGTTGTCAGTATGTTAGTTATCTCTCAGGGGGTTCACCACTCCAAAATACGTAATCCTATAGTAGGTGCACCAGTCTCCTTGATTTCTTTTACAAGCACTCCTGGGCTGCAGGAGTGAAGCAGATGTGGAGTTTACTGACTACAAGCTCCCTTTGAGATTTTCCCCACAGGGCTTCCAGACATGATGCAGAACTTGCAAGACACACGCTCCATTTCAGAGTGACGCTAGTGGCACTAGACACCTCTCCTCAGTTGAATAAATTTACCCCTAGGTCTATAGCCAGAGGCCAAGAAAAGTCTCCACTGCATCCCAAATATCACTAACCTGCAGAACTGCACTTGCAATGGCAGTATGCACATCTTCTTGCCCTCCAACGGGAGCTTGGTGACCAGTCGAGTGTAAACTGAACTGCAGACATAGACACTCAGACAGATGAATCTGCAGAGAACAATCACCTCCCTTGACCTGTTGGCAACACTCCTACTAATGCAGTGTAGAAAATATAGAAGCTTAGCTATAAGAAAATTCATGTTAACTAGAAAGCTGCTTAAGGCCTAGAACTGTTTCAAGGCCTATAATCGTGGGAAAGGGGTTTGTAACCAAGGTAATAGGTAATGAAGCTAACTGACCATGGCAATGTACAATGCTGCTATGGTCCATGTACAGTCCCTGCCCAACCAGACAACAGGCCCAGGAATATGAATCTTATGAAGTAAATTGCTATGGACAGGTGCATCCACAGCCAGGATACTGCGCATGCCTGCAAGAAGAGGGTCATCCAGCGGACACGGGTGCGAGACCACTGATGACCACCAGAGACCCATTGAGGACCACTGACTCAAATCACTGAGCATGCGTGACGGGGAGGAGAATATGGAAATGGATTCTAAGAAATTATTATCATAAGACTGCCTTTTCTTGGAAAAATAATGAATACGTATATTTCGATTCTATATAACCTGTGTGTTGGTAATCACCTGTATGCATGTTTGGTGGAGCTGTTTCCCCCATGCATCCAGCGCTGCAATAAAGCAAACCTAGGGTAACTCACGTCTGGTAGATTTCTTTTACAGCAGCCCAGGATAACGGTAGCCTTCTTTGTCCCAGGGGCAAATTTCTGGCTCAACTTGGTGGGTCAACGTGGTGACAGCCAGCACCCCCAGGGCCTTTTCTGCCAAGCTGCAGTCCAGTAGATCAGTCCTAACTTGTCCTGGGGCATGGGGTTGTTCCTCCCTGTTGGCAGGTCTTTGCACTTCCCCTTGTTGAATTGCATGAGGTTCCTGTCAGCCCATTTCCCCAGCCTGTCAAGGTCCCTCTGGATGGCAGCATAACTCATCTCGTGTACCAGTCAAACCTTCCAGTTTTGCATCTGTGGTGGGTTGAACTTGGCCAGCTGCCCGATGCCCACCCAGGTGCTCTCACTCCCCCTCCTCAATAAGGCAGGGAGAAAATAAGATGAAAAGGTCACGATAAAGACAAGTAGATCGCTTACAAATTATCATCATGGTGAAAACAGACTCAACTTTGGGAAAATTTATTTAATTTATTGCCAATTAAGATATATATTTGGATGTCAAGAAACAAAGACAAAATTAAAGCAATGCCTGCCCTCCACCGCTGCCTTTCCCAGGCTCAACATCACCCTGTCATCCCCAAATCCTACCCCAGTCTCCCTACTTCAGTGGCACAGGTGTTGTCCCAAAAGCAGGGTCATTTACCAGGTGTGCGGTACGCCAATATACACACAGAGCAGGGGTATTTTATTTATTTCATGTCTGCACAGAGATGGGTGCTACGACACTACACAGAATCTACAACATATAGAATCATAGAATCATAGAATGATTTGGGTTGGAAGGGACCTCAAAGATCATCTAGTTCCAACCCCCCTGCCATGGGCAGGGACACCCTCCACTAGACCACATTGCCCAAAGCCTCATCCAACCTGGTCTTAAACACTTCCAGGGATGGGGCCTCCACAACCTCTCTGGGCAACCTGTTCCACTCTAAAGAATTTCTTCCTAACATCTAATCTAAATCAACCTTCCTTCAGCTTAAACCCATTACCCCTTGTCCTGTCACTACACTCCCTGATAAACAGGCCCTCACCATCTTTCCTGTAGGCCCCTTTAGGTACTGGAAGGCCGCAATTAGATCTCGCCGGAGCCGCCTTTTCTCCAGGCTGAACAATCCCAACTCGCTCAGCCTGTCCTCATAGGAGAGGTTACATCTATCTTGTTACAACATTTGAAAAACCCGCCTAAATTTATGCTACCTGTTTAGTAATTATCACATCATCTGCTATTGGTTAAATATATTTAAATTAGCATGCATGCTCCTTGAGGGTGTGGGGGGTAATTTGCATAGTCCTTTAATTGAGTCTGTGGTTGTGATTTCCCCCCCACCTTTACCTTTCCCCCAGTTACAGCAGATATTTGTTGACTTCTGGCTTCTTTGGCAATCACCCAGCTCTCCATTCCTTCTGGGGCAGGATGTTTCCTTTTTTTCAGTCTTTTAGTTCCTCTTCATCGTATAGTTGTTAGGAAAGCAATACAATATATTTAACCCTAAATTAAACAGTGTCTAAGCATTAACCCAAACATATTTCTGTCCCTGTGAAGTGGAAAATACTACTTTATAGATATCAATGTTGTGTGGGCAGGGATGGTGTCCACACAAGTTCTCTGAGACAAGCAAGGACAAATGGGAAAGCATGGAAGATCTGTGAGCTGCAAATAAAAGCATGAAGAGGCACCCGAAAAGAAAGGAGCTGCTATTGCCTTATTCCAGGAGAGGTGTTGCGTGAAATGCCCCCTGCAAACAGTTACCTGTCTCCAGGGGCTGTAACAGAAACCTGGTGGATGGGGCTCCTATGGGGACATCAAAACCCAGCTGGCTTGGAAAGCTGCAAAGTTCTTCCCAGCTAAAGCCTCACCATTAATGCAAATCCACAGTCACCAACTGATGATAATTTTGATGCAAGACCATGATCTTCACAAACACTGGTGGCCCCATGACCTTGCCTGGTATTGTAACACTCCAATGGCATGGGCCATTTTGGGTAGGATGAGGGCAACAAATGCGTTTTGGCTGGGATTTTGGCTTGGGAAGGAAAGCAGGGCCAAGACGAGCAAGGAGAGGCAGTAGTGGAGTGTGAACATGAATCTTTTAGGGTCTGGTAGACATCTCAGCTGAGCTCAGAGAAGAGACAGCTCCCCTTTCTATCCCTATGTATCTCTACGGTCCCTTCATATCTCTACAGCCGTCCCTTTGTATCTCTACGGCTGTCTTTGGGCTGCTCAGTCCCACTTTTGAAGGGACCGTATAAGAGAGAGCTGCAATGGGTGATACAAATTCATAGATGTTTATTCTTCATTGGAGCAAAACCACATCATCATTACACATAGCTATTAACAGAGATGTGTGAGCACATCAGTGCATATGTATCCGTGTAGCCGTATCTAGGTATGTGCATTGGTGTGTGTAGATAGAAGAGCACACCCATAGTTGTATCACGCAGTTTATGTATACACATGTGACACTTTACATAGTGGGATGGAGATGTCTTCATGTCTGGTACTCACAGATAGATTTACAGATGCACAGATTCACAGATTGGTAGGGTTTGGAAGAGACCACTGGAGATCATCTAGTCCAACCCCGCGCTAAAGCAGGATCACCTTGAGCATGTCACACAGGACTGCATCCAGGGAGGTTTTGAGTATCTCCAGAGAAGAAGACTCCACAGCCTCTCTGGGCAGCCTGTTCCAGTGCTCTGTCACCCTCAAAGTGAAGAAGTTTTTTTTCTCATGTTCAGACGGAACTTCCTGTGTTCCACTTTGTGCCCCTTGTCCTGTCACTGGGCACCACTGAGAAAAGTCTAGATCCTTCCTCTAGACATCCACCCTTTAGATATTTATAAGCATTAATAACAGCCCCTCTCAGTCTTCTCCAGGCTAAACAGACCCAGCTCTCTTGCAGCCCTTTGCTGGACTCTCTCCAGTAGTTCCTTGTCTTTCTTGAACTGAGGAGCCCAGATCCGGCACTTGGATCTGAATGTGGAATGATGGGCTCAGCCATTCTCAGATCAGCATTTTTCCAGGCTACATCTGCAGGGGCAGATGTCATCTTTGCAGCCCTCCGCTGGACTCTTTCCAGTAGTTCCTTGTCTTTCTGGAACTGGGGAGCCCAGAACTGGACACAGAACTCCAGATGTGGCCTCACCAGGGCAGAGCAGAGTGGGAGGAGAACCTCCGTCAACCTACTGGCTACGCTCTTCTTAATCCACCCCAGGACTGGTGCTTGGGGTTATTCCTCCCTAGGTGCAGGACCCTACACTTGCCCTTATTGAATTTCATATGGTTCCTCTCCACCCAAATCTCCAGCCTGTCCAGGTCTCACTGAATGGCAGCGCAGCCTTCCAGTGTGTCAGACACTCCTCCCAGCAAAGTCGGGGACAAGAATACGGGATTTAGGTCTGCTGAAAGGGAATGTGGAGCTGGTGATCTGATCAAGCTGGTTATCTACCCCAAAAGTTGTTTTTTGCACAGCTTCTGGTGATAAAAGTGAACATTAGATAGGCCTGTGCACAGATCTTCCTGGAATGGGATGCAATACATGTCATTGGAAACAACTCTTACTATGTAACCCATCTGTCCACAAAAGAAAGTCCCCATGACCATGCCCCAAAGCCTGGCAGCCCCATCCCCATCCCAGCCATTGGAGAGGAGGCATGATGGCCAAGTCAAGTTGGTGGAGTAGGAGTATGGCAGCAGCCTGTGTGTCTGCATCAAGGACGGATGGAGTTAGCCAGAGGGAAGTGATCTCTGGGTCACATCCTCCTGTGGAGAAGAGGAGCAGTAGTGCTGGATGTGCAGAGACAATCTAAGTCACAATGGGCCTGTGATATACCACGCTCCTAGCTGTGCAATGCACACGAGCATGTGTGTCCGCCTAGGAGAAGACAGATGGAAATTTGGGAGCTTTTCTCCAAACAAGAGGGGTCGGGAAGGAAATGAGAGGCAGAAAGTTGAGTGCAGGGGGATGGTCCTGGCTTTTCAAGGGGTCTTCAGGAGCCTGGCTGCTTGGGACTTCCCTTAGAGGACAGTGGATGCCATCGTGGAGGATAGGCTCACTTGGGCTCAGCACCATCTCGGCTCAGCCCAGTCACTGCGCCTTGGTTCAGCTGCTGGGCCACCAGTGACCTTGCTTGAAAAAGACCTCCATTTCCCATGTCTACTCTCTCAGCAGCAAGGTATTCACCTTGTGCTCACTCTGCATGCTCAGAAGTTGACCACGCAACCTCTAGACCAGACGACTCCTCTGCGAACATGGCAGTGGCTCTTATATTTAGAAATGAGATTTCCTTCCTGGTCCCCAAAATCAACCCAGCCACTCCTCCAGAAAGATGTGTGTCTCGATGATGCTTTGTTGGGTTTGATTTGGGCTTGAAGCAGAATTGAAAACAGCAGCAACAGCTCCCTGACCTACACCAGTAACCCAGGATGTTTTCTGGAGACTTGCATGCCATAGCTTTTCTTGGCCTGATGTTCCTTGGTGTTTTGGCTGTGTGGAAGAGGTCTCCCCTTGGTCTTCTCCATGTCTGGCTTGTTTTTGTGATGCAGGGTGCTGAAATGGCATCTGGCCACCCAAACTGACAGTGGCTTTTCTCACAGGCAAGGTTTTACTCCTCTGAGTCCTCCCACTACCTGCACGCAGCTCCAAGATGAAGGCAGGAGGCATCACCTCCCACCCTGTCTCCAAGCCTCTCTTCATGAGGTTGGCTCCCACCCTCCTTCCCCCTTTTCTGACCATCAAGCTGTGCTGCCCTTTGCTTCCCAGCCAAGGTGCTCCGCTCCTGCCTGCACCCCACCGCTGCCCCTGAGCTCCCTGGTGCACACCAAGGGCCCAGAGTTCAGTGTCTGGAGTTTCACACTGGGGAGCAAATTTGTGCTCCCGAGCCAGTGACAGGAGATGTTGGTGTTGGAGGCTTGAGGCGCTGTGGGGGGAAGATAGAGCCTGTGGTGCATGTTGGGGGCTGCTGATGCCAAGACCCCATCCCCATCTGTCCCACAGATGGACACTTCCAGTCCTGTCTCCAGGGTGAGGTTTTCAGCCCAGCATGCCCCTGCCCCACAGGTCACAGAATGGTAGGAGTTGGAAGGGACCTCTAGAGGACATCTAGTCCAAACCCCCTGCAGGAGCAGGATCACCTAGAGCAGGTTGCACGGCATTGCGCCCAGGTGGGTTTTGAGTATCTCCAGAGAAGGAGACTCCACAGACTCTCTGGGCAGCCTGTTCCAGTCCTCGGTCACCCTCAAAGTAAACAAGTTTTCTATCCTATTCAGACGGAACTGGCTGTGTTCTAGTTTGTTCCCATTGCCCCTTGGCTTGTCTCCGGACACTGCTGAAAATAGTCTGGCCCCATCTTCTTGACACCCACCCTTTAGACATTTATAAGCATTGCTAAGATCTTGTCTCAGTCTTCTCTTTTCCAGGCTAAACAGACCAGCTCTCTCAGCCTTTCCTCAGAAGACAGATGCTCCAGTCCCCTCATCATCCTTGTAGCCCTTTGCTGGACTCTCTCCAGTAGTTTCCTGTCTTTCTTGAACTGGGGAGCCCAGATCCAGCGCTTGGACCTGACTATGGAATGATGGGCTCAGCCATCCTCAGATCAGCACTTTTCTGGGCCACATCTGCAGGGGCAATGGCAGCAGGGAGGGAAACCCTCAGATCACTGGGATCAGGGGATGGCAGCCCCCTCCCGGGACATATGACCCCCTCAGCCAGGAGGAAAGCAGCTCTGCCGGCTCTGTTCAGAGGGTGCACTCAAAGACAGGGAGCAACATCAACTGCCCACTTCTGAACAAAACCTTTATAACTCTCCTGCCACAGATCCTCTGCCCATATACATGCCTCTGCACTGGTCACCTGTTGTGGTTTATCCCATTTGGCAACTAACCACCACACAGTCGCTCGCTCACTCCCCCCCAGTGGGATGGTGGTGGAGAGAATTGCAAGACTGAAAGTGAGAAAAACAGTGGGTTGAGATAAAGACAGTTTAATAGGTAAAACAAAAGCCACACACGCAAGCAAAGCAAAACAAGGAATTCATTCACTGCTTTCCATAGACAGGCAGGTGTTCAGCCATCCCCAGGAAAGCAGGGCTCCAATGAGTAATGGTTCCTGGGGAAGACAAACGCCATCACTGTGAATGTCCCCTCCTTCCTTCCTTCCTCTTCCCCCAGCATTATATGCTGAGCATGATGTCATCTGGAATGGGATATCCCTTTGGTCAGTTGGGGTCAGCTGTCCCACCTGTGTCCCCTCCCAACTTCCTGTGCACCCCTGGTGTGCTGGTGGGATGGCGTGAGAAGCAGAAAAGGCCTTGATGCTGTGTAAGCACTGCTGAGCAATGACAAAAGCATCCCTGAATTATCAGCACTGTTTCCCGCACAGATCCAAACCACAGCCCCGTAATAGTTACTAGGAAGAAAATTAACTCTCTCCCAGCCAAAACTGGCACATCACCTTAACAAGATGGCCGGTGCCCATGGAACTGCCCTTGGCTGTTGGCACCACCCCAGGTGATGTGAAATGCAGGAGGGATGCAGGACGTGGAGGGCATGGCTGTCGGAGGCTGGAACATCCCCCTGTGTCTCCTCTGGGGCGGCAGGGTTGGACCAAGGAATGGAATCCCAGTCAGAATGGGTTTATGAAAGGCAGGTCCTGCTTGACTAACCTGATCTCCTTCTATGACAAGGTGACACACTCAGTGCATGACAGAAAGAGTCTGGATGTTGCCTACCTGGTCTTTAGTAAAGACTTTGACATGATTTTCGACAGCATTCCCCTGGAGAAACTGGCTGCTCATGGATTGGATGAGTGTATGCTTTGTTGGGTAAAAAGTGGCTGGATGGCCAGGCCCAAAGACTTGTGGGGAATGGAGATAAATCGAGTTGGTGACCGGTCACTAGTGGTGTTCCCCAGGGATCAGTACTGGGGCCGGTTCTCTTTATGTTGTTCTGAGTGTTGATTCAGAGTGTTGATCTGCTTGAGGGTAGGAAGGCTCTGCAGAGAGATTTGGGGAGGCTGGATCGATGGGCCAAGGCCAACTGTATGAGGCTGAACAAGAATCAGTGATGGGTCCTGCACTTGGGTCACAACAACCGCAGGCAATGCTACACGCTTGGGGCAGAGTGGCTGGAAATTTGCCTGGTGGAAAAGGACCTGGGGGTGCTGGTCAACAGCCAACTGAATATGAGCTGGCAGGGTTCCCAGCTGGCCAAGAAGGCCAACAGCATCCTGGCCTGTATGAGGAACAGCATGGCCAGCAGGACTAGGGAAGCGATTGTCCACCTGTACTCGGCACTGGTCAGGCTGTACCTTGAGTGCTGTGTTCAGTTTTGGGCCGTCACTCCAAGAAAGACATTTGAGGTGCTGGAGCATGTCCAGAGAAGGCAGCGAAGCTGGTGAAGGGTTTAGAATACGTCTGATGAGGAGCAGCTGAGGGAACTGGGGTTGTTTATTGCAGAGAAAAGGAGGCTGAAGGGAGACCTGATCACTATCTATAACTACCTGAAAGGCAGTTGTAGCCAGGTGGCTGTCAGTCTCTTCTCCCAAATAACAAGCAATATGACAAGAGGAAACAGCCTCAAGTTCTGCCAGAGGAGGTTTAGACCGGATGTTCAGAAAAATTTCATCACCAAAAGAGTTATCATTCATTGGAAGAGACTGCCCAGGGAAGTGGTTGAGTCACCAGCCCTGGAGGTATTTAAAACACATGTGGATGTGGTGCTTTGGGACATTGTTTAGTGGTTGGACTTCTCAGTGCTAGGTTAAAGGTTGGACTTGATGATCTTAAAGGTCTTTTGCAACCACAAAAATTCTAAGATTCTATGATGCTAAGAGGGCAGGAGCCAGGAGGTTCACCTGGAGAGATGGCATGTGTGCTAACCCCTTCGCTTCTCTTCACCAGTTCTTGCTGGGCAATTGCCAAGACTCAGCTTGGGACCGCAAGACCTACCCACAAGCCCTGTCCATGACGACATCTCCATGCCCAATCCGTCCACCATGCCCAGCTCTTTCCATACACATCATAAATGTCTTCTGCATGACTTTCACCAAAAGTACATCTATGACTTGCACATATCTTTACAATGTCTGATGTATAAATATATTCCATAGATTGTAAATGTCTACAGGAGTACCTGAAGTGAAGACATCTCCATCCCACTATGTAAAGTGTCACATGTGTATACATAAATTGCGTGATACAACTATGGGTGTGCTCTTCTATCTACACACACCAATGCACATACCTAGATACGGCTACACGGATACATATGCACTGATGTGCTCACACATCTCTGTTAATAGCTATGTGTAATGATGATGTGGTTTTGCTCCAATGAAGAATAAACATCTATGAATTTGTATCACCCATTGCAGCTCTCTCTTATACGGTCCCTTCAAAAGTGGGACTGAGCAGCCCAAAGACAGCCGTAGAGATACAAAGGGACGGCTGTAGAGATATGAAGGGACCGTAGAGATACATAGGGATAGAAAGGGGAGCTGTCTCTTCTCTGAGCTCAGCTGAGATGTCTACCAGACCCTAAAAGATTCATGTTCACACTCCACTACTGCCTCTCCTTGCTCGTCTTGGCCCTGCTTTCCTTCCCAAGCCAAAATCCCAGCCAAAACGCATTTGTTGCCCTCATCCTACCCAAAATGGCCCATGCCATTGGAGTGTTACAATACCAGGCAAGGTCATGGGGCCACCAGTGTTTGTGAAGATCATGGTCTTGCATCAAAATTATCATCAGTTGGTGACTGTGGATTTGCATTAATGGTGAGGCTTTAGCTGGGAAGAACTTTGCAGCTTTCCAAGCCAGCTGGGTTTTGATGTCCCCATAGGAGCCCCATCCACCAGGTTTCTGTTACAGCCCCTGGAGACAGGTAACTGTTTGCAGGGGGCATTTCACGCAACACCTCTCCTGGAATAAGGCAATAGCAGCTCCTTTCTTTTCGGGTGCCTCTTCATGCTTTTATTTGCAGCTCACAGATCTTCCATGCTTTCCCATTTGTCCTTGCTTGTCTCAGAGAACTTGTGTGGACACCATCCCTGCCCACACAACATGATCTTCACAATGAAGGGAGCCAAGTGTTTCTAGTGGAGAGGGATCTTGGGGTCTTTTGCTGTCTTTTCACAGCTATATCATGGTCACGAGAAAATCCTAGCTTCATAGAGTTTGCATCCCAGGATCCTGCCCCAAAACACAAATCCTTGGCGGGGGGAGAGAAAGCCAGAAAGGATCCACATGAATTCCCTCTCTTGGGTTGGATAACTCAGAAGCTGCCTGCATCACCTCTTCTTTCTCCTAAGTTGGCATACAGGGAAGCTTCAGAATAGTTTGGTTTGGAGACCTTCAAAAGAGAAAAGACAGCAGCCTCAGCCTCCTGGTGCCCACCACAGCCACAGACCCTTGGAATAAGCTGGCACCATGGAAGGAGGACAATGACAGCCCCAGCAGAGCCATGGGAAAATCCCAGCCTCATGGGGGTTGGCCTTTGTGCTCCTGCAAAAAACAGGATGTCTTGGACCCAAGAAGAGCTTGCACAGCCTGAAAGCCTCTGCAGGAGCTGAACTCACCTCAACTCTGCCCAGTCCTTTAGTGCTGGCAGCTGTGGGGAGAAGGGAAGAGCCCCAGGTTTCAAGAGTAGATATCAGGATGGGATTGGGTCTATTTATTAAGAAGATAATTTCTTTAGATTTAATTTATTGGGAATGAAAAGAATATTTCTTAAGAACACTGACGACAGGACCTGGTCTGCATTACAAGCGAGGAGTGGAAGGGTGCAGGGGACTTTGCACTTACAGTAATTCCGGTTGTCAGCAGAAGAGTCCTCAGCACTACCAGCATCACAGAGCGGTGCAGAGAGAGCAGGGAGACAAGGTGCTTAGGTTCTATGGCCTCACTGTCATCCCACAGCGATGGAAACCTTTGGGTCATTCCCTTGGATGATGCTTTCTTGCATCGTAGCAAAGGCTGGAGTCAAGCCCAGGGTAAGTCCTGATTCTCCCTGCCTCCACCCTGGGGGAAGCCACCCATGAACATAGACCATGCTGCCCCTGGCCAAGGACCACCCCAGGGAGCCCAGGATGCCCCCGTCTCCATCACCCACCAGCCCCACAGCCAGCAGGGATTGCTGCTCACCTTTGGCATCGGTCTCTGCAGGCCCCTGCAAGGCAAAGAAAGGGAGAGGTGGGGAGGCAGAGGTACTGCACAGCCCTGCCTTTCCATGCTCTGGGCTGCACAATGAAGATGATGGCCTGAACCTCCACACCTCACTCAGAGGAGTTGTTTTAGAGCCCAGCCTATGCAACCGTGAATCCCGTTTCCCAGAGTGGCTTCTCCCAAGCTCTCAGCAGCTGTGGACAGCCCAAGTGTGGAGGAGCAGTTGTTGGTCCACTCAGGCCAGCTTGGGGAGGGAGGGCTGGGAGTGCAGAGGGCTGGGAGCAAATGTCTGCCTGGGGCAGGGATGCATTTGGCCATCCCAGTCTTCCCCATCACAGCACCTGTGCTCCCCTCAGGTGATAAAGGAAAGGCCTGAGAGGCTCAGCTTCCACTGAAATGGGGGTAAGGAGCCAGCAATGCTAAACCAGCATGGGTCAGACAGCAGCAGCCTCGCATCAGGCTGCAATTTTACCTCTAAGGTTTGCCCTCATTTTTCCCAAATTGCTCACCTTTCTTCACAGCATAGTAGCTGGCTACAAACAGGAGGAGGAGGGGACAGCCACCACTCCCAGCATGATGCCTGTGGGGAAGGTGTGGAGGAGCCAGGGATTGGTAGCTGTGGGGACAAAAGATGTTGGGGAAGAGGGAGAGTCATGGGGAGAGGAAGCAGGAAGCAGGAGATGCCCTTAGGAACAGGTCAGATCCCAGGTGATGAACCTTCCCATGACCTGGTGCCAGCATCCCGGCATCCCTTGGCCCAATGCTGGGAGAATCTGGGAGTGCAGGGAGGGAATCACTCACCTGTGGTCGATGGTGCTGCGTGGGAGCTGGACTCTGTGCCTGGGAGGAGAAAGGGACAGGGTGAGAGTGTGCAGCTCTCATGGGTACTGCACAGACTAAGAAACTGAGGGGATCCCCTGATTCACCATCTAACAAGCAATGCAATAAATAGACGCATGGAAACGCTGTGGCTCTGGATTAGATGTGGCACCACCATTCTCCCCTTTCCCTGTTGTTGGGGCAGGAGAGGAGCAGGATGCTCTGCCGTGACTGGGAGGAGTTGCCCTGGTGGCACAGGCTGGGCTGAACTGCACCCTGACCCCAAGCATCCCAACCGCCCAGGGACACTCCATGGAGCACAGAAGGGTCCCCACTCTCAAATGAGTCTGTGGAGTCCCAGAACAGTACCTGCCTGTGCCCCACACCCACATCTCACCTGTGACAGTCAGGCGCCAGGCAGCACTGAGGGCAGAGCTCCTCACCCAGTTAGTCTCATTCCTGTGCTGGTATCCACACGTGTACATCCCTGCACTCCCCAGGGTGACATGACCTCGCTGGGCTTTCAGGCTGAAGTCCTCCACCCCGTCCTTGCAGAAGATGACAATTCGGGTATCAGGAGGTGGATGGTCATGGAGCAGCGAAACAAAACCTGTTCCCCCTCCTGAGCACTGGAGGTTTTCAAGAAGAGTTCAGGAACCCAGAAGTCATCTGGAGAGATGGCACAGGGATTCCCCAGGACACTATTACTGTTGTCAGGGATGCAAAACACCCTAAATCCCACCCCACCTCCACTCTCACACACCTCCCTTGTCCAGGCCATCCTGTACTCACCATCACGTGGGGAGCTGCAGATGTCCTGGGTGGTCATGATGGTGCCTGTGCAAGGGGGAAAGAGGGTTTTGGTTAGAGTGACAGCAACCCGGCTCGCCCATGTGCCCCTGGCCAGGTCCCCACTGCTGAGTCCTTGCTGGTCAAGGACCTTCCCACTCGTGTGTCTCTTCCTGCATATCCTCTATCTTCAGGCTTGACACCACCCCAAGCCCAGTTTGGGTGGGTTTGTTGCTCCAGATGGATGCCCCTGGCTCCATAAAGCCCCATTTGCCACCTCTACTAAGTCTCATGCTTGACCTGACCCCCTTTATAGCTATCCTGAAAATACACCTTTTGCTCAGAGCTGTGCCGTAGCTGGAGGAAGCAATCATCTCCCTCCCCTCATCAAAGCAACTCTGCCCCTCATTGCTGCACGGCTGCTCCACACACCCTTTCCCCATCCTCCCCTGTGCCCAGGACGTGCCCTGTACTGCCACGCTCGGCAGCCGTCCAGCACTCAGCCCCAAGGCCAAGAAATCCCCCAACTCACCGAGCAGCAGCAGGAGGAAGGCAGGGCGAGAAGGAGACAGCCTGGCACATCCCACCTGCCCCAGCATTTTTTGGGGTGCTGCGGGAACACCGTCTCCTCTATGTGCCTGCTGTCCTCTGAGGTGGGGACAGCGGTTCAAGAGCTGCCTGTGCCGTGGCTGTCAGCGCAGCTGGGACTGCTCCTGTTGCATTTCTGTGGCTAGCAGTGCCTTTCCCACAGCGAGAGGCTGTGACGAGTGGGGGCCCTGCCTCAGCCCCCACTGCGGATGCTGTGCCTGCAGAGCTCCTGTTTTCATTTCCATACACTCAGACAGCAGAGTATGAGCTCTGTTTGCCCTAGTGGGCAACATCCTCCCTGAAAAGTCCTCCTTGTCCCCCATCCTGTTTGGCACTGTTGGTGCCAGATCTACCCCATCTGCTCATGCCTGGGGCTCTGCCCCATAGCTGGACATCCCCAGGTCCCCATGAGGCCAGCAAAATCATCAGCCCCTCCTAAACCCTTTGTGCTCCTGGACCTGGAGTGACAGGAGGTGGTGGTGTGGGAGGCTTGAGACTCTGTGGCGGGAAGATAGAGCCTGTGGTGCATGTTGGGGGCTGCTGAAGCCAAGACCCCATCCCCATCCGTCCTACAGCTGCTGGACACCGACAGTCCTGTCTCCTGGCTGAGGTTTTCAGGCCACAGATGGATGGGTGTGGGGTACAGAGGGACCCTCAGTGGAGACAGAACACTCAACCAGGGGAAGGACACCAGCGCCATGCCATGCCTGCCTGCACACAACTCCATCCTCAGCAAAGCCACATGTTGCCAAGTGTCCTGTCCCTTCTGCCCACACCACTGTGCCATGTCTCACCTGTGACAGCTAGATACCAGGGAGCACTGAGGGCACAGCTCATCACCCACTTGCTCTTGTCCCTCTGTTGGTACCCACACGCGTATGTCCCCGCACTGCCCAGGGTGATGTTCAGAAACACCAAGTAGTTCAGCTGCCCCTGTTGGGCTTTCAGGATGTGCTCCTCCATCCCATCCTTGCCAAAGATGATACGGGTAGCTGTTGGCCCTGTCGCATTGAAACACCTGGCCAGAACTGTGTCACCAGTCTGAGCAGAAGGTAAGTTGAGGCTCTGAGGAGGAGCCAGGAGGTCACCTGGTGAAGGTAGTGATGCAGGGATGTTACAGGCCAGCGTTAGCGATGGCAGAATGGGTTTTTATTAAGAGGAACAGCCATCTGGCTCATCCTGATACCCCTGCCCAGGTCCTCACTGCTGAGTCCTTGCTGGGTGAGAACCTTCATACCTGTGCACCTCCATCCCATATCTCCTTGGCCCCACATCCTCACCATGTCAGGCAATGCATCTGATCTGGACTCCAAATTCACCACGTCTCTTTGACCCTTTGTCTCCACCCTCTGCCCCACCTTACCCATTTCAGAGCTCTGCATCCTGGCAGTGAAGGGCCCTTAATGAATCATAGAATGGCCTGGGTTGGAAGGGGCATTAAAGAACATCTAGTTCACATCCCCCTGCCATGGGCAGGGACACCCTCCACTAGACCAGGTTGCCCAAAGCCCCATCTAACCTGGCCTTAAACCTTTCCATGAAGAGCCACCCAAAGTCCCAAGTGCCACCTCTCTGTCTGCTCCACTTGCAGAACACCGCAGGCAGAGAGCTTCTTTGCATCCAACATGACAGGTGCCCTCACCACAAGGAAAGGTATTTTCATTTCAATTCAGGATGATAAAAATGACAAAGCTTTGTCCATCCTCCCACCCCACTGATGTGTCCCTCAAGACTGTTTCTCTAATGCTCAACACAGAACATAGAATCATAGGATCATTTAAGTTGGAAAAGACACTTAAGATCATTGAGTACAACTGTAAACCTCACACTGCCAAGTCCAACCACTAAACAATGTCCCAAAGCACCACATCCACGTGTGTTTTAAACACCTCCAGGTGTGGTGACTCAACCACTTCCCTGGGCAACCTGTTCCAATGAATGATAACTCTTTCAGTGAAGAAATTTTTCCCAATATCCAATCTAAACCTCCCCGGCCACAACTTGAGGCCGTTTCCTCTTGTCCTATCACTAGTTACTTGGGACAAGAGACCAACTTACACTTGGCTACAACCTGCTTTCTGGTAGTTCTAGAGGCTGATCAGGTCCCCCCTCAGCCTCCTTTTCTCCACAATAAACAACCCCAGTTCCCTCAGCTGCTCCTCATCAGACCTGTTCACTAGACCCTTCACCAGCTTCACTGCCTTCTCTGGACACGCTCCAGCACCTCAGATGTCTTTCTTGGAGTGACGGCCCAAAACTGAACACAGCACTCAAGGTACGGCCTGACCAGTGCCGAGTACAGGTGGACAATCGCTTCCCTAGTCCTGCTGGCCATGCTGTTCCTGATACAAGCCAGGATGCTGTTGGCCTTCTTGGCCAGCTGGGAACCCTGCCAGCTCATATTCAGTTGGCTGTTGACCAGCACCCCCAGGTCCTTTTCCACCAGGCAAATTTCCAGCCACTCTGCCCCAAGCGTGTAGCATTGCCTGCGGTTGTTGTGACCCAAGTGCAGGACCCATCACTGATTCTTGTTCAGCCTCATACAGTTGGCCTTGGCCCATTGATCCAGCCTCTCCAGATCCCTCTGCAGAGCCTTCCTACCCTCAAGCAGATCAATACTCCCACACAACTTTGTGTCATCCGCAAAGTTACTGAGGGTGCACTCGATCCCCTTGTCCAGATCATTGATAAAGGTATTAAAAAGAACCAGCCCCAGTACTGAGCCCTGGGGAACACCACTAGTGACCGGCCACCAACTCGATTTAACTCCATTCAGCACAAGTCTTTGGGCCTGGCCACTTTTTACCCAGCAAAGTGTACACTCATCCAAGCCATGAGCAGCCAGTTTCTCCAGGAGAATGCTGTCGGAAATGGTGTCAAAGGCTTTACTAGAGTCTAGGCAGACAACATGCACAGCCTCATCCACTAAACGGATCACCTTGTCATAGAAGGAGATCAGGTTAACCAAGCAGGACCTGCCTTTCATAAACCCATGCTGACTGGGCCTGATCGCCTGGTTGTCCTGTACGTGCCACGTGATTTCACTCAAAATTATCTGCTCTATAACCTTGCCCGGCACCAAGGTCAGACTCATAGACCTTTAGTTCCCCGCATCCTCCTTCCAGCTCATCTTCTAGATGGGCGTCACATTGGCTAACATCCAGTCAACTGGGACTTCCCGGTTAGCCAGGACTGCTGATAAATGATTAAAAGTGGCTTGGTGAGCGGTAACTCAGTAAAAAGAAAACAGAAAAAAAGCAGCCATACATCCCCCTTCTTCTCTTGCAATGTAGGAGACATGAATATGGGATTTGGATGTGCTAAAAGGGAATGCGTTGCCCGTGGTCTTTTCAAGCTGCTTATCATGGAATCATAGAATGGTTTGGGTTGGAATGGACCTTAAAGCCCATTTAGTTCCAACCCCCCCGCCATGGGCAGGGACACCCTCCACTAGACCAGGTTGCCCAAAGCCCCATCTAACCTGTTCTTAAACACCTCCAGGGATGGGGCCTCCACAACCTCTCTGGGCAACCTGTTCCAGTGCCTCACCACCCTCACAGTAAAAAATTTCTTTCTAATATCTAATCTAAATCTACCCTCTTCTCGTTTAAACCCATTACTCATTGTCCTATCACTACACTCCCTGATAAACAGGCCCTCTCCAGCTTTCCTGTAGGCCCCTTTAGGTACTGGAAGGCCGCAATTAGATCTCCCCGGAGCCTTCTCTTCTCCAGGCTGAACAATCCCAACTCTCTCAGCCTGTCCCCGTAAGAGAGGTGTTCCAGACCCCTGATCAGCTTCGTGGCCCTCCTCTGGACTTGCTCCAACACCTCCATGTCTTTCTTGTACTGGGGCCCCCAGAGCTGGATGCAGTACTCCAGGTGGGGTCTCACCAGAGCAGAGTAGAGAGACAGAATCCCCTCCCTTGACCTGCTGGCCATGCTGCTTTTGACGCAGCCCAGGACACGGTTGGGTTTCTATGCTGCAAACGCACATTGCTGGCTCATGTTGAGCTTTTCGTCAATCAACACTCCCAAGTCCTTTTCCTCAGGGGTACTCTCCACCCATTCTCCACCCAGCCTGTAGTTGTGCTTGGGATCATGCCAACCCTGAAAGGTGTTTTTTGCAGAGTTTTTGGCCATAAAAATGAAGGCTTGATAGGCCTGTGCACAGATGTTCCCGGAATGGGATGCAATACACATGTTTTGAAACTTCTCTTATTTAACCCAACTCTCTGCGAAACCAAGTCCCCATGCCCCAAAGCCTGGAAGCCCCAGGGAGGAGTCAGGAAGGAAACAAGAGGCAGAAAGGCAAGTGCAGGGGACACTCCTGGATTTTCAAGGGGGTCTTCAGGAGCCCAGCTTCTTGGGACTTCCTGTTAGAGGACAGTGGATCCCACCGTGAAGGACACGCAAAGCTGGGCCCAGCACCATCTTAGCTCGGCTCACAGCTCCTCACAGCAGCTGCTGGGCCTCGAGCTACCTCGCTCTAAAAAAAGCCCTCCCTTTCCCACATCTGCTGTCTCAGCAGCAACGTATTCACATGCTGCTCGCTCTGTGTGCTCAGAAGTTGACCACAGAACTGCTGGGCCAGACCACTCCTTCATGCACACAACCATGGCTCTTATGTGTAGAAATGAGATTTCCTCCCTGGTGACCAATATCAACCCAACCGCTCCTCCAGAAAGACGTCTGTCCCCATGATGCTTTGCTGGGGTTGAGCTGAGCTTGAAGCAGAATAGAAAAGTGCAGCAGCAGCTGCAAATTTCCAGGCCAGGGGCCAAGAACAGGTGTGGGAAGGCAGAGGGCTGGCGGGCTGGAAACAAGACCATCTCTTTGCATAGCTATGGCCTTAGTTGGCTGTGTTCTGGACTGGATGACGAAGACAACAGGCTGAACCTTTTCATCACACTTAAGAAGGCATTTTCAGCACAGCCTAGGAGGGTTTGGAGTGCCAGCACCCAAATTAGCACATCTCAATCACCAAGCCCCTGTGGACACCCTGTATAGATGAGATGCAGGTGAAGGTGGCTGGATCTTTCACCTGTACCATCCCCTTGTGCGTCCCTGCTGGTGAGGGATGCCTCAGCAGGATTTGTTGTGCCTGCAGAGCTCCGTGCCCTACAGAAGCAGCCCGGGCTGTTTGCTGGAGCCTTGCATGCAATAGCTCTGTTTGGCCTGATGTTCCTTGGGGCTTTGGATCTGCGGAAGAGGTCTCCACTTGCTCTTCTCCACCTCTCACCTGTTTTTTGATTAACAGTGCTGAAATCATGTCTGGCCAGCCAAACGAACAGTGCTTTTTCTCACAAGCAAGGTTTTACTCCTCTGAGTCTTCCCACTGCCCACATGCACCTCCAAGATGAAGGCAGGAGGCATTAGCTCAAGTCCTGCCTCCAAGCCTCTCTTCATGAGGTTGGGTCCCACCTTCCTTCCCCCTTTCCTGACCATGGAGCTTTTCTGCCTTGTGCCTTCTCACTTGACACCACCCCAAGCCTGGTTTGGGTGGCTCTGTGGTTCCAGGTGGGTGACCCTGGAAGCACTGAACTTCTCCTAAATCTTGCCTATTGATACAAAGCCAATTATGAGAGCACTGTGGACCAAGGAAACCTGCTCATCTTTGAAAATCAATCATTACCCCATTCTCTTCTTTTTCCACTTTTTTTTTTTCCACTATTTAGCCCCTTCAATCCAGGCGCCCTACTCCATCTTTTCCACCAATGCCCTAAGTGTCCACACATCTCTGCTGCTAGCACGGTGACAATTCACTCCACCCTTCCCACCTTCCTCCTGGATCTCTGTGTCCAACCTCCCACCCTGCTCCAGACTCACAGAGCATCTACAATGGAATGGTGGGGAAGTCAGGACAGGAGCTTTGACCCACCCCCCCAAAAATTGTCTCAAAGCAGCTTCATTCTTGTGCAAAAATCCTGCACCCCTAGTGGCAGGGCTGTCCTGTTAACCAAGTGTCCCCTTGCAAGGTAGGGCAGGGATTGATGGGGTCAACAGCATCCTCTGGCAAGAGGGATGGAGCCAGAGAGCAAACTGGACTTCAGGTGCCTGCACCCCACCAGGTTCCACCTTCCCAGCTCAACCCCAAGCTGCAACCATCCCCAAACCCCTCCCTGAAAGAGGGACACTCCCCCCCCTCAAAGCACTACAAGAGCACAGGGGCTTTGAGGTTGCATTGCTAAACCCTCCTCAAGCCCTGAGATGTTGGAGGTGCGTGACTCCACAGCAAACCCCAGCTCATGGTGACGCTATTTCTAGAACACAGACAAGCCCTGGCCTTTCTCCATCGGTTTTACTGGGTTTAAAAAAAAAAAGTTGTGGTAGGAAACAAGCCGTCCCTTCATAATGCAGCATTTGAGAGGGCTGCTCTGCTCCCCCTCAAGCTCGCTCTCAAAATGGTTTGGGTGCATCTAGGGAAAATTAGCTTTAAAATGGCACTGGCTTGTTGTTGTTTGCATTTTTCTTTCAAGCTGCCATGTTTTCCAAACACTCCAGAAATTTCCAGCATTGTCTGTGCTCTGGGACGTACAGCAGCTGTTTTCTGTTGTTTAAAGCCTCTTATTTTCATTTTCTCCCCACCTTTCCAAAGCTCACTCAAGGCTATAAAAGATGCAGACCACTGGAAACCTTGCAGAAGCTCTGGGACCTCACTCCATGTTCTCCCCAACATCAAGCCTCAGCCCTCCCCAGATCATGTTTCACCCTTGGGTTACCAGAGAAGAGAAACATCAAAGACCAGGAAATACAAATATATATTTGAAAAGGAAACCGAAACTGAGCGCTGTGCAAAAGAAACATGCAGAAGAGGAGAGAAAAGGGAGGAAGAGGCTTATTTCTGTTGATTTTCCAGTGAGTGTGCTCCTTTGGCTACAGAGCTAAAGATGCTTCTCCTTGGTGGACATCATCTCTGTTCCTGCCCCACAGAGACGGTTTGACCCAACAAGGAACAACAGATCCCCACAAGGTGAATCCAGAATCCCTGGGAATGGAGCGCAGGGACTAAACTCAGTGATTGTGCAGAAATGGGGAGGATATACGGGGCTGGAAGGGTTTGGACTGGGAGAGGATGCGCACAGGACCATGTAGACCCATTTCCACCCATGCAAGCTCAGAGGAGATTGGACTGAAGACCTCTCTCCCGTTGCACGTTGGGCAGATGGGGGCATTACAAGCCTCCATGCTAGCCAAGTCTCTGAGCTGCTGCCAGTGGAGCTTCAAGGTTGGTTTAATCAGGCAAAGGTAGTGGAGCTCCAAGGTTGTTTTTTAGCAGGCAAAGGTATCTGTAACTCTGGAGATCCCCTGGGCTTCCCTCACAAGCCCAGGGCATTTGAAACAGCTGCATCAGCAGCTGGGTTGTCTGTTAGTCCAGTGTCTGAGACACACATAAAAAAAGGAGAAATTAGGAAATGCTGTTCTTCCCAGTGACGTTGAAAGGATATTGCATATTTGTATTGCAATCCGTGAATGTTACAGGAACCTCGGGGCTGAGGCTGCAGAGAAAATGGCGGGGGGGGGAGGAACAGTTTCACCCCAGGGATGCTGGAAACCTACTGGGGACAGCTGTGACCTGCCCCGAGCTACCCAGAACAGGCGCCCGCAAACACGATGCAAAACACCATGATGAAGCAGCCTCTTGTGGGGTCCTTTTCAGGGTGGGGAGGAAGGCACCAGGTGCTGCTGCACGGTTTGCAAGCCCATGTGCATGCACCCAACGCATCCATACCCATCCCGCCCATCTCATCCTCCTGCTCTCTCTTCCCCAAGAACATGCTGGGTCATTCCCCAGGGGATGCATCATGGGCAGGAAACCAGCCTCGGTTTCCTCTTCCCCTTCAGCTTGGTCCTGGGGAGCTCAGCGCTGCCTGCAGATGAGCGTGATGACAAGGAGCTGGCTGGCTGAGGCTGTGGGTAGCCTGCTTTTGCTGGGCTGGCTGGCAGGTAGGTGGCTGGACAGGGTGTTTGGGGGCACTTTGGAGAGTCACACTGGGGGGCAGGCAGCACCATGGGATGACATGGGGTGGATTTTAAGAGGTCCCCTTGGGAAATCTCATAGAATCATAGAATGGTCTGGGTTGGAAGGGACCTCAAAGATCATCTAGTTCCAAACACCCTTTTTTGGGGTTTTGTTTTTTTGTTTTGTTTTGTTTTTTTAACGTGGTGACAGAGGTTGCACAGTCCACATAGTTCAGAGCATTCCCCTGTACCTCAGCCCGTGCCAGGCAAACAACCCAAGTTTTAAACTCTTTGGAAAGTGCTTCCCCTGTCAAAGTCACCAACCAGGGTTTCCTGCTCTGTTGTGTGAATGCAGGAAGGCATGGCAGCTCCTGCTGACAGCAGGAATAAGTCTTGGCCTTATGAGGAACTGCTTTTCTCAGAGCTGTCAGGAAGTCCTAGCAAAGGCATCAGCAGCATGGTGCCCTGGAAATGCCTAAGACCGAAAGGACACGCTGCTGCTCATGTGTTCAGACACTGCCAGTCCCTCACGGTGCAGGAGGTGCTGGGGGCTGAGTGTCTCAGGACATCAGTAGGAGGGCAGGAAGGCTCTCAACAGCTGGAGCACAGCCTGTGGTGTCCTGCTGCACCCACACGCTGCTTTGTCACCTGGCTGAGTCCGGTTAGCAGCTATGGCATTAGCATTAAAGGCATCTGTCTGGTTCATCTGGCACCCTCGTTGACAGCGTCCTCAGGGGGAATAAGGAATTAAAGGCACCTTGAAGCTTTGCTACGTTTCCCTCAGAGGTGAAGCCCTACAAGATGCAAATATCTGCTGGCAGGGAAGCCTGGGGAAGCTTCTCTCTGAGCTATGCTTGCTATATATGCCCTGGGGATGCCCAAAGGATTTCAGTCTCCCTCTGGCTCCTTTAATAAACATTATTTCCCATGGAAACAATTTAAAAGAAAAAATTTTGGAGCACAGGCTCAGTTTACTGGGGAAGAATACCACGCTCAAAGGGAAAGGGAGCCCTGGGATGCACTCAGCGTGCAGTGGATCCAGCTGGTTTGGTTGATCTCACTCTAGCCATAATCTACAAGAGATTTTGCTCAGCTTGGAGGAAACTCTCCTCTCTGAAGCTCTGTTCGAGCTCCTTTTCAGGACCAGCACTGGAAGAGCTCTCTCCAGAGAGAGTAATTCGAAGAGCAAGACAAGAGCAAAAATTAGGAGCTTCTGGAGTGATTTCTAAGTTGTCCAACAGTCTGAAACCACAGGATGGGCTTTATGGAGGGTCTGAACATCCATTTCTGCTGTGGCAGGTTGTGGACAACCCCTGGCCAGTGACTTACACTGACAACAGAGACGTAAGGAAGGTGGCAGCTCCCGCAGAGGGAATCGCATCCTTGTGTTAATCCATGAGCACAGGGTTGGTCCCTCTTGGGGTCCAGGCATGGTGTGGATGTCCCTAGCTGGGCAGAAAGGGACAAGGCATCCCCAAAATGCCCCTTTAACTCCTCACTGGTGTGATTTCTGACCTCCTTCATGCTGAGGTCCACAGGAAACTTTCCCCATCTTCTGCAAGCTTTCCCAAGGTTGCACATCCCGCCCCAAAGAGATGTCCCCTGCAAGGTGTCCTCTTCTAGACTAGCAGATCATCTCAGACCAACCCCTTCTGCTGCTCCACACAGGTGCTGGTGGGATGGAGTCAGAGACCTGCAGCTCCCCAGGTGAGTGCAGAAAAAAGGGGTCATTGGAAAAACCCTCCAGGTCCACATTGTAACGTTGCTTAGGTCCATTGGATGGTGTCTCCTCATCCTGGGCCTTCCAAAAAGGCAGCCATGATCCTAGGGCTGGTGTTTCCTTTCAAGGTGGAAGGCAAAGCAAAAGGAAAAAAAAAAAAAAAAAAAGAAAGAAATCCACCATCTATATGGGAAGGGGTTTGTACGGTACGGCATCAAAGATATCAGTTTTGCTAGGGAGGATTTTGGTGGAGGAAGCTGCAATTTTAAATTTTATGATGGAGTGTGAAATATTAGCTTGAAATTAAAGAAAACAGAAACACTCCCTTTTGGAAATACCACAATGAAGTGCTTTCATTGCCCCAGATTTTACATATTTTGTCTGAGTCTTTTCTGAAATGCCCAGCTTGGATGGAAAAAATGGTTTTGGTCACTAGAAACAGTATGTTTCACTAGATCTACCCTCCTGTTTTCCTCCCACTGTGTTTACCTGTATCAGTGCTGACTCCTGAAATGAGCAGAGCTTTTCCTTTCTATAGTCAAAGGATTTTCAGTCATCAGATCACTGAAAAACAGGCTCTTCCAAGCTCTTCCTCCTTCTCCCCCCATTTAATTTACTATTTCTACCAAAAAGCAGCTACAAGGTCAACACTGAGGTCGGAGCAATGAAAACCCATTGCTCATCAATCCTCATCTCCACACCATCACACCACGACTGCGTCTCTTTGCTCTTGCAGGTGACTTTCCCCCGCCAGCACTCTTCCCAAACATCTCCTCAGCTCATGAAGGCGACTTGATTCTTGCCCGGTGCCTCGTTTTTTCCCATATGCCCATCACTCACATCTTCTTCTGCAAGAATGGGGTGGAAGTGGCCAACCACCCAGTGGGAAAAGGCCAGTTCACATCCACGCTCGCCATCCAGCTCTCCGCAGAGAGCAGTGGCACATACTCCTGCAGATACCAACGGCAAAGCAGCCTTGGACAGGTCATGCTTTCAAGGCTGAGTGCCCCATGGCTCCTGACCATCGGAGGTGAGTGGACAAAGGCAAGGGAAGGTTGTCCCTGACCCATACCAGGGACAGCTCTTGAGAAACCCCAGAAGTGGTTGCCCCTGCTTGCATGGATTCAAGGTCCCTGCAAGTGCCAACGCAGCTGGGTCTTGACCAGCAAGACTAGTCCAGTGCAGGGATGCTCCTGGTTTACTACAGGTCCTTACAGGGTCAACTCAGTTGGGTCTTGACCAGCATGACCAGTCCAGTGCAGAGATGGTCCTGGTTAACCCCAGGTCCCTGCAGTGCCAACACGGCTGGGTCTTGACCAGTAAGACCAGTTCAGTAAAGGGATGCTCCCAGTTAATGCCACCAGAGTATCCTAGGAGTAGTCACACGCCACCCCAAAGCACCACGGCTTGGCCATGCTTTGGCAACCCCCACAGCATGGGGAGGAGGGGACAGTTTTGGGGTTATCCTTTCTCCACATGTTTGTTGTCCAGGTGGGAAGGATGACCCAAGGAACAACACCATTGCTATCAGCCCAGAACTACCAGCTGAAGGTAAGCGTTCCTGGTTTTCTGGATAAAGTTTGGCCAAGTATCCTGGTTTCCAAGCTCTAAGGTGCCACCAGTGATGCTACCAGCTTCAGCTTGGCCAGACCCCACAAATGGAAATTGCTCATTTTTTCCTTCCCAGGGAGTATAGACCTTTATCACAAAGCAGCTGAGATACATTCTGCAGTTCACTTCACCTTTCCATCACTCCCTGATGGGTGCTTGAGGCAAACCAGCTGAAGAAGGGACCAATATTCCCAAGCCTCTCCCACGGCCTGGAGGTCCCTGGGTTGAGTACAAGCTGTCATGAGCTCTTACTGGGGCAGGGGGAAGTAAAGTAAATATGGGGCTTCATGAGGAGAAACATGGGGAACTTCTATCTCAGTGCTCTGGAGCTTCCTTCCCACCAACACAGAGGTAGCTCTGCAAGTTTTCTCGCATGACCAAAAATGAACCACATAGCCCAGGACATGGTGGGGATGGTCTGGGGCTTGGCTTTACCCGCTTTGGCCCTGTGGAACCCAGTGCTCCTACTCACCACCATCTGCTTTCTTTCTCCCAGGGCTGGGAATCTCCGTCAGCCTGGCCTTTGTAGTCCTCTCCCTCCTGGGTCTGGCTTTGGGCATCCATCTCCTCCTGCAGATTGGTAAGAGAACCACCAGCCCTGTTGCGTGGTGCCCATTTAACCGTGCTATCAATTGAGGATTCACGAGTGCGCACACTAAAATCAAGCAGTCTGCAAGATCAGGGGGCACGAAGTGGACTTTGGGTCATCTGAGGAGGCTTTGGAAGCCCCCACCAAGGCACGGAGCTGTGCACACCTCATGGAGGCTCCTCTCTGCAGGGATGGTCTAACAAGATGTATTGACCCATCACTATGTCTTGCTTGCAGGACAGCAAGTCCACCTGGCCAGGCTGAAGATCTTCATGCCCCGGTAGAAGACCACAGCATTTCACAGATGCTGTGAAGGAAGAGATGTCCAGGAGTCCTTGCAGGTGGAGGACCTCTTGGCAGAGCAAAGAGATGCTCCAAGGTGCTGGGGGGTCCATGGCAAGGACCACAATGAATTGTCAGCTCCCCATGGCTGTGGCAGGGAGGAATTGACCCAAGATGGTGTCCCTTGACTCAATGCCACCTGCACTGCATCTCCAACCACCAAAAGCAGCTCTCAGCCAAAATACACTGCCCGAGCCAGTGGCAGGTGAAGAGTTTGGCCAGCTGTGAACATCATGGTGGCTCTTGGGCAGGAATTAATTAAAAAGGTCCTTCAATTAAAAAGGTGTTTTGCCTCTGATTGTTGGCCGTCTGTGTTGGTCTCTGAAGGTCTCATAGATGCTTAATTCTCCACCAAATGGAGGTAGGAGCCTGAGTCCCACTTGAGTCTTGGCTGTAAATGTCGCCTCGCATGGTTGGAGCCCGTCAACACATTGCTCAAAGGCACCTATTGCCAGCAGTACCCAAGCCTGGAAGAGGGTAAACCTGGTGAGTCTTCCCATCAGGAAGGCCCACCAAAGGTCCCATGTGATCCACCAGACATTCGAGAAGGACTAAGGGGTGAAGGGAAAGGGGAAAGGTTGTGGTTGGGCTTGTGCCACCCACCCCCTGTCTGGAAGGAGGGAGGCAGAGGGGGTGTCAGGTCGTTGGAGAGGGATGATGGAGACATGTCCACATGGCTTTGCCCCATCCCACCTCTCAACTGCATCTAACCCTTCAGTCAGCAACAAAAAAGGCTTTGATTTGCATTTCAGAGCTCCCTCGCACCCTTCTTCCCCACAAAACCCAGCAAATCTCATCCTGCCCTCACCACTAACCCACAGCCGCTGTGACCCCCATCCACCTCTGCTGCCCCAGGCCACCACATTACGGGTTTGGTTGTTTTTTTTTCACTGCGTTTGGCTGCTGCTGCCACTTCCAACCACAAAGTAGAACAAATAAAAAAAAATAAATAAAAGCCCCAAGAAAAATCTGTTCACTCACAGGAAACCCCCAGAGGGCTGCACCTCACAGTGAAATGTGACACAGCTCATGGTAACCACCAACCTCTCATCAGATAACGTGGCACATGAAGAAGCCCAGAGCTGTTTTCTCCTCCTTCGCCACACAGGAAGGAAAGCAGAACAAAAGAAAAGATATTAATTTTTTGGCCCAGAAGAGATCTGCCCCACTATTTGCAGTGCTTGGCTGGAAGTGGTCCAGCTACACAAGATCTTATCTCCAAAATGTACACCTCTAGATGGAGGGATGGGCAGGCAGATGAATGGAGGGTGCAGAGATTGGTTGAGGTAGAAGAGAGATGACTCAGACTGGCATGATCACCATAGGCACAGAGGGAATGGAAATGGAGGGGTGGTCTAATAGATGGAGAGCTAGGTTAGATGTTTTGAACCCAACCTCCAGGTAGAAAATGTAGTCCAAGGCGCTGGAGGAGAGGATTGCCAATGGGAAGGTGACTGTCCCCTACACCAGGACCCCCAGGTGGATATCAGCTGGACGAACATCAAAACTAAACCCAAGCTACAATTCATAGAATCATAGAATCACGGAATGGTTTGGGTTGGAAGGGACCTTAAAGATCATCTAGTTCCACCTTCCTGCCATGGGCAGGGACACGCTCCACTAGACCAGGTTGCCCAAAGCCCCATCCAACCTGGCCTTGAATGCTTCCAGGGATGGGGCATCCACAGCTTCTCTGGGCAGCCTGTTCCAGTGCCTCACCACCTTACAGTGAAGATTATTTTTTTTCCTTATATCTAATCTAAATCTACCCTTTTTTAATTTAAAGCCATTCTCCCTTGTCCTGTCACGCCATACCCATGTAACCAGTCCCTCTCCAGCTCTCCTGTAGCCCCTTGAGGTACTGGAAAGTGCTCTAAGGTTTCTCTAGTGCCTTCTCTTCTCTAGGCTGAACAACACCAACTCTCTCAGCCTGTCTCCATAGCAGAGGTGCTCCAGCCCTCTGATCCTTCATCCGCCAGTTCCTTCAGAACCTGTGGATGCATCTCATTAGGTCCCATGCATTTGTGCACCTTCAGGTTCCTTAGATATTCTTTGACCTCATCTTCTCCTACAGTGGGTGGTTCTTCATTCTCCCAGTCCCTGCCTTTGCCTTCTGTCACCTGGGCAGTGTGGGTAGGGCCCTTGCTGGTGAAGACTGAGGCAAAAAAAGTAATTGAGTACCTCAGCTTTCTCCATATCCTGGGTAACCAGGTCTCCTATTTCAATCCGGAGAGGGCCCACATTTTCCCTTTTATCGCTGACATACCTATAGAAGCTTTTCTTGTTGCCCTTGATGTCCCTGGCCAGATTTAATTCTGTCAGGGCTTTGGCTTTCCTAACCCGATCCCTGGCTGCTCAGAAATTTTCTCTGTATTCCTCCCAGGCTACCTGCCCTTGCTCCTACCCTCTGTAGGCTTCCTTTTTTGCATTCAAATCAAAAGGAGTACTTTCAGGAAGACAGGTTTCCATTAGGCATTGCATCCAAGCAAGCTCCCAAGCCCCAGGAGCAGCACAGCCCACCCACAGGACCTTCAAACCACACTCCTCTTCCTTACCACTCAACAGGGAGTCCTCCGAGCTGATAAAAAAGGGGATTAGGAGATAAAAGAAGCATCTTCCATCCTACCTGGGCTTCTTCCTCTCATATCTTAGGGCAACACAGAAGGAGTTTGGGTGCACAATTGCTTTGCTCAACCACTTATTGAGGGCAGCAGGTTCTGCATGACATTTACAGCAAAACAGGCAAGGTATGTCCATCCTTTTAGCTGATGCTGCCCAAGGCTAGTGGGTGGTGCCACCTTTGGATTCAGAGGAGGAACTATCTTGATTCTCCATGTTTACTTTGATGACCAACTGTGCAGCATTGGACATGGTGGCTGTGACCCATATGTTGCCAGCAGAGAGCACAGCAGCCTCCTGGCACACACTGAGCTTGACTCGGTGGAACGTGGTACCCTTGTCAGTGTTGGCAAGTTGACTAGTCGAGGAGGATCAGGTTAGAGAACATCTAGGCATACTCGACATCCACAAATCCATGGGCTCTGATGGGATGCACCCATGAGTGCTCAGGGAGCTGGCAGATGTTATTGCTAAGACGCTCTCAATCATCTTTGAAAGGTCCTGGAGAACAGGAGAGGTGCCTGAGGAATGGAGAAAAGCCAGTGTCACACCGGTCTTCAAAAAGGACAGGAAGGAGGACCCAGGAAACTACAGGACAGTCAGCCTCACCTCCATCCCTGGAAAGGTGATGGAACAGCTCATTCTGGGGGTTATCAATAAGCATGTGGAGGAAAAGAAGGTTATCAGGACTGGTCAACATGGATTCACCAAGGGGAAATCATGCCTGACCAACCTGATAGCCTTCTATGATAGCATGACTGGCTGGGTAGATGAGGGGAGAGCAGTGCATGTTGTTCACCTTGACTTCAGCAAGGCTTTTGACACCATCTCTCATAACATCCTCATAGGCAAGCTTAGGAAGTGTGGGTTGGATGAGTGGACAGTGAGGTGGGTAGAGAACTGGCTGAATGGCAGAGCCCAGAGGGTTGTGATAAGTGGTCCCTTGCAACCCCTACCAACCTGTGAATCTGTGATTCTGTGATATTAAAGAGAACCCATCCTAGTACTGATCCCGGGGGAACACCACTTGTGACCAGCTGCCAACTGGATTTAACTCCATTGACCACAACTCTTTGGGCCCAGCCATCCAGCCAGATTTTCACCCAGCAAAGAGTACACCTGACCAAGACATGAGCAGCCATTTTCTCCAGGAGAATTCTGTGGGAAACGGTGTCAAAGGCTTTGTTGTATTGGTTCTGGCTGAGATGGAGTTAATTTTCCCCACAGCAGCCCTCACAGGGCCGTGCTGCGTATTGGTAGCGAGCAAGGTGTTGGTAACACACCAGTGGTTTGGCCATTCCTGAGCAGTGCCGGCACACATCAAGACTGTCTCTCCAACATTTCTCACCCCTTCACCAGTAGGCAAAATCTTGGGAGGGGACACAGCCAGGACAGCTGACCCAAACTGACCAAAGGGATATTCCATACCATATGACGTCTGCTCAACAATAAGAGCTAAGAGAAAGGAGGAGGAAAGGGGGCATTCGCTATTTATGACATTTGTCTTCCGGAGCAACCACTACGCATACTGAAGCCCTGCTTCCCGGGAAGTGGCCGGACATCGCCTGCTGATGGGAAGTAGAGGATAAATCTTTTGTTTTCCTTGGCTTCTGTGCATGACCTTATTAAACTGCCTTTATTGTGGCACATGACTTTTCTTCCATCTTATTGTCTTCCACCCCCACCCCCCATCCTTGAGGAGGGGACTGATAGAGTGGCTTGGTAGGCACCTGGTGTCCAGCCAAGGTCAACCCACCACATTTGTGCAAGGAGACCTCCATGGCTACCTTCATGTAGAAAATGTTGTAGTTCAAGGGGTTGGAGAAGAGGATGGCCAGCGTGAAGGTATCCGCCTCATACACCAGGACCCCTGTGCACACCGCCCCCCCCGAAAATGGATCACAGAGTTGGCAAATTGGCAACTTTCTGTGACACCCAGTGGGATCGCAGGGCTGGGCAGTGTGGAGCTGAAGCTGCTGAAGCAGTAGCTCCTGGAAGGAGAGCACAGAGGAGGAAACGGGATGGGGAGACCACTCGGGCTTACGAGGGAGGTGGTTCAACCACTGGAAGATGGTCCAACCACTGGGAGGTTGTCCAGCCACTGGGAGATGGTCCAACTTGGACCTTCTGTCTGAATCCTGGGAGGGGGTCCCTCATGCAAGGGGTCTTCCACCCCCTGACCCTTCCTTGTGGTGTTACCTGGGGTTGTAGAAGGTAACATTCTGGGTTTTGTTGATGATCTGGCCCTCCACACTCCACTCAAAAGATTTCCACATGAACTTCCCACTCACCTCCAGTGTCTTCTCCACAGCTCTGGGCAGCTCTCCGGTGGGAAGAAGGTGGTTTTGGAGCAGAAAAATCAAGCTCCTGTTGAGAAAAAGAACTCTCTGAGAATGCCTGTATAAAGTCCTCCTTGGACTTGATGGTCCTTATGAGTCCATATCTTGAGATACTCAAAGTCCTTGCCCGGGCAGGGTGCGCTTGTGTCAATATTACAACGTGACAGAGAAAGGCGCTTTTTTTTCGGCATCCAGTGCTGCTCTTGCAATCGCAGGAGGAAAACTGCAAGGGAGGAGGACTCGTGTGTGGATATTAACAAATACTTGGGCAGGAGGTGAATATGTGAATATTAATGCAAATATTTATTTTCTGCCAGCCAGGCACCTTATCTCTGCTCCATCTCCTGGCATGGGCAATAAATGCCTCAAGGTGTGCCAAGGTAAGTCCTCTTGCAGATGATGGGATGGTGGGGAGCACCAGGAGGAGGGCAGGACTCCCTTCATGGTGGTTCTTCCTGATGTTCAGCCTTGGCAAGGCCCTTTATGCATCACAAAGGAGATATTATAGGCCCATCGATCTTACTTCAGTCCCTGGGAAAGTTATGGAACAAATCCTCCTGGGGGCTATCACAAGCCAAATGAAGCACATGATTGGGAAAAGCCAGCACAGATTCACCAAGGGCAAATCATGCTTGACAAACCCAATTGTCTTCTATGACCAAGTAACCTGTTTGGTTGACGTGGGGTGAGCAGCAGACATTGTCTACCCAGATTTCTTCAAGGCCTGTGAGACAGTTCCCCACAGCCTCCTCCTAGAGAAACTGATGTGTTATGGTCTAGACAAGGGGTCCATGCGGTGGGTGGGGAACTGGCGGACAGGCTGCACCCAGAGGGTGCTGGTAAATAGCTCTTCTTTGAACTGGTGACCTACAGGGCTGCCAGTTGATACTGGGCCCAATGCTGTTTAATATCCTCATAAGTGATCTGGATGATGGGATCAAGTGCACCCTAATGAAGTTTGCGGATGGCACCAAACTGAATGGGGAAGTAGACACTTCAGAAGGGAGAGCCACCCTGGATAGGCTGGAAGAGTGGGCTAACTAGAACCTTATGAAGTTCAACAGACAAATGGAAGGTCTTACACCTGGGAAAACATAATCCAGGAGTGCAGCACAGACTGGGATCTACCCAGCTGGAGAGCAGCTCTGTGGAAAGGGACCTGGGGGTCCTGGTGGACAGCAAGCTCAATACGAGTGAACAGTGTGCTGCGGCAGCAAAGCAAGCCATGAGGATCCCGGGTTGCATCAACAAGGGTATCACCAGTGGAGATAAAGTCGTTATCCCACTCTACTCAGCACTTGTCAGGCCACGCCTGGAATAGTGTGTTCAGTTTTGGACCCTGCTACACAAAAAAGATGTGGACAGGCTGGAGAGGGTCCAGGAGGGCCACCAGGATGATCAAAGGGCTGGGAAGCCTGCCATATGAGGAAAGGCTGAGAGAACTGGGTTTGCTCAGCCTTGACAAAAGAAGGCTTGGGGGAGATCTCATCACCATGTTCCAGTACTTAAAGGGTGGCTACAAAGAAGATTTTACAAGGAATCACATGGAAAAGACGAGGAGTAATGGGTGCAAGTTATTCCTGGGGAGATTCCAATTGGATGCAAGAGGAAAAATTTTCACAATGAGAACAATGGGTCACTGGAATAATCTCCCCAGGGAAGTGGTGGATTCCCCAACACTGGACACTTTTAAGATTCGGCTGGACTTGGTGCTGGGCCATCTTGTCTAGACCATGCTTTTGCCAAGAAAGGTTGGACCAGATGATCCTTGAGGTCCCTTCCAGCCTGGTATTTGATGATTCTATGATCCCCGGGAAGTTTGAGGGGAGCAGGCAGGTGACAAAATCTCCCCAGCTGGAAAGCTCGGGTATCTCCAGCTACCTCCACGATGCTGCAAGAGTCTTCTCCACCCCTTAGGTAGAGCAAGGGCAGGCGGGTGCACAAGCCTGAGGTCTGGTTTTGTGGTCCAAGCTTGGAGACCCCAAGCGCATGGACAAAACCTCACCTTCCCTCTCCATCCCAAGAAATAAGTCTGTTGAGTCCTGGGTGACTTTCACCCCAAAAGCCATCTGACCCCCAACCATCCGTCCAGTGCCCACAGAGCCCATGGTGGTGTTTCTTCACACAAGAGCAAAGTCACCACTCCTGCAGATGGCGCACAGGCTTTAAAAACTCCATTAACAAATCCTCCCCGGTGGGCTGATGTACAAAACCGGGAATCAATAGGTCTATCGTTGCAAAAAAGAAGTCCTGACATGCCGCACGCTTCGCAGTAGCCCGGCCACAGCGGCACCGATAGATCCACGCCTGGTCCCACCAGCTTCACATACGGAAAAGCTCCCTGGGAAAATCGGCCCCGCGGGAGGGGATGGCGAAGAAAACTTGAGCAATTCTGAGGAGCTCCGAGTGGCTGCCCAGGCTGTGAGAGCTGCTGAAGAAACGCACCCATTTCTGGTGTGTCTGCAGGGTGCTGAAATCGATGCCGCTCCCGTAGTCCTTCAAGAAGGTGGTCAGGTGGCAGAACTGGTCGAAGCATTTGCTGTCGTCCACCATGACCCCATGGTCCGCCAGGTACTTGATGCACGCCTCCACCTCCGCCCACGTTGGTGGTGCCCGTAGCTGCATCCACTGGAAATGGGAAAGCTCCCCAAACGGCCCCATCCGAGCATCCAGGTAGTCGAGAAACGCCACGTAGAGGGTCTGGACATGGCGGCAGAAGGTGTCACACTCTCCAACCCTCCCGGCCACTTGCTGCTCCGCCAGCAGCTCCTTCACCTGCAGCGACATGAAGCCATGGGCTTTGCACTCCAGGAGGGTGCGGCGGATGGAGGAGAGGACATCCAGCACCTCGCAGGGTGAGTTGTCCTCCCTCGCCAAGGTCCTGAGGTGCATGTCAAAGATGGCCACCTGCGAAGCCATGTGCTGTAGGTAGATCTCGCTGAAGGCATCCTCAAAAAAGGTCCGGATAGCAAAGGGAGGGTGGCTGAGGGAGAGGAAGAAGGACTTCAAAGCTGGGAAGACTTGCAGCAAGCGGGTGATGGCAGGCAGCAAGAGCAACCAAGGCATCCTGGCATGGTGGAGCAGCCGTCGGTACTCCCTCTTGGCAAACTCCAAGAAGTCCTTGAGCGGTTCGGTGCAGACGGCGTAGACAGAGACATAGGTATAAATCTTCCAGATAAGGGACTGCAGGTCCACCTCCAGGCTGTCCGCCCCATGCTGGATGCAGTTGCTGAGGAGGTGCACGGGGCAGTCGGTGGCGACGAAGACCCCTTCCAGCAGCTCCTGCAAGCCGGATGCCTCAGCCGGACCCTGGGTGCAGCACCCCAGCCCCCCCAGCATGGCGTTGGGGCTCTCGCCCACAACGGCCACGCACCGCTGCTGCAGCCCGTGACTCTCCAAGGCCTCCCACGCCAACATGGCGGCACTGGAGGCCAGTTCACCCTGCGGCGACTCCACACCGATCACCCTGCTCTGCATGCCACCCTGCTTCCAGTCAAAATAGTGGATCCGGATGGAGAAGGGGGTCCCCGCCTCGCCGGCGCCCAGGGCCACCCCGAAATAGGGGACGCCGTCCAGCGGGTCCACCCCACAGTCCAATGTGAAGGGAGCCAGTGCCTCGTCCGGCCTCGCCTCTGTCTTGATTTGCAAGCCCACAACATCTAAGACAGGGTCAGGTGTTTTGGGCAAGGTAGGTGAGCCAGCCAGGGGCTCGCTGAAGTCCTGGAGCACGTCGGCGGCGAAGCTTGATGAGGTTTCAGCGTCAGTTGCAGCGTCGGCGTCGAAGGGCTGGCAGTCAGCTGGGACGAAGCAACCCGGCAGCTTGGCCGCCGAGCCATCCCCCATCAGGTTCTTCTGGTGTTTCATGGACTGGACGTGGGCCTCCAGGTCAAGAGAGCCCTTGTTGGCCACAGAGACGTAGGTGCCCTCCTGGCACACCAAGCATTCAGCCTCCCATCTCTCCCGACCTACGCGGAAGCAGGGGTACTTCGCCTGGAGCTCATCGGTGAATTTGCATTTCCGTTTTGGCATGGTACGGGGTAGACGGGGCTTTGCCTGGTGGCGGGGGGGGGAAACGGAAGAGGGAAAATTCGAACAATTTTTACGCCGTGCCAAGGATGCAAATCTGCCGCGGGAGCTCCTCTCCTGGCTTCTACCCGTCACCCAGGTGAGGACGCTCGGATGCCCAGCAGCACCGCAAACGCATCCCGGATTCTGAAAAAGCCTGAAGATAAAGATTCTGTCCTGCAAGAGCCGTCCCCGAGCAGACACAGGGCGCAGGAAGCTGGGGGGAAATGGGGAGCACGGCTCAGCACTCATAATATTCCCCCCAAAATGGGGAGCGTGGCTGAGTGCTCACAATATTCCCCCCAAAATGGGGAGCGTGGCTCAGCACTTGTAATATTCGCCCCCAAAATGGGGAGCGTGGCTCAGCACTCACGATAGATCCCCAAAAATGGGGAGCACAGCAATATTCCCCCCGGAAAGAGGGAGCATGGCTCAGCACATACAATAAAAGAAGAAAAGAGAGGGAGAAAAAGAATGAAAATAGTGGGAAAAGAAGGAAAGAAGGGGGGGGAAGGTGGAAGAAAGGAGGAACAGCAGAAAATAGGAGGAAAGAAGGAAGAAAGTGGAAAAAGAAAGAAAGAAGGGGGAAAGAATGAATGAAGGGGGAAAAGAAGGAAAATAGGGGGAAATAAAGAAAATAGAGGGAAATGAAAGAAGGAAGGGGGGAGAATGAAAGAGGAAAAGAATGAAAGAAGGGGGAAATAAAGAAAATGGGGAGGGAGGGAGGGAGGGAGGAAGGAAGGAAGGAAGGAAGGAAGGAAGGAAGGAAGGAAGGGGAGAGAACAGGGAAGGAGAGAGGGAGCGAGGGGGGAGGAAGCCGCGGCGCTGCCCCACGCACCTCTCCGGGCTCCCGGCGGTGGCGGGTGGGGCCCGATCCCGGTCCCTGTCCCCGTCCCGGTCCCGTCCCGGTCCCACGGGCCGCCCGAGCCCCCCCGGCTGCTGGCGGAGGCGCTGGGCCCTGCGGAACCCGGTTCCGGAGCCGCCAGCGCTGACCCAGGAAGCTCAACCCGCCGCGGGCACAGGGACGGGCGGGGGGGAGCGATGGAACAGGCTTGGCCTGGGCACCCAGGGGTGGGGGGGGCACCCACCGTGCAACACCCAAGGAGGGGGACGGGGGACACCCCCCGTGCAGTACCCAGGGCATAACCACCCCTAAGTGCATCACCCAGCACCCAGGGGTGGGGGGCACCCCCTCATGTAGTACCGTGCACCCATGGTTTAACCCCCCCCCCTCAAGTGCATCACCTAGCGCCCAGGGGTGGGGGGCACCCACCGTGCAACACCCAAGGGTGGGGGGGACACCCCCGTGCAGCACCCAGGGGTGGGGGGGGGCACCCACCGTGCAACACCCAGGGCATAACCACCCCTAAGTGCATCACCCAGCACCCGGGGGTGGGGTGGGACACACCCCCGGGCAGCACCCAGGGGTGGGGTGCACCCACTGCGCAGTGCTGTGCACCCAGGGCATAACCCCCCGTGCAGCACCCAGCTCCCAAGGGTGGGGGGGCACCTCCCGTGCAGCACCCGGGGGGGGGGGGCACCCACCGTGCAACACCCAGGGCATAACCACCCCTAAGTGCATCACCCAGCACCCGGGGGTGGGGTGGGACACACCCCCCCGTGCAGCACCCAGGGGTGGGGGTCACCCACTGTGCAGCGCTGTGCACCCAGGGCATAACCCCCCGTGCAGCTCCCGGGGGTGGGGGGGACACCCCTTATGCAGCACCCAGGGGTGGGGGCCACCCCCGTGCAGCGCCGAGCACCCACGGCACACACACACCCCCCCCCAGCACCCCGCGCTCCCCCTCCCCACGCGAGTGCTCGGAGGGGGCGTGTCCTGCTGCCCGGGTCCCGCCCATTCGCCCTCTTTCGTTCGCCCATTGGTCCGCCGCGCTGTCACTCCCGCCCCCTGCCGCAGGAGAGGCGTTCCCACGGCTCCGGCTCGGGGCAGGAAAGCGGGGCTTCAGCGTGATTGACAGCGTGTTCGCCCAATGGAGCCCTACGCGGGGGTTTCCCTCGCTGCCCCCCGCCCCCCCCCCTCCGTACGGCGGCCGAGAGGGGCCGGGGGGGGGCAGAGGGCGAAGGGGGGGCTGCGGGGGGGGGGGGGGCATCAAGGTGGGTGCAGGGTGGGGGTGCCGAAGAGGCGTGCATTGGGGGGGGGTGTGCAATGGGGAGGGGGTTCATGGGGTGCATAGGGCGGGGGTGCACGGGGGGGGTGTGTGCACATTTTGGCGGTGCGGGGGGTGGGTGCACGGTTTGGGGTGCAATGGGGTGCACGGGGGGGGCACATTTTGGGGGTGCAGTGGGGTGCACGGTGGGGGGGTGCACAGTTTCAGGGTGCCATGGGGCGGGGGGGGGTGACATTTTGGGGGTGCAATGGGGTGGACTGGCGGGGGGGGTGACCAGTTTGGGGGTGCACGGGTGGGGTGCACAGTTTGGGGTTGTCAGCCTGCACAGGGCTGCCCAGCCCCCCCCCCCCCCCCATGGCCGACACCCCCCACCCCCAGGAGGTTTTTTTTTGGGGGGGGGGTAACCCTCTCCCCACCCCCCCCACCCCCCTCCGGGCTGCAGAGGGTTAAGGCCGGTCCCGGCGGTGACGGCACCGGGCGGGGGGGGGGGGGCACAGACACACGGAGGGGGGGGGGGGATGGGGGGGGGGGGGGGGGGGGGGGCGGCGGGGCCGGGCCCGGCCGCTCCGGCCCTTTGTGTCGGCGAGCGGGGAGCGGCGGGGCTGCGGCGCCGGGACTCCAGGTCCGGGGGGGGGGTTGCAAGGGCGGGGGGGGCACGGTGCAAGGTTGGGGGGGGGGGTGGGGTGCATGCTCCTGGGGGGGGGGGTTGCATGGGAGGGGGGGGTTGCAAGGCCGGGGGGGGGGGGGCGGGGGGCTTTGCAGAGCTCCCGGAGCGATTGCAAAGATTTGGGGGGGGGGGTGTCCAGATTGCAAGGCTGGGGGGGGGTCATTGCATGGGCCTGGGGGGGAGGTTGCGGGGGGGGGACACGCGGGGAGGGGAGGGGGGTTATTGCATGGTCCGGGGGGGCCGTCGGAGCTTCTGCGAAGGGAAGGGGGGTGCGGGGGGGGGGGCAAATGTTCCCGGAGCTTTTGCAAGGCTGGAGGAAGGGGGGGGGGGGGGGCATATTGTATGGTCCGGGGGGGCTTTGAAAGGCCGGGAGATGGGGGGGGGGCATGTTGCAAGACCTGGGGGGCTTTGCAAGGGCCTTGGGGGGATTTACAAGGCGGGGGGGGGACATATTACCTACTGCTGGGGGCAGTTTGCAAAACTGGGGGGTCCGGGGGGGGATATTGCAAGGAACCGGGGGCTTTGCAAGCTGGGGGATGGGGAGGGGATATTGGGGGGGGCGGGGGTAAGCTGGGGGGGGGCACGTGGCATTGCAAGATTTGTGGGACTTTTGCAAGGCCGGGAGTCACTTGGGGGGGGGGGGGGCACAACATGCGTTGCAGTAGGTGGGGGGCTTTGCAAGAACCTGGGGGCTTTGGGGGGGGGGGAGGGAGAGGTGGGGGGAGGGATATTGCGTGGTCCTGCATGGGGGGGGATTTGCAAAGCGGGGGGGGCTGGGGAAGGATCTTTGCCAGGGGAGAGATTGGGGGGGGGTACATTGCATGGGCTTGGGGGGCTCTGCAGGTTTGGGGGGGGCACATTGCATAGTCATCCGGGGGGGGGGGGTTACAAAGCCAGGGGGAACCAGAGTGGGGGGGTCTTTGCAAAACCATTCCCTGCTTCCCCCCCCCCAGCAGAGCCCACCCCACCGGCTGCTTTCCAAAGCCCCCCCCGCATCGCACCCCCCCCCAGGGAGAGGGGTTTTTTTTTTTGCGGGGGGGGGGGGAGAAACACCCAGCAGCCACGGAGCCCGGCAGCATGGAGACCCCGACAGCGCAACCCCGCTGGCGGCTGCAACCGGAGGGGGGTCGCCGGTGTCCCCCGGCCCCTCGCCCCCCCTCGCCGTGCCCGGAGGAGGACACAGAGGGGTCCCCGATGTCCTCGGAGCGGGCGGCCGAGAGACGTCGCTGGCCGCGGGGGGAGTGGGCACGGCGGTTGGTGCCGGCGTTGCACGGCGGCGGTGCCGGCACGGAGATGCGCCGGTTACGCTTCCGGCAATTCCGGTATCAGGAGGCGTCGGGACCGCGAGACGTTTGCCGGCGGTTACGGGAACTGTCGCAGGGTTGGTTACGGCCGGAGGTGAGGAGCAAGGAGCAGATCATGGAGCTGCTGGTGCTGGAGCAGTTCCTCAGCATCCTTCCCGAGGAAATCCAGAGCTGGGTTTGGGTGCGACACCCCGAATCCTGCGCCCAAGCCGTTGCCTTGGCCGAGAGCTTCCAGTTGGGACGGGGAGATCCCGATGGGATTTGGGAGCAGCAGGTGAGAGCGGCGGACGGATCCTGCCCCGGGTTGGGGTTTGCAAGGAGCTCCCACCCTCCTGTTCCCCAAAACTGGGTGCGACCCCCTCCTTTCCTGCATTGCTTCCTACGGGACACCCCAAAACTGACCCTGGGAGGGTGGGAGGGATGGGGGTCTTGGGCACCCAACTCCCCGCTGCAGCCTCCGGGTGCCCCCTTTTTCCTTGGGTCCCACAGGTGACGGTGCGCGTGAAGGTGGAGGAGGTGGCCCCAGGGGACGCGGAGGACCCCGAAATGGCGGGGGACCCACCGAGCCCCCCGTCAGAGTCACCCCAGCTCCCCTCTGGGGAGGAGGTGGCCCGGGGCAAGGTCAAGTTTGTCCCCGAGGAAGAGGAGCGGTGCCTGCAGGAAACAGGTAACGGGACGAAGGACAGAGATCCTTCACACACACGCTCCCAAAAAAAAAGGGGTGAAGAAGCTGCTGTAGGAGCCAGGGAGGCTTGGAGGTGGTGGGGTGTCTCCTGCGATGGGCTTGGCCCCATGTGGTCATCCCCATGGATGCTCCCATGGTGTCATTGCTCTTTTTTTGGGGCGGTTTTGTCACTCTGGGTGGAGGAGAAGTGAGAGCAAAGTGGGGGGGAAGGGCCAAAAATGAGGTCCTGGTGCTGGGGAACCTCCTGGGGTATTGAGAAAGAAGACAGATGTGACCCCAAGAAGGATCCAGATGGAGAGTCCCGCAGTGGTGCCACCATGTGTCATCTCGAGCCCTGTTGCAGTGTGAGAAGAAAGGTCTCCTTGGGCTCCAAAGCCAAGCTGAAGTGAGAAGAAGGGCTGGAATGTGTATCTGATGTCCATGCCAGCATGGGAAGCTGGAAGACGGCCGTCTCTTTGAGTTGTGGAGAAGCTGGAGAAGGATGGAGGTCTTGGAGTGAAGATCATGAGTGTCCATAGAGAGCTCTTGTCCTCTGGAAACCATGAGCCCCAAAATCTTGTTCCTCCAGCATCAGCTGCTGCTTCATGGCGATGCTGGAAATGCTGCTTCCAGGAGTTCCAGTGTTTTGGGGATGATGGTTGGAGCATGGTGGGCTCCTAGTTCTCCCGCAGCCATCCTTGCCCACCTGACCCAGCTGGGCTCCTCTGCTGAGGATGTGGCCTCATCTTCATCCCTGCCCCAGCATGGCCTGATGGCCATCCATGGATTTGGGGGTTCACTCAATGGTGGGGGCTGGACCCTCTCCACCATTGATGGAGGAGATCGAGGATGGTGGGGTCAGAGGAGAAGGGTGGTGTCCTCCACTGACAACCAACTCGTGAACCGTTGTCTTCTTCCCCCCCAGCAGGTCCCACCACGGCGAGCAGAGACCCAGAGGCATCCGCTTTGCAACAGCAAGACCCCCCGCACCCACCCAGCACCCTCCAGGGCATCCCGGTGGTTGGGACCTCCACCCGGAGAGGAACCCACCGGCGACAGATCCCACGGGATCCCACCGCGTTCCCACAGCCCCTCGCCCAAGGTCCGCCCGGACTGGCAGAGGACACCAGGAGCCCGGAGAAGCCGTGGGTGAAGCAGGAGCCGTCGGCGCAGGGGAAGGACCGTCCGTACCCCTGCGGCGAGTGCGGCAAGAGCTTCGGCCGGTTGACCCACCTGAAGACCCACCAGCGAACCCACACGGGGGTGAAGCCCTATGCCTGCGGGGCTTGCGGCAAGAGCTTCGGCCACCTCTCCACCCTCACCACTCACCAACGGCTTCACACGGGTGAGCGTCCCTACGCCTGCGGCTCCTGCGGCAAGACCTTCACCAACCCATCGGACCTCAACAAGCACCAACGGTCGCACACGGGTGAGCGACCCTACCCCTGTGCCGCCTGCGGCAAACGCTTCAGCCAACAGTCCAACCTCACCATGCACCAACGGAGCCACACCGAGGAGCGACCCTACCCCTGCGGCGCCTGCGGCAAGAGCTTCAAATACTTGGCGGACCTGACGGTGCACGAGCGCTCGCACACGGGCGAGAGACCCTTCCCCTGTCCCCACTGCGGGAAGAGCTTCAGCAACAAGTCCTCCCTCGCCCGGCACACGCGTATCCACGCCCGGGCGGCCGCCAGGGACAAGTGATGGGGTTTGGTGGTGGGGAGGAGGAGGAGGGCAGCACCGCTTCATCCTGGTGGAGGAGGAGGTGATGATGGGGAACCACCACGGGGGACGGTTGAGGTTGGGTGGGTGAGGTGGACGTGGCGGACGCCCCGGATGGCCGGTACTGGGTTCCTTGCCGACCAGTGCTGCACGGCTGCTGCAGATGGACTGATTTGCCCGGAGGAGATGCAACATGGATGGAGGAGGGGGACGATGAGCTGATGCTTGATGTCCCTTACAAGCCCAGTGGCTCCAGGACTCGGGCCACTGGTCCCAGAGTTGTGACACAGATAGGGGTGAAGATGAGCTGGTGACTGATACCCACCATGAGCCGGGTGGCTCCAGGAGGTGTCTCCCTGGTCCCACAGGAGATGCAACACGGATGGTGGGATGATGATTGACGTCCCTCATGAGCCTGGTGGCTCCAGGACGTGTCTCCCTGGTCCCAGAGGAGACGTAACAGGGATGGTGGGATGATCAGCTGATGATTGACGTCCCCCATGAGCCTGGTGGCTCCAGGACAGCGTCCCAAAGCAGATGTAACACGGATGCGGATGAAGACGAACCGATGGTTGATGTCCCTCAAGAGCCTGGAGGCTCCCAGGTCCCTCACCCATCTCCTCTGGACACGTCCATCTCCCCTCCACCCTAACCCCACCCCAGGACGCCCTGTTTTCCCCTCCCGTTGCCTTTTTCCCCCCATTTTTGGTATTTATTCATCACAGCCAGCGCCGTCCCCTCTCGCCATCACGCGTGTCGTCCCCCCACCCCGCCCACCGGGCCTTTACGTTTTCGGAGACCGACCTACCTCACCGGCCGCTCGCCCGTGTGCCCAGGGCTCGACGCGGGTGCCGGGGTCACCCCCCACTCCTGCTGGGTTTGCCCCCCAATTTTTGCCCCCCCCCCCCCTTTGCTGTAACGACAGATGTAGCCCCCTCGCCGCGCTGCTTTGTGGTGGTTTATTTTCTTCCTCGCATTCCGATACGGGAGGTCGCAGCCAAAACGTGTCGCGGGGGCCATTGGCGGCGATGCGGCGGCGATGCGGCGCAGCGCGGGGCTTCGGGTGGGATGCAGGGCTTGCAACGCGCGGTCGTGGTGCGGCGTGACGAAGTTCACGCTGCACGCGCAACGCAGGGGGGGCTGCAGCTGCGGTCGTCGCGCTTGCACTGCGGCGTCGCGTTTGCACTGCACCGTTGCATTTGCATTTGCACTGCAGTGTTGCGTTTGCATTTGCACTGCAGTGTTGCGTTTGCATTTGCACTGCAGCGTTGTGTTTGCACTGCACCGTTGCGTTTGCACTGCAGCGTTGCGTTTGCACTGCAGCGTTGCGTTTGCACTACAGCGCGACACTCCAAGCGCAGCGCATCATTTGCCCTGCAGCACCGCGCCTGCAGCGCGGCACAGGCCGTCCAGCGACTGACTCGCGCTTGCGCTGCAGCGCGGCACGGAGAACGCACTGCGCCGTTTGCACTGCAGCTCTGCGCTCGCAGCGCGGTGGGACGGTTGCAACCCAGCACGTCACGCTGCGGTGCAGCGCAGCGGTTGCAGCAAACGCGTCACAACGGTTGCAGTGCACTGCAGTGGTTGCAGCGCATGGCTGCACGTGGCTGCGCTTCCTTCCTGTGCACTGCAGCGGTTGCAGCACATGGCAGCGGTTGCAGCGCATCAGCACATCGCAGCGGTTGCAGCACATCGCAGCGGTTGCAGCACATCGCAGCGGTTGCAGCGCAGCACATCGCAGCGGTTGCAGCGCATGGCAGCGGTTGCAGCGCATGGCAGCGCTTCCTTCCCGTGCACCGCAGCGGCTGCAGCGCATCGCACGGTGCTTGCGGCGCATCGCACGCGTACGCCACCACCACCGCCCCCCCCAGCCAATCTGGGGGCTCCCCAAATCTCTGCCCCTCAGACCCCCTGCAGCGTTCTGGGACACCCCCCCCAACCTTCCAGCACCCCCAGCCCCTCTGTGGCCCCCCAGGACCCCCCAAACTCCTCCAGACACCCCCTCCCCATCAGCATCCGGTAGGCGGGGCGACAGCCCTACGCCCGCACCGATTGGTCGGTTCCGCTGTCACTCCCCAGGAAAGGAGGGGGGGGTGGCGAGGTGAGGGGGGTGGCGACGACTTTGGTCCACGTCACCCCGAGATGACGCCACCACCGTCACCCCCAGACGAGCAGTTGCCTTTCCAGCCCTTATTTGGCGTTTTTTTCCCCATTTTTCTTTTTTTTTTTCCCCCTTCCTCCTCGCCTTTTTTCTTACTAAATCCCATTTTTGGGAGCGTTTGAACGAAGGACGCAGCCGAATTTGTTTGCGTCATCAGCATTTTTCCACGAAACGCGAGAAGGAAAGAAGACGACGCAGGCGTCGTGGCCGGGAGATTGCATCCATCCAGCTGCAAGTTTGGGGGGAAAAAAGGGAAAATCAGAGAAAACACGTTTTTTCCGCATCCCGCACTGCTGCTGTCCTGTTTCGGGGAGAGACGGAGGTTATTGGGGGAAAAAACAGAAAAGGCAGATTGCGGAAATACCATTTTTCTGTATTGCGTGGTGTTGCTGTGTCTTTTTGGGGAGAGAGCAAGGTTATTTTGGGGAAAATAGAAAACGCAGGCTGAAGAAAAAAAAAATCCACGTTTTTCTGCGTTCCACGTTGTGGCCGTGTCATTTCAGGGAGGGGTGATGGTTACGCCACACAAACGGGAAATGCGGACGCTAAAATAAAGGCGTTTTTCGGCGTTCCGGGTTGCTGCCATCACGTTTCAGGGTGAGATGGGGATTATTTAGGGGGAAAAAAAGCCCAAAAAAGCCAAAAAAAAAGGCCAAAAAAAAAGCCAAAAAAAAAGCCAAAAAAAAAGCCGATTGCAAGAAGCAGATACACCAATTTTCCTCACCATCCCCTACGCCCAGCATGGTGGGACGTCGTCGATGGGTCGGCACTCCTTGATGCCAGCTCGGACACCCACCACCACCTGGCTACGAGCCCACCCCGTCATGGCCACGCGGTGCGGTTGACCGTCACCAAAATCGCGGGTGAGCTGTGCGGTGAAGGGGACGCGGATGTCCAACCGGCGTCCCTCCAGGGCCACCGCGCACGTCGTCCAGGGCTGCAGCTCCTCTTCCACCACGCGGATGTGGACGACGTACTCGCTGGTGCTGGCTCCCCCCACCCAGGGGATGTTGGTGACGTTGGTGATGTCCCAGCCCGTCCCACTGAAGGTCAAGAGGGCGGCTTGCAACACCCCGTGGATGGTGGCGAAGACCCTCCGGTCCATCCCCCAGTTGTGCTCCGTCTCGGTGACCTCCTCCAAGGTGACAGCTTTCCGCACCCGTTGACAACCCTCGTTCCTCACCATGGTCTTCATCAGGGTGACGTCCTCCCTGCCTTCCACTGCCCTGCTCATGTTGTAGCGGACGTGGGAGATGGTGACGTCTGCCAGGCCCTTCTTGACCACCAAGACTTGGTACCACTTGTACCAAACCTCCTCACCGTCCACCACCACAAAGGCAGCCCTCTGCTCTTTGGAGATCTTCCCCAAGCCGTAGCGGTTCCTCCCAACAAAGGTATCAAAGAACGGGCAGCCCGCCACGGCGTTTTCGGGCACGCTGCCGAAGGAGTCGTCCACCCAATCCAGCGCCTCGAAGTTTCCCACGTTGACCAACACCTTGAAGTTGCGGGTGCTCTCCTCCTGTTCTCCATACGGGAAGAAGCAGAAGGGACCTCGGTCGGGGACGTAGGCACCGGTGTCGCAGCCGAGCACCGAAGTGGAGCAGACGTACTCCATCCTCTTGGCGTAGTTGTTCCAGTTGGAGACGGCATCGTCGGGCAGCTTGCCTTCAAAAGTCACCCACTTCAGGTAGGAAGGTGTCTCCTCATCTCGCTTCCTCCGGGAAAAGCTCCGGCTGGCGGCTACGGGGAGGAAACGGGGGATTTTGGTGAAGTGAGACGCCTCCATCCTGTCCCACCATCTCAAAGCTGCCGGAGCAACGTCTTGCAGAGACGCTCCTCCTTGGGGAAGCTGCCGGTGCGCAATGCCCCACGCCTGTCCCAGCACAGATGGCCAAGAAAATGGTAAGTAAGGCATCTTGACCAATCCTTCCTAAATTTTGGGGGACAAAATGGAGGGCAATCCTGCTAAAAATTAGAAGAGCGGAGACCTTCACGCGTTGGAGGACAGAGGGATGGATAAGACAAAGGTACTGGGTTTACGTGGCAAGGTTGTGGGTAGGGAGGGGGCTGCAGCGGTGACCTCAGTGACAAGAGTCATGTGGGGCAACCCTGCAGACACCAAGGTCGGTGAAGAAGGAGGGCAAGAAGGTGCTCCAGGGACTGGAGAAGAGGTTTTCCCTACAGCCCGTGAAGAGCCCACGCTGGAGCAGGTTGAACTTGAAGGACTGCAGCCCGTGGGAAGGACCCACACTGAAACAGGTTGACCCTGAAGGACTGCAGCAAGTGGTGAGGAGCAGGTTCATCCTGAAGGACTGCAGCCCATGGAGAACCCATGCTGGAGCAGGTTCACCCTGAAGGACTGCAGCCTGTGGAGAACCCATGCTGGAGCAGGTTCATCCTGAAGGACTGCAGCCCGTGGAGAACCCATGTAGGAGCAGGTTCATCCTGAAGGACTGCAGCCCGTGGAGAACCCATGTAGGAGCAGGTTCATCCTGAAGGACTGCAGCCCGTGGAGAACCCATGTAGGAGCAGGTTCATCCTGAAGGACTGCAGCCCGGGGAGAACCCATGCTGGAGCAGGTTCATCCTGAAGGACTGCAGCCCGTGGAGAACCCATGCTGGAGCAGGTTCATCCTGAAGGACTGCAGCCCGTGGAGAACCCATGCTGGAGCAGGTTCATCCTGAAGGACTGCAGCCCGTGGAGAACCCATGCTGGAGCAGGTTCATCCTGAAGGACTGCAGCCCGTGGAGAACCCATGCTGGAGCAGGTTCATCCTGAAGGACTGCAGCCCGTGGAGAACCCATGCTGGAGCAGGTTCATCCTGAAGGACTGCAGCCTGTGGAGAACCCATGCTGGAGCAGGTTCATCCTGAAGGACTGCAGCCCGTGGAGAACCCATGCTTGAGCAGGTTGAACCTGAAGGACTGCAGCCCATGGGAAGGACCCACACTGGAGCAGGTTCATTCTGAAGGACTACAACTCATGGAGAGCCCACACTGGAGCAGGTTGAACCTGAAGACCTGCAGCAAGTGGTGAGGAGCAGGTTCATCCTGGAGGACTGCAGCCTGTGGAGAACCCCTGCTGGAGCAGGTTCATCCTGGAGGACTGCAGCCCGTGGAGAACCCCTGCTGGAGCAGGTTCATCCTGGAGGACTGCAGCCCGTGGAGAACCCATGCTGGAGCACGTTCACCCTGAAGGACTGCAGCCCGTGGGAAGGACCCACACTGAAGCAGTTCGGGAAGGACTGGGTCCCACAGTTGTTAGGAACTGACCACAGCTCCCATCCCCTCTCAGGGTGGGGAGAAGAAGGCAGAAGACTCAGGAGCGAAGCTGAGGCGTTTCTAGTTCTGTCCGTTTCTCACCATCCTCCTCTATTTCTAATTACCAATAAATTTAATCAATCTCCTCCAAGTCGCGTCTGTTTTCCCTACGATCTCCTTGACTTTATCTCGACCCTCGACCATTTTCGTCTTATTTTCTCCCCGTTCCAGCCCAAGAAGGGGAGAGAGCGGCCGGGTGGACATCAGCCAAGGTCAACCCACCAGACAGCAAGACTCACCCGGGGGCTGCAACGATCTCCGTCCCATCGCCCCCACCGCCGGCGTTTCGGCAGCTCCGTCAGCCCCGCCGCTTCCTCGGCTGAGGAAGAGGAGGGCGGCAATGAAGAGCAGCTGTGGGGAAGAGCAAGGGAAGTGTCAGCACTGAGCACCCGACGTCACTTTGTCCGTCCGATTTTTGGGGTGAAATCCCGCCCGGACGTACGGACGCAGCTTTAATTTTTAACCGGGGCGGGGCGGGCTGGGAAATGCAGCACAGCACCCGCTCGTAATGACCCTTTTTTTTCAATTTTATTATATTTATTTTCTCATTTTCATTAATTTCTGTAATAATTATTTGCTAGCAGCTAGGAAACATCCCTTTTTTCTCCCCGAAGCGGTAAAAAACCCCCAAATAACCCCAAACCGCGCCCCGCGAAGCACCGTACCTCGCGTGTCACCATCCCGCCGGCCGCCTCCGGCCGCTGCGATTTAAATTTACATTTTTAATTAAGAAACGTCTTAATTCCGGCAGCCCCACGGCCACGTCCCCCGCAACTCCCGACCCGGCAAACCGACCCCACCAGTCCCATCTTTGCGTCCTGTGGGGCTCCCAAATCACCCAGCTCCACATTTTGGGGCTAAAACCAACCGTTTTGGGTTCCGCTGGATGTTTTACCCACGAGCCGCTGGCTCGATGTAAATCCCAACGGGCGTTTGCCCGCAGCTCGCTGCCCCGCGCCGCGCTCCCTACCTCGCCTCCGCTCCCGCTTCCGACGTAAATTCCTTTTTTTTTTGGGGGGGGGGTGTTTTCGGTCTTTTTTTGGGTCGTTTCTAGCCCAGAACGATGTTTTCCAGCCAAAAGAGAAAGGCCAAAGTCTGAACGGGAAGAGAAGCGCACGTAAATGCAACAAAAAAAAAAAAAAAGGGGGAGGAGGGAGGACGATTGTCGGTAATTAGGCAATTTTTCTGCTTTTTTTGCAGAAATTCAGCATTCCTTTATTTGCAATCAGGAAAAACATGGTATTTACACCCAAAAAAGCACCCGCGAGCTGCACGAAACGCCCGTCATCAGGCGGCCGGGAGGTTTCGTGTACCCAAAGCAGTTCCTCTTAACCCCAAAATTCCGCTTAGAAATCAGTATTTCCAGGGGGGGGAAAAAAAAATCACATAAATCTCTATTTTTCCCTGTGCTGGGGAAAAAAAAAAATCCTTTTTCTAAAAATAATCTACATTTTCTGCTTCAAACCTGCAAATCAAAGCGAATTAATTCCCATCACCCCCACATCTCAAGGACACAAAAATTAAAAAAAATCAGCCAACAGACCTAAAATCCACACGAACGCTAAATTTGGGGGTTTTCCCCCCCCCCCCCAAAAAAAAAAAAAGAGAAGTTTTTACAGCGACGACGCAACAGTTCGGGCAGTTTTTGCCCCAAAACGGGTCGGTGGCTGCCGTAACCACGCGGCGTTTTTCTCATCTGCCCCAAAACGTCGGTTTTTTAGCACGGAAACGGGACGTCCGGTGGTTTGACGTCAAACCGAGTTGCGGAGGGGGCGGGGGGAACGACCCCAAATCAGCCCCCGCCAGAGCCCAGGGGAGGGAGGGGGGGGGACACCCCAACTTCCCCCCCCACCCCCCTTCCCAGTATCCAGAGCCCCAAACCAGTCCCCAAACTGGGGAGGAACCCCCCCCGCGCCCGGACCCCCCACCCAGGAAGGACCCAGGTGCCCCCCCCCACCCTGACAGCAGCCGCCAGTGACCCCCCCACGCCCCCCACGCCCCCAGTGCTCCCAGTCTCATACTGGGAGGCACTGGGCGCCCCCCCCCCCAGGAAGCAGCCAGGGGGAGGCAGCAGGTACCAACGTGTGGCCTTTATTGCCCCAATTTAACTGCCCCCGGGGGGGGGAAATACCCCCAAAAGGGGCAAATACCCCCGGGGGGGAGTGCAAATACCCCAAGAAGGGGCAAATAATGCAAAGGAGGGGGGAAACACCCTGGGGGGGGCAAATACCCCAGGGGGGGAACCCCAAAAGAGAGTCAATAAGCCAGAAGAGGGAGGCAAATAACCCGGGGGGGGGGGGGCAAATAACCCACGGGGGGGTAAATAACCCTGATAAAGGGGGAAAATACCCCCGGGGGGGGTTACCCCAGAAGAGGGGGGGCAAATAAGCCAAGAGAGAGTCAATAACCCAGATAAAGGGGGAAAATACCCCCCAGGGGGGGTTACCTCAGAAGAGGGGGGCAAATAACCCACAGGGGGGCAAATAACCCATGGGGGGGTTGTCAAATAACTCACAGGAGGCAAATAATTCGGGGGGGGGGGGATAAATAATCCAGATAAAGGGGGAAAATACCCCCGGGGGGGGTACCCCAGAAGAGAGGGGCAAATAACCCACGGGGGGGGCAAATAACCCACGGGGGGGGGGGGGGCAAATGTCCCAGAAGAGGGGGGCAAGTAGCCCCGGAGGGGGGGCAAGTAGCCCCCGGGGAGAGCCGAGGTCCTGTAGTGTGTCTGAGAGCCCCCCCAGCCTGGGGAGGGTCAAGGTTGGAGGTCAAGGGTCAGCCCTAGGGGCACGAGTCACCACGAGGTCACGCCGGATCGCTGCCGGTCAAGGTTAAAGGTCACCGCAGGGGTCAAGGAGGTGACTGCAGGTCGCAAAGGGGTCGGAGGTCACCGGCGGGGAGGGGGAGGGGTAGTCGTGGGATCAAATGTCGTTGATGTCAACCCTGGGGTCGTCGGGGTCCGGTGGGGGTCAGAGGTCAGAGGTCAGGGGTCAGTCCCGGCGCAGGTTCTTGAGCCGTTCCTCCAGGTCGGCGTCGGCATCGGCCAGCGCAGCCGCGGCCTCTGGCGCCCGCCCCTCCCCCGCTGCCAGTGACCCCCCCGGTGGGGGCAGGGCTGGGGGCAAAGGGCAAAGGTCAGGGGGTCACCACTTGCCATCATCTCCCCTCCCCCCCCCCAAAATAACCCCCAGGGCCCTGAAATCCGCCCCCAGGCCCCCCAAGTACCTGCCCTGCCCCCCAAAATGCCCCCTCCAAACCCCAATTTCCACCCCTGGACCCCCAAAATCCCCCCCCCCATTCCCCAGTGTCCCCCAGGGCCCCTTAAATACCCCCAAACTGCCCCCCCAAACCTCCCCCCAGCCCCAAATTACCCCCTCCCTGCCCCCCCAAAATCTCCCCAGCCTCAAACTTCCCCCTCCAGCCCCCCCAAATATCCCCTCCAGCCCCCCCAAAAATCCCCCCTCGCCCTAAACTGCCCCCTCCAGCCCCCCCAAATCTCCTCCAGCCCTAAACTGCCCCTCCTGTCCCCCCCAAATCCTCCCCAACCCCAAATTTCCCCCTCCAGCCCCCCCAAATCCCCCCCCCCACTCACTGGCCAGCTCGTCGGTGAGGTTCAGCCCCAGCTCGTCCAGCACCTGCGACACCACCGCGTCGCTGCGGGGCACAAAGGGGTCAGAGGTCACGCTGGGCATGTCATGTGTGTCCCCCCCCAACATCCCCTGACCCCCCCGCCGCGTCCCCACGCGTCCCCCACCTCTCCTCCTCATCGTCCTCGTCCCCCATGGCGTCATCGATGGCGTCATTCATCAGCTCCTCCTTCATGTCCATGATCTCCGCCTGCTTCTCGAACTCCATCATGATCTTCTGGATCTGGGGCAGCTTCAGCTGGCAGGGGGACACACAGGGGCACGGTGTGTGACACGCAGGGACACGGATGTCCCCGTGGCCACGTTGGGCAGTTTATGGTGACTACTGCCTCAACCGTGTCCATAGCCATCATCTCGGGTGATTTGTGGTGGCTCCGGTCTTGGGGACATCCCCGTGCCCACCTTGAGTGGTTTCTGGTGGCCACGGCCTTGGGGGTCTACCCTGAGGCAGCTCGTGGTTGCCACAGTCTCATGGACATCTCCATGGCCACCCCCAAGCACTTTGTGGTGGCCAGGGCCATAGGGAACCCCCCCGAAGCAGCCTGGTGGTAGCCATGATCTTGGGGACATCTTCACGAGCAGCCCAGGGCAACCTGTGGTGGCCACAGCCTTGGGGGTCTACCCTGAGGCAGCTTGTGGTGGCCACTGTCCTTGGGATGTCCTCACGGCCACTGCAGGGCAGCTCTTAGTGGCCACAATCTCAAGGATATTCCCATGGCCGCCCTGGGGCGGGTAACGATGGCCACAGCCTTGGGGACATCCTCATGGAGCATCTCGCAGTGGCCACGGCCTTGGGGACATCCCCACGGGCACCCACCTGTCGGTTCATGGTGGCCATGGCCTTGGTGACACCCTTCATGGCCTGGGCCATGGAGTTGTTGGATTTGAGGGTCTGGATCTTGAGGGACACGGCCTGGACGTTGGCCCTCATGGTGATGAACTTCTTCACGTAGCGCCGTGTCCGCACCAGGTCCTTCGCCATAATCTTCACCGCGTCCTGAAGGCCGAGGCCAGGGGGGGAACATCGAGTGGCCATGAGGTCCCCCAAGAAGCCCAGGGGATCTCCAGGGCCCCCTCTGTGTCCCTCAGGGCCCACCACGGTCCCCACCACCATCTCAACAGTCTCCTGGTCCCCTTGTACCCACTGTGGTCACTCGGGGACTTCCATGGTCCCCCCCAAGTCCCCACCATGTCCCCTGGTCCTACCACGGTCCCTGGTCTCCCCTCAGCATTCAAGTCCCCTCCACGGTCCCTGGGTCACCACTGGTGTCCCCCAGTCCCTCCACTGTCCCCCAAGTCCCTTCCACATCCCCCCAGTCCCACCACAGTCCCCTGGTCCCTCCCAAGTGTCCCAGTCCCCTCCGTGACCCCACCAAGGCTCCAAGATCCCTCCGTGTCCCCTTGTCCCCAGCAAGTCCCCTTGTCCCCTCCGTGTCCCCTTGTCCCCGCCATGTCCCCCTCCACATCCTCACGTCCCCTCTGCGTTCTCCTGTCCTCACCACGGTCTCCCGGTCCTCACCACAGTCCCCTGGAACCTTCTGCATCCCTTGGTCCTCAGGAAGTGCCCTGGACTGCTCTGTGTCCCCTCATGTGTGTGTCCCCCCTGTATTCTCCCATCCCCTCGGCGTCCCCTTGTGTCCCCCGGTGGTGTCCCCTCACCATCTGACCCTGCTTGGCCATCTTCTTGATGTCAACGATGATCTTCTTCTCCTGCGCCTCGAGCTTCTGGCGCTCGCGGTCGAGCTCCCGCATGGCGCGGGTCAGCGCCCGCTGGTTCTGCCGCAGCAGCTCCTCCGGCGTCTTCCGGCGCCCGAACAGCAGGTCCATGGTGATGGCGACGCCTGGGGACACGGACGGGGGGACGGGGACGTCGGGGACAAGGATGGGGCATCCACGGGAGGGCACGGACACGGGGGGGGGAGGGAGGGGGCAGGGATGTGGGGACACGGGGGGACATGATGGGATGTGATGGGACACAGGGGGGACACGGGGGGACGTAGACATGAGGGGACGTGGGGGGACACAGACATGAGGGGATGTGGGGGGACGTGGGGACACGGACATGGGGGACACGGGGGGACATGGACATGGGGGGCACGGGGGGACATGGGGGACACAGGGGGACATATATGTGGGGACATGAGGGGACACAGACATGAGGGGACGTGGGGGGACATGGGGGGACACGGGGGGACATGGGGGGACACGGACATGGGGGGCACGGGGGGACATATATGTAGGGACATGAGGGGACACAGACATGAGGGGATGTGGGGGGACGCGGGGGGACACGGGGGGACACGATGGGATGAAGGGACATGAGGGGACGTGGGGGGGACACGGGGCACAGAGGGGGCAGGAAGAAATGGGGAGGGGACACGGGGGTGGGGACAGGGAAGGGGCAGATGGAGACATGGGGGAGACACGGGGCACCCCCACCCCCCCACCCCGTGATGCCGCGTGGGGTCAGGCCCCGAGCTCCCCACTGCCCCCCCCCCCCGCCGATTTACCGCCAGGCCCCGCCCCGCTGCCCCCTGACCCCGCCCCTTCGCCATGGCAACAGAAAGCCCAGCCAATCGCCAGGCGAGGAGGACTCTCGCTCCCGCCCCCTTCCTCTCTGTGGTCCGTCTCCGCCCAGAGTGTCCTCACGAGTCCTCCCGCCGCCCAACTCTATGGTGCAGGCCTAGAGCGTCCCGTCCGTCCGTCCCCCCCCGGGCCTTCTCTATGGTCTCGAGGGCCCCTCCCGCTCCCGGAGGACCCACGACTCTATGGTCTCCCCCGGCGCCGATGGCCGCCCCTCCCCGGGAGTCCGCTCTAGCTCCCCTGGAGGTCCGGGGGGAACTCTCTGTGGTCCTGCTCCTCTCTGTGGTATGTCACCCCGGTACCGGCCGCTCTGGCTCGCTTTTCTCTGTGGTCCTACCGGTACCGGGCCCCTCTAGACCCCACCCTGGCTCTGTGTCCCTCCCGGTACCGGGTTTCTCTGCCGCCCGGTCCTCCAACCCCCCCCCCGTACCGGCCCCTCTAGCCCGTCCTGCTCGGCTCTATGACCCCCGGTACCGGCCCCTCTGCTCTCCCCCCCGCCCCGCTCTATGGTTACCCGGCACTGGGCCCCTCTAGCCCGCCCTGCTCGGCTCTATGACCCCCAGTACCGGCCCCTCTGCCCCCCCGCCGCTCTCTATGACCCCCGGTGGCCTCTCCCGTCGCCCCCCTCCGCCCCTCACCTCGATCCTTCCGCGTCTCCCGGTCTCTCCCGCGCACTTCCGCAAACCTCGTGACGTCACCGGGAGGGAGCGCGGTCACGTGATAAGGGGTGGCCCCTGACGCCACGGCCCCGCCCTCCCCGCGGTAAAACAATCGAGAAGCGGCCGGAGCGGCCACTTCCGCTATGGGGAGGGGCATCGAGGGGGCCGGCCAGAGCGGCACCTGACGGAGTCAGGACGCCCCCTGGCGGCGCGGGTGTGGTGGGGCGGACACAGCAACGTACTGGGAGCGACTGGGATAAACTGGGAAAGACATCAGAACATACTGGGGTGGGGAACTGGGGCACTGAGGGTAACTGGGATGAACTGGGGGGGCACCGGGTGACGCCGCGGGGGGGAGGAAGCACCGCACATGGCACCAACTGGAACATACTGGGGGGAACTGGGTTATACTGGGGCAACTGGGACAAGGAACTGGGGTGCCTTGGGGGGGGGGCAGTGAATGTACTGGGGGAACTGGGATGAGAAAGTGAGGATTTACTGGGGAGCACTGGGGGAAAACTAGAGCAGACTGGGGGCACTGGGAGGCACTGGACTGGGGGGACTGGGACAACTGGGAGGCAGTGGGGGAGCAGGTACTGGGCATACTGGGAGGACTGGGACCAGCAGCTGGGTATACTGGGAGCCCTGGGACAGGGAACTGGGCATACTGGGCACACTGGGACTGGGAACTGGCCATACTGGGAGCCATGGGCGGGGAACTGGGCACACTAGGTATACTGGGGTTAGGAACTGGGTATACTGGGATTGGGAACTGGGCACACTGGGAACACTGTGATTAGGAACTGGTCATACTGGGAGGCATGGGGTGGGGAACTGGGCACACTGGGATTAGGAAATGGGCACACTGGGTATACTGGGACTGGGGACTGGCCATACTGGGACTGAGAACTGGTCATACTGGGTATACTGGGACTGGGGACTGGCTGTACTGGCCGTACTGGGACTGAGGACTGGCCATATGGGGACTGGCCATACTGGGATTGGGGACTGGCCATACTGGGACTGGGGACTGGCCGTACTGGCCATACTGGGACTGGGGACTGGCCATATGGGGACTGGCCATATGGGGACTGGCCATACTGGGATTGGGGACTGGCCATACTGGGACAGGGGACTGGCCATACTGGCTGTACTGGGACTGGGGACTGGCCATACTGGCCATACTGGGACTGAGGACTGGCCATACTGGGACAGGGAACTGGCCATACTGGCTGTACTGGGACTGGGGACTGGCCATACTGGGACAGGGAACTGGCCATACTGGCTGTACTGGGACTGGGGACTGGCCATACTGGGACAGGGGACTGGCCATACTGGCTGTACTGGGACTGGGAACTGGCCATACTGGGACAGGGGACTGGCCATACTGGCCATACTGGGACTGGGGACTGGCCATACTGGGACAGGGAACTGGCCATACTGGCCACACCAACCCCCCTCCCTGCACAGAAAACCAACTGTGCCAAACTGCCCCCCCCCCATCCCAGTTCATCCCAGTTTACCCAGTAACCCCCCCCTCCAGGGGCCGACCAAGGGGGCGGGGCCAACCCCCCCCTCCATCGTCCCGCTCATTACATCACGCTCGCTCATTACATCACGCTCGTTACCTCACTCGTTATGTCGCCCTTTAATCACCCGCCAGAGCAGCGCTGGGGGGGGGGAGGGGGGGGGGCAGAAGAAAAAAGGGGGGGGTGCCCCCCCCCGCCCCCCCGGGGGGGCAATAAATAGGGGGGGGGCGGGGAGGGGGAGAGAAAGGGGGGTGGGGGAGGGGGTGGGGGAGGGGCCGGGGTGGGGGAGGGGCGGGGGGAGGGGCTACTTGAGGCAGCGCTCGAAGTAGGTGGCGCCCACGTAGCCCCCCCGCAGCGAGCGCTGCACGTTCTGCTCGAAGAGGCGGCGGTTGCTCTGCAGCACCTCGGCCGCCTCCTTGTTCAGGGGGTCCTCGGGGTTCGGCTCCTGGGGGGGGGGGGGGCACCCCGTTATCGGGGGGGGGTACCCCAGTACCAGCCCCCCCCGCCCCAATACTCCTGGCTGCACCCCAGGACCCCTCAGTGCCCCCCAACACCCCTGGGACCCCTCAGTGCCCCCCAAACCCCTCCCTGCCCCCCAATACCCCCGGGACCCCTCAGTGCCCCCACACACCCCTCAGTGCCCCCCAATACCCCCGGGACCCCTCAGTGCCCCCCCCTTTACTCCCTAATGCCCCCCCAAACGCCTCCCTGCCCCCCAACACCCCCAGGACCCCTCAGTGCCCCCCCAAACCCCTCCCTGCCCCCCCAACACCCCCCGGTGCTCACTGGGACCCCCCCGCTGTCATCCTCCCCCCACCCCAGGAACCCCCAAACACCCCCTTCCCCCCAGAGCACCCCAATACCCCCCCCCGGCACAAACCGACCCCCCCAATAACTGCCCTGACACCCCCAAACCCCCCCAACAACCCCTGACACCCCCAAATCCCCTCTTGACACCCCCAAACCCACCCCGACACATCCCCAAACCCCCTCAACGCCCCCCCCCCCCCAGCAGTATCAGGGTACGGGGGGGTCCCCCCCGGGGTCAGGGACGGTCTGGGGTGACCCCAAACCCCCCCCCGTGTCCCCACCAAGTGACTGAGTGTCACCAGGGGCCACCTCAGGGGGGACCCAACATCACCGGGTGACCCCAAAAAGTGGTCCAGGGCCACCAGGTGCCACCTCGGGGTGTCCCAAAGCCACCAGGTGCCCCCAGAAGACGTCCCAAGGCCACTGGGGGCCACCTTGGAGTCACCCAACGTCACCGAGGACCACTAGGACACGTCCCAGGGCCACTAGATGCCACCTCAGGGTGTCCCAAGGCCACTAGGTGCCCCCAGGAGGTGTCTCAAGGCCACCTCAGGGTCTCCAAATGTCACCAAGGACCCACAGGACACGTCTCAGGGCCACCAGGTGCCACACTGAGGTGTCCCAAAGCCACCAGGTGCCCCCAGAAGATGCCCCAGGGCCACTGGGTGCCACTTTGGGGTCTCCCAACATCACCAAGGACCACTAGGACATGTCCCAGGACCATCAGGTGGCACCTCAGGTTGTCCCAAGGCCACCAGTTGCACCCAGGAGATGTCCCAAGGCCACTGGGGGCCACCTTGGGGTCTCCCAAGATCACCGAGGACCACTAGGACATGACCCAGGGCCACCAAATGCCACCTCGGGGTGTGCCGGGGCCACCAGGTGCCCCCAGGAGATGTCCCAAGGCCACTGGGGGCCACCTCAGGGTGTCCCAACATCACCGAGGAACCCTAGGACACATCCCAAGGCCACCAGGTGCCCCCAGGAGATGTCCCAAGGCCACCAGGTGCCCCCCAAGGGCCACCGCAGAGCCAGGATGGGTGCCCCCCACCCATAGGTGCGCGTACCCAACGGCACTCACCAGGAAGAGGTACTGCAGGCCGTAGATGATGGAGTTTATCGTCAGGACGGGCTTCCAGTCCTCTCTGGGGACAGAGCCGGGCGTCAGGGGGGACACTGGGGCCACCACAGAGGTGGCCGTGGCCACCACGAGGTGACTGGGGCCACCCCGTGCTCACTCTTGAGGTCCATGGGGCAACCGTTCGCCCCCTTGTCCCACCCCGCCGGGTCTCTGGGACAGACGGGGACCCGGATCCAGCTGCGGCCACCCCAGATGGGGCTGTAGCCACCCCGGAGGTGGCAGTAGCCACCCTGGGCGCGGCGGTAGCCCACCTGAGGATGTTGAGGCAGACGTTGCCCTCCAGGTCGATGTTGGGGTGATAAACCATCGTCTCACACTTCACCTTCGGCGGGTCGTGGGGGTAGCCCTGGCCGACCTGGGGGACGGGAGCGGGCACAGCGTCACAGCTCGGCCCCCTCTGTGGCCACTGGCCACGTCTTGGTGGCCACCAGCCCCTACCCCAATCCGTAGGGTGGACATCTGGTTTCTAGTCATGTCTTGGTGGCCGTTGGTCTCACAGTGGTGGCCACCTGCCCCCAATCCACGGTGGGGACACGAGGCCGCTTGTCGTGTTTTGAGCGGCCACGGGTCACGTCTTGGTGGCCATGTTTCTTGTCCCTATCTCAAACCATACAATAGATGTGGCCAACGGTCACATCTCAGTGGTCACCAAACCCCAGATCCCATGCTCAGCACACAGAGACGGACACGGTGGCCACCGAGTCACCCTACCCCACCTCCAAGGTATAGAGTGGACACGTGGCCACTGGTCATGTCTTGGTGGCCACCAGCCCCTACCCGAAACCACATAGTGGACACTTGGCTGCTGGTCGCATCTTGGTGGCCACCAACCCCTAGTTCCAGTCCCAGCCCATGTGGTGGTCACAAGTCATGGTTGGTCATCTCCTGGTGGCCACAGGTCAGGTTTCAGCGGCCACCTGCCTCCTGCTCCAACCCGCAGCAGGAGCTCACGACTGTGGGTCCCACCCTGGTGGCCACAGGTCCCGCCTTGGTGGCCATCCACCCCACTGCTGCCACCCCCACCCCCTGGTGCAGCCAGGTAGCCACCAGTCCCATCTTAGTAGCCCCGGGATGGAAGTTGGTGGCCACGGAATTGCAGAACTGACCTTAAAACTGAAGACAAATTTCCCTCCCTTGTAGAAGCCCTGTGGGAGAGACAGACGTCACCGGGGGTGGGGGGGACACGGGGGGGTGGGGACACCAGGGGGACCCCAAAGGACAAGCAGGGACAAAGAGGGTGACAGGGGAAGGATGGGGAAACGGAGGGGGGGGGGCACAGGGGAACCCCAAGGGACACGAGGGTCTTCTGAGGGGACACGGGGGGACGGAGGGGAACAGGGGTCCCAGTGGGAACGGGGAGACACTGCGGGGATGGGTGGGGACCCCAAAATTGGGGGGGGGGGGCACAGGGAGGAGCCAGGAGGACACACAGGGACAGGAGGGGACAAAGGGAACGGGAGGTGACAGGGTGGGACACGGGGCGCTGGGGGGACCCAAGAGGGTGACAGGGGGTGACACGGGGGGACGGGGGGGTGACACCCCACCTCGTCGGGGCAGATGAGGAGGCGGAAGTGCAGCAGGTCGTCCTGGTCGGAGAAGTCGATCTCACACGTCTTGGGCAGGTTCAGCTCGTTGATGTCTGGGGGGACACGGGGGGGACACAGTGACACAGGGGGACACGTGGCTACGGCTACCACAAGCCCACCCCTCAAGCTGGGTCATCCCAGGCCCAGTGTGTCCTCCCCAGTACCCTCAACTGGGCTCTACTGGGACCAGTTGCCTCTCTCCAGTGCACTCCACCAACTGGGAGCTACTGGGAGCTGGTGGGAGCTGTATCGTTTACCCCCACCCGTACCCCCAGTGGGGCACTACTGGGACCAGTATCCCCCCGCCCCCACGGAGCCACACTGGGACTAGACCTCCTCCCCATGTGCTCCCCACTGGGGCCCTACTGGGACCAGTACATTCCTCCCACTGGGGCCCTACTGGGACCAGCCCATGCCCCCCACCGGGGCCCTACTGGGACCAGTACGTTCCCCCCCCGGGGCCCTACCGGAACCAGTATGACCCCCCCACTGCGGCCTTACTGGGACCAGCCCATGCCTCCCACTGCGGCCTTACTGGGACCAGTATGACCCCCCACTGCAGCCTTACCGGGCCCAGTACCTTCCCCCACCGGAGCCTTACCGGGCCCAGCCCGCGCCCCCCGCTCAGGCCCCACCGGGCCCCGTTCCCCTCCCGTTGGGCCTCACCAGGCCCAGCCCCCCCCCCCGCCCCCGTCAGGAACCGGCCCCGGGCCCCTCCCCCGTGTCCGGGCCGGTCCCGGTGAGCGCCGGGGGAAGGCGGGGCGGGGGGCTGGGAGCCACCGGGCCCCGGTCACCTTTCTGGATGCGGAGCTGGGCGGCCGAGGCCTTTTTGCTGGTGCCCTTAGTACCGCCCGCCGATTCCTCCTCCTTCTTCTGTTGCTTCAGCGAGAAGAGCTTGATCATCCTGCCGGGCCGAACCGGGCGGGGACCGGGGGGGCGGGGGCCGGGCCGGACCGGGCCCGGCGGTGGCGGGAGCCGGGCGGGGCCCCCCCCGGCGGGGAGGAGGGGGCGGGCGGCGGCGCAGGAGGCAGCGGGAGCCGGAGCGGGAAGCGGCGGCGGCTCTGAGGCGATGGGGAACGGGGAGAAGGGGAAGGGGGGGGGGGGGAAGAGAGAATCGGCGACGGCCGGCGCCGCTCGGCAACTTCCGGAAACGCTTCGGGGCTGTCCGGAAGGGGCTTCGGAGCTCTCCGGAAGGGGGAGGTGGGGGCTTCGGAACCCTTCGGGGCTTTCCGGAGAAGGCTCGGGCGGACGCCAAACGCACTTCGGCTTCTTCCGGAAGGAGAACGACTACTTCCGGGGCCTTCCCACAGCGCTTCGGCTCTTTCCGGAGGAGCTTCGGGTTCGATGCGTTCCGCCCCGCCTCGGGTCTCTCCGGAAAGCGCCGAGTGCTACCGAGCTCTTCCCCGAGCAGCGTCGGCTCTTTCCGGAAGTGTCGCGGGTTCGGCTCTTTCCGGAGAGGGGCGTCGGGTTTCTCCGAAAGGAGAGCGGGCTGGCTGCCTTCGGCTACCGTTCGGAGAGCTTTCGGCTCCTTTCGGAAAAGATTCGGTTCTTTCCGGAACACCTCGGCTCTTTCCGACAGCGCCCTTTCCTCCCCGCTCCCTTCGTATCTCACCGGAAAGCGTCGGCTATTTCCGGAAGTCTCCCCGCACACCACCACACCCCCCCCAAACTCGGTTCTTTCCGGAAGGCTTCGGCACTTTCCGGATGGCTTCGACACTTTCACCAGCCAATCCTGCGCAGGGGGAGGAGCTTAAAGCAGCAGCCCAGCCTCGCAGTACGGTGCCAGAGGGAGGGCGGGCCTTCACTTTGCCCCAGTGGGCGCCGCCATCTTTAATGAGGGTACTCCTGCTACCCCGTGCACGGGCGGGCGGGGGGGGGGCACGGAATGAGGGTCCCTACTGGGACCAGTTCCCCCTCCCAGAACTCCAGCAGGGCCATACTGGGACCAGTCCCTTCCCCCCCCAGTGCTACTACATCCCCCAGTATTGGCCAGCACCAACCCTCCCAGCTCCAGCCCAGCGCCAGTTTAGCTTCACCCCCCTCCCCCCATCCTCGTGGCGGGGCAGGGGGAGCCCCAAGATGAAGGAGGAGGAGGCGGCGGCCGAGACAATGGCTTTATTTCTCCAATAGACATAGAGCAGGGACACCCCCATGGGGGGGACGGGGACAGGGACACCCCCACATCCCTCCATGTGGTCCGTGGGGTCACCGGGGCAGGGTGATGCCCCCCACCCCCCCCCCAAAAAATAAAAGGGTATCAGGGGCCCAGGGGGCCGGCAGGGGGGGCCGGGGAGCCTTCGGCCTCATCCAGAGGGATGACGGGCTCGAGGAGGAGGGCGGAGGAGAACTTGCGGTCGCCAAAGGCGGCGCTGAGCCGGGTCTCGAAGAACCGCTGCAGGCCCAGGATGGACTGAACGTCCGCCTTGTCCTGGGGGGGGGGGGCGTGACAAAAACAGGGGTGAGGGGGGCAGATCCCCCCCCCAGCCCCCCAAAAACCCACCCTGGGGACACCCCGCACCTCAGTGAGGCGATTGAACTGTCGGATCATCCTCCAGACGTCCCGGGCGAACTCCTCGGGGCAGCGGTAGTGGGGGGTGAGCTTCTCCTGCAGCTTGGCACGGATGAGGGTCAGGTCAATGGCGTCGTGGCCGTCCTGGGGAGGGGCGACGGGCGGTGAGGGGATCCCCTGGAGGCGAGGGGGGGACAAAGGGATCCCCCACCCCCCACCCCGGGGCGAGGGGGATCCCCCCTCCCAGAACGCCGCAGGACTCACCGGGGAGCTGGAGAGGCGGTGGAGGGGGCGGCAGGGTTCGTGGCAGAGCAGCTCCAGCAGCACGTACTCGCATTTCTGCGGGGATTTACGGGGATCCCTCGATCCCTCCACGCACCAGCGGATCCCCCTGATCCCCACCCCCCCGGTACGTACCTGCTGGTCCAGGGGGGAGAGTTTGTGGGGGAGCCCCTCCCCAAAGGTGAGGTCCTCGCTGGGGGGGGGCAGGTCCTGGCATAGCAGACACCTCCACTCGGGGCTGTGGGATCGGATGAGGGGATCGGGTTGGGGGATCCAGTGGGTCCCTTCCCCTCCCAGCTCGGCCCCTTTGTGGCATGGGGAAAGCCTCCGGGATTTGGGGCCCAGAGATGGCAAAGGATCCAGGTCCAGGATCAAGGGGGTGGGGGTAGCGGATCCCCCAAGGTTTTGGATCCGCAGGGGGATTCCCACACAGATCAGGGCCAGGCAGCCAAGGGATCTGCGACGGAGATCCCTGAGCGGGTCACAGCTCTTCCTGTGGATCAGGGCAGTAGATCCCTGAGGGATCTGGGTTGCTGTGTAGGTCCCCAGGAGGACCGAGGACCTACAGGGGATCCAGGAGGGTCGGGGATGGAGGAGCAGAGCCCTACAGGGCTCGGACCCCCGGGATTTGGGATCAACAGGGACATCCCAGTGCAGATGAGGGCCAGGAGATCCCAGAGGATCCGGGCTTGAGAGATGGAGCCATGGACGGGAGAGAGCAGAACCCCAGGGCTCTGGGGTCAACAGCTGGACCAGGATGGAGACTGGATCTTCAGGGATCACGAGGTGGTCCCCATGGGGATCTGAGAGCTGGCCTGCTCCGTGGGGATGGAAGATCCCAAGGATCCAGTAGCAACCAAGGACCAGGAAACCCGGGTGGCAGCAACTCCCTCAGAGGAGGGATCAGCGGATCCCAAAAGATGCAGACAGATCCCAAGGGAGAGACGTGGACGAGGGTCAAGCAGCTCCCAGGGACCTCTGGGGTGGGGAGGGGGACAGATCCCAAAGGCCAGTGATTGCTCAAGGAATCTAGTGGCGCCAAAGGATCCCCCCGCGAAGGAATCAGGAGGAACGGCAGCAATTCCAGCCCCATCCTCAGTAGATCCCACAGGAGAGGAGTAAATCCCGCGAGAGATCAACGGAGCCCAGAGATCTGGCGGCGCCAGGTGATCCCCAAAGATCCAGGGAGCAGCAGATCCCCCGGATCCTCCCCACGGCCACGATGCAAGGGGGATCCCAGAGGGGAGCAGCAGATCCCGGGGGATCAAGCAGTGCCAGAGGAGCAGCAAGCCTCAGGGACAAAAGATCAGCGGATCCCAGGGACATAGGGGGAACCCGGGGAGGTGACAAGGGCCAGCAGATCCCAGGCCAGCGGGTGGATCCCGGGGATTGGCCTACCTGGGGACCTCCTGGAGGGCGGGGAGGTGACAATCGAGGTGGTAGCAGTGCTCACAACGGTCGCACATCACCACGGCACCAGCCTGGCAGCAGACGCGGCAACAGGAGACCCCGGCGCCGGGGGGGGCTCCAGGGGGGGTAGATCCCAACCCAGACGAGGATCTGGGGGGTCCCGGCACCCCGGGGTGCTCGGGAAGGAGCCCCACCGGTTTGGTGTCCTGCGCATCGCCGATGGCCACCTCCTGCTGCTCCTCCTGCGAGGAGGGAGAGCGAGGTGAGACGGACGGACGGAGAGGGAGGGGGGGACGGACAGAGGGACACCCACCTTGACAGCGAGGGGGGCGGGGGGCCACGGGTGCGCCCCCCGTTCGATGACGATGAGGCTGAAGTCCTCGGCCGAGGTGCCGGGGAAGACGCGGAAGACGGGGGGCTGCGCCGCCCCCGACAGATCCAGGTCCAGTCGCTCCAGGCTGACCCGCGGCACTTTGCGGAGGAGGGTGCTCACCGGGCCCCCGGGGGGGCGGTTCCTGGGGGGGGGCACGGGAGGGGTCAGGATTTTGCGGGGAGCCCCCCTCAACCCTCCTTGGGTAGAGTTCCTTGGGGTTCGGGGTGCTGGCAGACCCTGGTCCTTTCAGGATGGGGGTGCAGACAGGGCCCCAGCCACCCCCCAGCACGGGGAGGGGGGGGCAGGAACAAGGTGACAAGGGATGGGGGGGTCCCTGTCACCCCCCAGCACAGAGGACAAGGGGGGGACCCCAGGAACAGAGCAACAGGGACCCCGAGGTGACAAGGGATTGGATCGGGGGGTGGGGGGGCTCGCAGCAGCCCCCAGACAGGGGTGACGACAGTCAGGGGAGCGTTGGGTACAGGGTGACAAGGGACATGGGGGTCCCGGTCACCAGTGGGTACCGGGGGACAAGGGACGGGGTTACCCCAGGCCTGGGGCTCCATCTTCCGCCCCCTCAACTCGCTGTCGGAATGGAGGTGCTTTAATTCCACCCCCCCCCAACCCCGAGCCCTCATCATTACCGCTTAACGAGCAGCTTCTTAATGAACTTCTCCTCCTCCACAGGAGGATTAACGTGTTTTCTCCTGTATAACAAGGTAGTCAGGGCACCTTGGGCGGCCCCAGGCAGCCCCCCAAACCCCCAAAAATTGGGTTCTTCCCAGCTAGGAGACCTCCTGGGACGGAGCCCCCCGCTACCCAGGGACGATGACAGGGACACGGCGGCCCCGTCCCCTGTCCCCCCTACCTGGGTACGGAGCAACAGGGGACACGGGGAGAACTGCGGCCACCTCTGGGTGTGAGGTGACAAGGGGGGGGACCCCCAAGTATGGGGTGAGAGGGTGTCCCTGCCACCCCCTGGACACAGGGTGACGAGGGACAGGGTCCCCGGGGTGGGGTGACAAGGGGCAGCTCCTCTCTACACCAACCCTCCACATGCTGTGACAGGGGTCCTGGGACACAGGACCAACTATTTGGGGGGGTTCAAAGCCACCCCCCCCCCACCAAGGCACAGGGTGACAAGGGACAGGCGGCTCCGCCGCACTCACCTCTTCACTCCTGCGACAGCAGCTTCGGGGGGGCCGTTGGCTGCTGAGAGAAACCCGCATCAGGGGCCTTCCTCCCCCGCTTCACCCTCCTCCCTCGCCTCCCCCCCCGCCACATCACCCCCACACTCACCGAGGTCTGCGCCCACAGCCGCGTCCCCGGGGCCCTCGGCCGTCTGCGGGTAAAGGTGGGGGGGCGACAGGTCAGGGCAACCCAACCCCTCGGCCCCCAGGGGAAACTGAGGCAGGGTGGGCATCCCCAGCTCCCCCCCACCGCTCTGTGGGATGCCGGGGGGCCCCTGCCCCTCCTCAGCCCCGATTTGGGGTCCCACCGGGGGCTGCAGGAGGGGGCCGGGGGCATACTGCCCTTTGCTCACCACCGTGGCTTGCAGGGGGCCCTGGAGAAGAGAGATTGGGGGGGGTGTCCATTACCAGGGGGGCACCCAAGGGTGCAGGACCCCCCAAAAAAACCAAAACCGCGCCCCCCCGCCCCCCCGGAGGTACCTGCGAGGCACCCACAGCCGGGCTGGGGCCACGGGGGCTGGCGGCCGGCAGCTGGGGGCTGAGGGACGGTGGGGGGAGGCTCCGCTCCGAGACGATGGTGCCTGCGAGGGGGCAAGGGGTGTCAGAGAGGGGGGCCAGGGGTGTTGCGGGGGGGCCGGGGGGGGTCCCCAGGGTCATCACCAAAGCTCTCAGCGCTCTTGGTCCAGGCGTTGAGGTCCCACTGGAACTTCATGTCACCCTGCGGCTCCACGGGGTCCACGATCATCTTGAGGGCGTGGTGGAGCTGGAAGGAGATCTGGGGTGGGGGACAACAAGGGGGGCACGTCACAATGCAGGGACCTCGGGGGGGATGCGTGTGACAGCATCCCGGGGGGTGTCATGACGTGGGGAGCCCAAGGGGACACAGGGCAGCGTCCCAGAGACACCCATCGTATGGTGGGGACCCCAAGGGGACACGCGGCAGCACCCCAGGGACACTTGTCACATCGTGGTGACCCCGAGGGGACATGCAGCAGCACCCCAGGGACACTTGTCACATCGTGGTGACCCTGAGGGGACACGTGGCAGCACCCTGATGTACCCACGGTGCCACAGGGACCCCGAGGGGACCCACCACAGCACCCATCACGCCATGGGGACCGTAGCAGGACCCACTGCAGGAGTCGCGATGCCAAGGGGAACCGATGTGGCACCCACCACGTCCCAGGGACGCTGGGGACACCCCCGCAGCAGGGGGAGCACCTGGGACCCCAGGGGACCCAGCAGGTCCCAGGAACCCCACTGCGGCACCCTGGGGACACAGGTGGGGAAGGCAGGAGGGGATGTGGGGCACCCTGGGGAAGCTGATGGGGAGCTGGGGACAAAGCACCCCACAGGAGACCATCTCCTGACCCCGCTTTGCCCCACGTCCCCCCCCAAAACGGGGGACACAGAGGAAAACAGACGCCGGGACGCAGCGCAGCCTGGGGCTTGGCTTTGCTCTCCAGCACCCGCTTCCCTGCTGGTCCCCGAGAGCAGAGTCAGAGTGACAGAGGGACCAATAGTCCCCAAGTACCCACCCCAGGGGGTTCCCCGCCCAGGGTGAGGGGTTCAGGAGGGTCCACGAGGGGGTTTGGGCCCCTCGGCAGCTCACCAACTTCTTGGAGAGCAGCAGAGCGGTGCTGTTGTCGCTCTCCAGGGCCCAGGAAGCGAAGCGGAGGATGTGCTCCTGGTGTCGCTGCAGCTTGGTCATGGCCCAGTGCTGCCGCTCCAGCTTCTCCTGCTGCCCCTCCGCCACCCTCTGCGAGGAAGAGGAGGAGGAGGACAAAGCCACCTCAGGACAGAGGGACGGTGACACGGGGAGGTGTTTTTGGCGCCGCATTCCCCCCCACCCCAGCTCACCTGGGCGTCGCTCACCAGCACCTTGCCGCGCTTGTTGAGCTCCTTCATGATTTGGAGGATGGCCATCTTCACGTCCACCTGCACCCGCTTCTGCACGTCCGTCACCTGGCGCATGCTGCGCGCGGAGAAGGGAAGGGGTGAGGGGGGTAAATACCCCCGTTGGGGCCAGATAATTTCCCCCCCCCTCCCCGGGGCAGGGGGGTTACGTACAAGCTGCACACTTCCTTGGTGGAACGCTGCAGGCTGGCGTGTTTGTCACCCAGGCGCTTCACCAGCGTCGCCAGCATCTTGCGCTGGTTCCTCACCGCGTCCTCCAGGAACTGGTACCTGGGACGGGGGGGGGGGGGAAAGGGGTCGCGAGGGGGCTGGAAGCCCCAAAAATGCCCCACTTGGTGCAGCCCCCCCATGGAGGGGGCCCCCAAAATAGCCCCCTCGACTCCTGGAACCGCTGGAGAAGGGAACCAACTTGATTGAGTTAACCCGCTCGATACTTAGCTAACTTCCTCGTTAACCTGTTAGCCATTAACAACCAAATTAATTCGGGCTAAGGAGCTGGCCAAGCTAACAGACTCAGCAGCCACAAAACTTTAACTTAATTAGTTATTTACTTTAACTGAAATACATCTTATGCATCAAAAGTGCTTTTAATATAATGAATCAATCAGGTAAGTAATTTAATTAGATACCTGCTCTGATAATTAATTGGATTAGTTATCAATTCAAACAGGAAATTTAACCAGTCAGAGCAAAACCAGTCTACTTCAAAAAAAACAATTAAAAATCAAGCTAATTGACATAACTGAGGAGCTAATTAAATTGATTTTTCATGACTAGCAAATTAGATATCTCCAGTTCCTTAAAACCAAAAAGCAATTTAAGCCCCTCAAACCAACCACTCTGCTAATTAACAAAGTAACTAATCAGATAACACATCTATTTGGTCAAAACCAAAAATTAACCAAAATTAACACCCTACTCAGTCAACTAATAACCAATGAGCTTTACTTTTTAAAATCAATAACTAACTGATGAGACTAATTAGCCTGCAGGCTAACTTCAGTTCTTTTACAAAAACAAGTTAATTGGTTTAATTAGTTATCTCCCTTCTTAGATACTAATTAAAAACACATTTAAGGTGCTGCGGGGCCTTGCTGATAAGGCACACAAGCAACTTTTCGGTTGAGAAATAAATTTGTTCGGTTATCTGACTTGCCCCAAATCACTGTTTTTAAGGGATACCGAGCAGGACAACCGATTCAAAGGGTAATTAGCCGTGAAAAATCAATTTTTATTAAATTAATTACTGCCGGTGCCCACTCACTGGTGGTCCTTGTGCACGTTGAGCTGGCAGTCACGGCAGGTGAGCGTGTCGCACGTGTTGCAGAAGAGCACCAGCGGCTCGTGCTTGTGCACGGAGCAGTACACGGCGCGCTCCCCCTCCTTCGCCTTGCTGCTGCCTGCGGGAAACGCGGTGTGACATCACCGTGATGTCACTGTGATGTCAACAGCACCCGGTGGGACCCGCCGACAGAGTAAGGGTCCCTGTGGGACGGGCACGGCCGCTGCGGCGGCATCTCCAAACATCCCTGGGGGTTCGCCAGCCACATGGTCACCGCTTCGGAAAGGATGGTGATGGCACGGTGACAAGGATGGTGACAGCGTGGTGACAAGGACGGACCTGTGGCCCGGACCGTGTGGTCCTTGGTGTACTTGACCCGCTGGTGGGCCTCCACGCAGGTCTCACAGAGTGGCTCCGAGCACTCCACGCAGTAGCTGGTGGCCGGAGCGTTGTCCTCGCAGCTGGTGCAGCACTGGGGAACGAAGAGACACGACGTGGAGACACCGGGGAGCTTGCTTCACCCTAATTAACCGTTAATTAAGGATTAACGACGCACTACCTGACTGGATCCCTGGCTGGTGGCGGCCGTCTCGGCTCCGCTGTCCCTCAAGAAGTAGTTCTCCACCACGTCCTTCAGGTGACATTGGTGTTTGCAGATGGGGCAGTCGACCACTGTGGGGAGGGGGAAGACGGACGTCATGGGGGGCCTAGGGCCACCCCAAACCCCAGCCGCCACCATTTGTCACTGGAGAGTCCCCTCATGGACCCGCACATTGCCTCATTCTTGCTGAAAACACGGCGGCTCGTTAGTGGGGTGGGCCACTAACGCACTCCAGCAGAGAAAGAAGAAACCAGAAGATCCTGACATGCAGACCTTGGAAACCTCCAAAACTGCAGCCCCACCACGGCCCCACGGCTGTCCCCAATGTCATCGCAGAGGGGACAGTGCCTCGGGGGTGTCCCTGCTCCCAAAGCAGGTCCAGCATTGACCCAGGTCACCCATGGCTTTTTCCAGCCAAACCGCCGGAGATAAGGAAGTTTCTCCCAATATCCATCGTGAACCTCCACGGCCACAGTCTCTCACTCGGATCCGTCATCCACCTTTGCAGCAGCTGCTGATTTACCCTTCCTCCTCCTCGCCTCGGGAGGCAGCGCAGGGACGGTTGAGATGCCATCTCCCGAGAGGATGTGGTGCTTTTGATCTCTCCAGAAACCTCCCCGCCGAGGCGGAGGGGTGCAACAAGGAGCCATGGTGGAGGCAACCGCCAGCAATGGGGTCAGTGTCGTCGTCCCCCCCCGCCCCGGGGAGGGACAGCCCAATGGTGGAAAGGACCCAGTGGGGTCAGAGCAGCCATAGGGAGGTTGGGGGATGCCCAGTATGATAAAGTGGGGGGGGGGAAGGAGGCCACCGAGCACAGGAGGCTTGGGGAGACCCCAGGGACCACTGCACTTCCAAAGCCCCACACAATGATCCACTCGGGGAACCCCTGGAGAAGCCAAGGGCATCAACAGCCCCCCAGCCGCTTCACCCACGGGTCCGCTGGCACCCCTCAGCACGGCTCCAATCCCACACCACCCTCTTCACACCCTCACAGGCGCGCAGGCCCACCCCGGTCCCTCTTCACACCTTCACAGGGCTGTTCGTGTCACCTCTACCTGCCCGTACACCCTTCCCAGCCTTGCACACGCACACGCACACACACGCGCAGCTCCCGGTCGCGTCGGTCCAGCTTGGCACCACCCTCCCACCCCTCAGCGGCCTCGCACGACCCTCCCGACCACGGTCCCCGCTTTAGCTGGGCCTCACACGGCCCTTCCCCCCCGCCCCCCCTGCCCATTGCAGAGCTCCCTCACCCCCGGTTAACACATCTAACCCCGTTAAGACGCCCCCATCCCCCCGATGAGGTGCCCCAGCCGCCCCTCGCCTCACCTGGCCCATCCGGGGCGGGGGCGGCAGCGGGGCCCGGAGCGACCCGCAGGCATTCCCGGCAGACCGAGTGAAGGCAAGGCAGCAGCCGTGGTTCCCGCTCGCCTCTAAGCCGCTCCCGGCAGACGCCGCAACGTTCCAACAGGTCGAAAGAATCCGGTCGCTTCGCGGCGACGCCTCCGGCTTCCACCACCGGGCCCGACATGGCGGCCGCTTCCCCCCCTCAGCCCCCTCACCGGAGAGCTCACGAGCCCTCGCCGGCTGCGCGCGCAGGATCCTCCTCCTCCTCCGAGAGCAGCCAATCAGCGCCCGCTTGTGCGCCGAGGGGGAGGGGCCGAGGCGAGATTGACAGAGAGGGAAGGCAATGGGAGACGTAGGTGAGTGGGGAAGGCGGGACGGCAGCGAGAGAGGGGCGGGAAGGAGCCGCCGGCACGTGAGTGGCCTAGGGGGCGGAGTTAAGGGGGGACGGACCAATCAGCTCACTCAGAGAGTGGGGTCCGCACTTTATTAAGCCAATAGACATCTTGAGAGTGCGGACTGATAGCTCATGGATCCAATCCGCTTCTTCCAAACGCCCCACCCCCACGGTAGGAGGGCGAATGTGGTCTGGAAGCCGAAAGAGCGGGCAGGCGCTGGACCAACCAGCGGTCGAATCACCTCAGGGAAAGCCGTGACTTTTAAGATGGACGTTGCGATCAGCCAATCGACATCCATACTCTTCGGAAAGGCGGGGGCAGAAACTTTGATCGACAGCTCAACAAACCAATCATCTTTGCAAATACCTCAGCATCCCCCCCCCCCCCGAGCCGATCCGGTGTCACTCCGGTTCGGCCGCGGTGGGCGAGGGGCCGCCTGGGAGGGAAGGGGGTTCCGGCTCAGCGGGGTCTGCCCGGGGCAAAGGGGTCTCAGGGCAAGACTGGGATGGGGGATGGACGCAGGGTATTGATGGTAGCCTGGGGTTGAGCCTGGGTGCGGGCCCAGAGCAGGACGTGGGTCTGGCCTTGGGCTGGTCCTGGGCTTGGGTGTGGGCACAGGCCTAGGGCAAGGCCTGGACATCAGCTTGGGCCAGGGCCCATCCCTGAGCGCGGTTGTGCCTGAAATCACCACTCTCACCCCGAGCTATCCCTCAACCATGCCAGGACCAGCCTGGACAGCCCCGATTCAGCTCCCTCAGCCCCCTGTCCTGCCCCGGCCACCCCACCCAGCACTCCCTGTGCTACCCACAAGCCTCCCGCACTTCACCCACCCATCTCGTTCTGCCCAATGTTTTTGCTTCTCAGTCCATTTAAGGCCTGATTTCACCCCCAGAGGAGAAGCCTCAGAGACTCCAAAGGGGCTTCAAGGTCCCCAGAGCCATATGCAAGTGAGTAAAAACACCTTAAAATACTTCACGTCACCGCCAGAGAGGATGAGTTAAAGCCGACACTGCGTGAAAGTTGCTGGGGGGATCTACAGGTGTCGGGGGGGCCCAGGGTGGTGGAATGGGGGCAAACTGGGGCTCCCCTCACTACCCATTGGGGTAAATGTCTCCCACCCCCCCCAAAAGCACCCAAATTTTGGCCTGTTTAATGACCTGCCAGTAGGATTGGGGGGAGCCCCAAAAAATGGGGAGGTGTTGTCCTCTAACACCAGTTTGGGTGCTTCTTGTCTCCCCTACTCCCAATCTGGGGAGTCCCCCCTGGCCAACCCCCTGTTGCCATTTTTGGGGGGAGGTCTATTCCCCTCCCCCATTCCCAGTTTGGGGGGGTTCCCAATTCCCCATTCCCAGTTAGAGTGATTTTATCCTCTCACCCATTCCCAGTTGGGGGGCAGTAGGGATTCCCATTCCCAGTTTGCAGGTTTATCTCCCTCCCTTATTCCCAGTTTGGGGGGGGAGGGTGTGCATACACATCCCCTCCCTCATTCCCAGTTTGAGGGGGGTTTCCTCTCCCCCATTCCCAGTTTAGGAAGGGTTTCCCCCTCCCCCACTCCCAGTTTTGGGGGGGGTGGGGGTGGGTCCCTGTTCACACACACCTCCTCTGTTCCTAGTTTGGGGGCCTCTCTCCCAGCTTGGGTGCTCCCTGCCCGTCCCCCATTCCCAGTCCTTGGAGGGAGGGTTCTCCCCCTCCCCACCCCGCCATGGGGGCCCAGTGGGGGCCTCCCAGGTGTCCCCATGGCCTGTGTCACCCGTGGGTGTCCCCACCCTGCAGCACTGGGGATGTGGCACCCAACTGGGGGACACCTATGGGTGCTGAGCCGAGTCACCTCCTGCCCTGGGGTGGGGACGCCCTCGTGGGTGTCCTCAGCATGGTGACACCCCTCCTAGGTGTCCCCAGGGTGGTGGCACATCCCGGGGAGAGGAGACAGCCCTCCGGGGTGTCCCTGGGGTGCTGGCACCCACGTGGGGTGGGGGACACCCACGACAGGGCCCTAGTACCGACCCCGGGGGGGGGGGCGGAGCCCCCCGGTACCGCCCCTCCGGTACCGCCCGTCCCCCACCCCGTTCGTCCCCTCGCTGCCGCCCCCGGCCCCCTCGGCTCCCCCCGGTTCCCCCCCCGCCGGGCTCGCCCGGTCCCTCCTCGGTTCCCCCGCGGTGCCTCCTGCTGCCCCCCGTTCCCTCCGGTGCGGCCAGGGCGCCCCCCCGCTCCCGCCTCCCCTTTTCCTCCGCTGCCTCCAGCTCGGCCCGACCCGGGGCCGGGACCGCCCGAGGTACTGGGACTGGGGGCGGGGGGGGCACTGGGAGCGATGGGGTGGGACTGGGAACGCTGAGGGGGGGCTGGGAAGGCTGGTGAGGTGGACACTGGGGGGCAACAAGGGGTTATTGGGAGTGCTGAGGGGCAGAACTGGGAGCACGGGGGAGGCCAGCGAGGGGGTTACTGGGATCGCTGGGTGTTACTGGGAGCACTGCAGGAGGATTACTGGGAGCACTAGGAGCCCCAGGGCAGAGTCACTGGGAGCACTGGGAAGGTTGGCTGGGGGAAAGCAGGAGTACTGGGATGTTACTGGGAGCACTTGGGAGGCACTGGGGGTTATTTGGAACACTGAGGGGAGTCACTGGGAGGGTTACTGGTAGTACAGGGAGGGCACTGGGGGTTACTGGGAGGGCCCCAGGGGGCACTGGGAGCACTGGCTGACGGTGGTGTCCCCACAGGTGCCATGTTCCTGGCTGAGGGCACCTGGGCGCTGGTGGCCCCAGGACAGCGGCCCCCCCACGTCCCCCCTGGTGAGCACCCCTGTCTCCCCAGGTCCCCCTGGGTCCCCCCAGATCCCCCATGTCCCCTCGGGTCCCCCCATGTCTCCCCATGTCTCCCCACGTCCTCCCAAGTCCCCTCCTGTCCCCTCCATGTCCCCTGCAGGTCCTCAGGTCCCCCTCATGGTCCCCCCGTGTCCCTCAGTGTTCCCCCCATGTCACGCCCGGCGTTCCGCCACATTGCACTGTGTCCTCTGTGTCCCCATGTCTCCCACGTGTCTCCCCCGTGTTCCTCCATGGGTCACCCATGTCATGCTGCATGTCCCTCCATGTTCCCATGTCACTCCCAATGTCCCCCATGTCCCTTCATGTGTCCCCCCATGTCCCCATGTCACTCCAAATGTCCCCCATCTCTCTCCATGTGTCCCCCATGTCACTCTGGGTGGGTGTCTCTGTGTCACTTCGAATGTCCCCATGTCCGTGTGTCCCCCTACATCCCCACATCACACTGCACGTCCCCCACATCACACCGCGTGTCACACCGCGTCTCTCACGTCACACCGTGTGTCCCCCTTGTCACACTGCGTGTTCCTCCGTGTGTCCCCATGTCCCTTTGCGTGTCCCCTACATGGCACCATGTGTCCCTTCACATGTTCCCCATGTCCCTTTGCGTGTCCCCAGCATCCCCACACCCCATCCCCTCTTCACTCTCCTCTCTCTCCACAGCCCCCAGCCCCACCGACCCTCCGCGACCACCCCCGGTGCCGACGCCACCCGCCCGCGACGCCGCCTGCCACCAACGCGGCGTCCCCACGTCCCCACCGGCGCCAGAGGGCCACCACTGCAGTGACTGCGGTAAGACCTTCGGTGCCCGCTCCCGGCTGGCGGTGCACCGACGGGTGCACACTGGCGAGCGGCCCTTTGCCTGCACCCACTGCGGCAAATGCTTCAGCCAGAGCTCGGCGCTGGGCCTGCACCGGCGCCTGCACACCGGCGAGCGGCCCCACACCTGCGCCGACTGCGGCAAAGCCTTCGCCGTGCCCTCGCACCTGGCGGTGCACCGGCGGGTTCACACTGGCGAGCGACCCTTCGCCTGCAGCCACTGCGGTAAATGCTTCAGCCAAAGCTCGGCGCTGGCGCTGCACCGGCGCGGTCACACCGGCGAGCGGCCCCACGCCTGCACCGAGTGCGGCCGGGCCTTCGCCGTCGCCTCCCACCTGGCCGCTCACCGCCGCATCCACACCGGTGAGAAGCCGTTCCCCTGCCCGCGCTGCGGCAAGCGCTTCCGCCAGCGCTCCGGTCTCGTCACCCACCAGCGGGGACACAAGTAGCACTCACAGACACCGAAACGGGTGCCGGTTGTCACTGAATCCGCCACCAGGAACCCCAAAGAATCCCAAAATACGGACATTGGGAATCCCCTTAACTCTGCCGGTCACCATGGGGACCTCGTGGAGCCACCACCAGCGCTCCAGCCTCATCACCCACCTGCAGGGACACGAGTCGCCTCGGGGACCCCCCCCCCAATCAGCTCCAGACACCCTGCTCCTGCTCTGGACCCCCCAGATTCAGCTCTGGACACCCCCTGGGACCGGGACACCCCCCAGTACCCTTAACTCTGCCCCTCAGGGACCCTCTGCAGCTCTGGGGGGACACAGGGGTGGGGTCCCAAATGGGGCAAAAACCTGCCCCCCACCCCAAAATATAATGCAGGGCCCTGCCTTGGGCGGGGAGTCGGGGCAGGGCGGCGTGGGGAGGGTGTCCTGGGGCAGAGTTAATTTACTTCCTAGTAGCCGGTATAGTGCCGTGTTTTGGATTTGATATGAGAATAACGTTGATGTCACACCGATGTTTTAGTTGTTGCCAATTTACATCAAAGTGAGGACTTTTCGGCTTCTTGTACTCCCCATCCCACTGCGGGGGAGTGAGTGAGCGGCTCCATGGGGCTCAGTTACCAGCCGGGCTAAACCACGACAGTCCTTTTTGGTGCCCAACGATGGGCTCGAAGGGTTGAGATAACAACAGATCTGACCAGGGCGCGTTAAAACAAATTCGTTATAAGCATTAATTATATTAGTTTAATAGTTGCTGGTCACAATGCTGATTTATTTGCTGTCGGCGTTGTTGTGGTTGTGCCCGGAGTTGTGTTCTGTAACACCTCACGTACTGTGTACGTTCCCTTTTGTGCTGTTTATCATCTCTGGGGCCTGGATCAAGGTTATGCTTTTGCTGTACTGTGTAACACTGGGTTATAATATGACATCATCACTGGTCATGAGACTAATCTGGTGTTTGTACTCAGCATTGCCTTCATCTCCGTATTTTGGGAGCTCTCTTGTGGAAACTATTATTAATTACTCTATTTTTTCTCCTTGGAGAGCCAATCTGTGGGGGAGACAAGGGAGGACACTTCTCCCCCTCCTTCACCTTCTCCGTCTCCTTCTGACCAGTTACAACAGCTCTTGAGAACGTTGAACACCTTTGGGATGTTCCTATTGCAAAACCTCATCAATCTTGTTAAACAACTGTGTAAAAATAATCACCCGGAGATCTGCCCGGAGGTTGGATGGTTAGGAGTGGCAGGAGGTGTGGGACAGCGTGGGCAAACGCCTGGGGCGGTGGGTGCCTCCAGTGGTTTGGAACAAGTTATCAGAATCTGGCAAAACTAGTGAAAGATTTGGGAAAAGGACGCTGTCAGCCTGGCAATTCCAGAGACACACAAATCACTGACAACCGAACAACGGGCACCGCGGCTACTCCAACCCCTGGTGACAGGCACCGTGGCTACTCCAAGCCCCGCCGACAGGCACTGCAGCTACTCCAAGCCCCGCCGACAGGCACTGCAGCTACTCCAAGCCCCGCCGACAGGCACTGCAGCTACTCCAAGCCCCGCCGACAGGCACTGTGGCTACTCCAAGCCTGCTAACAAGCACTGCGGCTACTCCAACCCTGCAACAAGTACCGCGGCTCCTCCAACCCTGCGGCAGGCACCACAGCTACTCCAACCCCGCTGACGGCACCGCAGCTACTCCAGCCCCACAACAGGCACTGTAGCTGAACCAGAGAACCAACCCATGCCGGAATCAGTCGCCCCTATACACACGAGGAAATACTGGATGCAAAAGTCAGCTCATTTAGTAAGGGATGAAGAAGCATGGCCATCTCGAGAGCAGGAGGAAGAAGAAGCAGAACCAGAAAACCAGATGGTCACCACTCGATCCCTGTCCCTGCATGAGCCGTGAGATATGTGAAAAGATTTCAGGCGTTGTCCAGGCGAGCGTGTCATTACCTGGCTGCTCTGATGCTGAGATAACGAAGCCAGTAGCCTGGAATTAGAGAGTAGGGAAGCCAGGCAGCTGGGATCCCTGTCTAGGGAAGAGGGCATGGACAAGGTGGTTGGAAAAGGGACACAAGCCCTCAGCCTCTGGAGGAGACTTCTGTCAGGTGTGAGGGAAAGGTATCACGTCAGTGAAGATGTATGTTGTCCAGGCAAGCGGACCACCATGGAGAGAGGTGTTCCTCCCTGCGGGGCTGTGTCTCGGCTGTGGAGGAACTGTCCTGGCAGTTCCAGCAATTCAGAGAGGATCTGCCCTACTCCCCACCTGTACGGAGCAGTATCAGCTATTAGGAGAAAGCGTTCCTCTGCTCAAGAGAGAGCACACAGAGGGTACACACCACGGGCCACCCTCTGGTTTTATCTGTGTGACCATGGAGAGGACGTGTCATGGTTTAACCGGTAACGAAGCCTCACACAGCCGCTTCCTCACTCCTCGGTGGGATGGTGGAGAGAATTGGAAGAGTAAAAGGGAGAAAACTTGTGGGTTGAGATAAAGACGGTTTATTAGGTAAAACAAAAGCCGCACACGCAAGCAAAGCAAAACAAGGAATTCATTTACTGCTTTCCATAGACAGGCAGGTGTTCAGCCATCCCCAGGAAAGCAGGGCTCCAACGAGTAATGGTTCCTTGGAAAGACAAACGCCATCACTGTGAATGTCCTCTCCTTCCTTCCTTCCTCTTCCCCCAGCATTATATGCTGAGCATGATGTCATCTGGAATGGGATATCCCTTTGGTCAGTTGGGGTCAGCTGTCCCACCTGTGTCCCCTCCCAACTTCTTGTGCACCCCCAGCTACTCACTGGTGGAGTGGTGTGAGGAGCAGAAAAGACCTTGACGCTGTGTAAGCACTGCTCAACAATAACAAAAACATCCCTGCGTTATCAACACTGCTTGCAGCACAAATCCAAACCACAGCCCCATACAGGCTACTGTGAAGAAAATTAACCCTGTCTCAGCCAAAACCAGCACAACATGAGGAAGTGGGATGGAAAATCTCCCTCGACCCCGGAGGCACGGGGAGTTGCAAGGAAAAACAATCACAAAAGGGGATTCTTCCAGGAAAAATGCCGCTCCAGTTCCCAGCGGGCAGTTCCCCCAGCTGAGTGGAAGGGCTGATCAAACTTCTGATCTTAATGAACGGATTTTTAGATTCGTATTCACAAGGAGTAACGAACACAATGACCAGGAATTCTGGAAGTGATTGCAGATTGGCCAGAAGGCAAAGATTTCGGAATGTCGCCAGGAGGCGACACGTGCTGAAGAGACCCCACCGTGTGATAAACTAACAGAAAATGAGAAGCCATACGCCCTGTTCACTGATGGGTCCTGCCTCATTGTGGGGAAGCATCGGACACGACGAGTCGCAGAACTGCTGAAGGAGAAGGTGAATTGAGTCATTTTTGAGGTGAAAGCCATCCAGCTGGCTCTTTGACGTTGCTGAAGCAGAAGAGCGGCTGATGCTCTACCTCTGCGCTGACCGGATGGTGGCCAATGCCCAGCGGGGTGGTTACGGCAACGGCAGCAGAGCCGTCAAGGAAGGGATGCAACATATAGATGGGGTCGTGATCGAGGGGTGGACTTGGCCATTGCCGCTGTCGCACAGGTCATCCCTGAGTGACGTTAACAACCATCGAGTCGAGGTCCTCCGAGCGGCGCAGAGCGGCCCCTAAAGGTACCCGAACGCTTCCGGTGGCGCGCGGCGGAGGTGGCGGCTCCGCGGCGGTTCGGTGAGGTGGGGACACACACACACCACGTGGCACCGTGGGAAGGGCACCCCGGGACCGGCCCGGATCCCCCCCCGGTGCCACCCCCGTCCCTAAGTCCCGGGTCCCCCTCGGTGTGTGTCCCCGGTGCCCTTCCCACGTCCGGTGCCCCCTCCCAGGCTCCCCCCGTTCCTTGACTCCCCCCAGGGAGCCCCTAATACCGCCCTACCACGCTCACTCCTTTTGGGGTCCCCCCCTCTCCCGGTCCGGAGACCCCCCACGTCCCCCCTTCACCCTCGGTGCCCCCCCAAGATCCCCTTTGTCCCACCTCTGTCCACCCCCCCCAGCACATCCAGGGCTCCCCCAGTCACTCCAGCCCTGGCAGAGGGTGCCCCTCCTGCCCCCCCCTTCCCACCCCAGATGCCTGGGTCCTCTTTTGGGGGAGCAGGTGCTGACCTCCCCCACCCCACGTCTCTCCCTCCACCCTGTGTCTCCCCGAAGGCCATGGAGCAGACAAAGGAGCCACCCAGCGACTGGGACAGGGATGGGGGGACGGTACCCGGCACCCACGGAGGTGAGCCCAGCTGGGGAGGGGGTACAAGGGGCACCGCAAAGTGTTATGAGACAGCAGAGGGGTCCAGTGCTGACCAAAGCAGGTCCGTCTCATCCAGGTTCCTCATGGCTTCTCCCAGTGAAGTCTGAGGACCTCCAAGGATGGAGACCCAGCTCCATCCCACCAGGGTGGGCAGACACACAGGACCTCTGAGGGGTCCTTGCTCTAACCCCACCCCAACCCAGTTCACATTCCTCCTGGCCATCCACAAATGAGATTTGGGTCTGAGAGGGCACCATGTGCCTTGGGAAGCAATTTGGGAGATTCGGGGCAGGGGGGCAATGAGGGAGATCAAGGGGTGATTTGTGAGCTCAGGGGTGATTTGGGAATTCTAGGGATCAATTTTGGATGCTGGAGGCAATTAAGAAGCTCAGGGAGGGCAATTAGGGATCCCATGGTAACACCCATCTCCATGTCCCCACAGGCACTGTGAAGTCCTCAGAGACGGACACCCCTGAGAGCCTGGCGACGCTGCCCCCATCACCCAGCCTGGGCTGCACCTGGGAGCTGCCCCCCACGCCCCCCCCAGATACCTTGAAACCCTACAAGTGCACCGAGTGCGGCAAGGCCTTTGGGCAGAGCTCACACCTGATGCGGCACTTTGGCACCCACACGGGCGAGAAGCCCTACAAGTGCGGTGCCTGTGCCAAGAGCTTCACCCAGAACTGCAACCTCCTGCAGCACCAACGCACCCACACTGGTGAGAAACCCTACGAATGCAACGCTTGTGGCAAATGTTTCAGCTGGAGTTCCAACCTCCGTCGGCACCGCCGTCTCCACAGCGGCCAGAAGCCCTTCCAGTGCGGCCAGTGCGACAAACGCTTCGTCGAGAGCACCCATCTGCTCGACCACCAGCGCACCCACACCGGTGAGAAGCCCTACCGCTGCCCCAACTGCCCCAAGACCTTCGGCCGCAGCTCCAACCTCGCTCGCCACCGCCGCCTCCACGTAGCTGAGCCAGGGCCCGATCCAGCCCTGGCGATGCACGAGGGGCTCTGAGGGGCTTCCCAAGGAGATGGGAGGAGGTGGTGGAGCAGATGATGCTGCTTCTGTGGCGACCATGGGGATGTGGTTTGACTTGCTGGTGCTCATCGTCAATAAAAGGATTCATGGAGGATCCATACCATGGTCAATGGCTGCTACAACCCTTCTGAGGTGGCCACGGGGATGCGGTTTGGCCCTGTTGGCGCCCATTGTCAATACAGAGACTTCAGGAAGATCCATGATGTAGCCAGTGATAATTACAGCTGTTCTGTGATGGCCGCGTGCACGTGGGTTGGCCCTATCAGCACCCATCATCAACACAAAGACTTCAGTAGGAACCGTGACATGGCCAGTGCCTGCTACAGCCCTTCTGTGGTGGCCACAGGGACGTAGTTTGGCCCACTGGCACTCATCGTCAACGTAAACGGCTTGGGGAGGACTCACGATGTGGCCAATGACTCTATGACCCTTCTGTGGTGGGAATGGGGACGTGGTTTGGCTCCATCAATGCCCATCGTTGGCTTGTGGGGAACCCATGTAGGCAAAAAGCCATGGGACTGGGGAAAAACACGAACACAAAGACTTAGGGAGGACTCATGATGTGGCCAACGGCTACCTCAGCCCTTCTGTGGTAGCCACAGGGGTGTGGTTTGGCCTTTTTGTTGCCCATCACCAATGCAAACACTTGGGAAGGGTTCATGACGTGGCCAATGTCTACCGTGACCCTTCCGTGGTGGCCACGTGCCCAGGGTTGGCACCCACCATTCAGTAGGTGAGATGTCACGTGGGCAAGCAGTGAGGAGGGGGGAGAACTTTTAGGTAAAAAACCCGCAATAACGGCACTAAAATGGTCCTTAAAACCCGCGTGTTGATTTTCACCACCTGCCGGCGCCATTAAGTCTGTTTAACCACCCCCACCACCGCGGTTTGGGGGGATGGAAACCATGTCGCTGGGAGGGGACAAGCGGGATGGACCCCATCTCCCTCCGTCTGTCCATCCAGGGCATCAAATCCATGGCTGGGGTCAAAGTCCTCCAAGTTTCACCCCAGGGTGCTGAGACAGCCCTGGGGACTCATCCATGGGCATGGGGTTGCCCCAAAGCCCACCCCCGAGGCAGTTCAGGGGTGACAGAGACCCCCCCCTCGGGGCACCCTCATGCCGTGTGAGCGGGGCCAGCACCCCCAGCCTCGGCGCCTGGCCACGTTGCCAGCCCAGCTTCAGGTGGTGGCGGCCCCGGCGGTGGGCCCGGTGGTGGCACGGGGTGGGTGGCAGCGGCATGGCGCTCGAGGAGGGTGCGGTGGGAGAAGCCCTTGGTGCAGAGGCGGCACTGGAAGCGCTCGGGGCGGTGGGTGCGCATGTGGACGTTGAGGGAGCTCTTCTGGGTGAAGCGTTTGCAGCAGACGCCGCACTGGAAGGCACGGACACCCGTGTGGGTCACCATGTGCTTCAGCAGGTAGTCACGGAGTGAGAAGGAGCGCCAGCAGATGGAGCACTGGTGAGGCTTCTCACCTACAGAAAGACAACCTTGGGTCAACATGGATCAATACAGGTCGACGTGGATCAGTGTGGGTCAACATGGATCAACACAGAACAACACAGGTTGATGGATCAATAGGAGTCAACGTGCATCAATACAGGTCAACGTGGATCAACACAGAACACAGGTTGATGGAGCAACACAGGTTGACGGGTCAACATGGATCAATACAGATCAATAGGGGTCAACATGAATCATAGAATCATAGAATCTTTAAGACTGGAAAAGACCATCAAGTCCAACCGTCGACCCAACACCACCATGTCTACTAAACCATGTCCCAAAGTGCCACGTCTACACGTTTTTTGAACACCTCCAGGGATGGTGACTCCACCACCTCTCTGGGCAGCCTGGTCCAATGTCTGACCACTCTTTCGGTGAAGAAATTTTTCCTAATATCTAATCTAAACCTCCCCTGATGCAACTTGAGACTATTTCCTCTTGCCCTTTCGCTAGTTACTTGGGAGAAGAGACCAACACCGACCTCACCACAACCTCCTTTGAGGTATTTGTAGAGAGCGATCAGGTCTCCCCTCAGCCTCCTCTTCTCCAGGCTGAACAACCCCAGTTCCCACGGCCGCTTCTCATCAGACTTGTGCTCCAGTGCCTTGACCAGCTTCATTTCCCTTCTCTAGACACGCTCCAGCACCTCGAGGTCCTTCTTGGAGTGAGGGGCCCAAAACTGAACACAGTACTTGAGATGCTACCTCACCAGTGCCGAGTACAGGGGAACGATTGCTTCCCTACTCCTGCTGGCCACATTGTTCCTGATACAAGCCAGGATGCTGTTGGCCTTCTTGGCCACCTGGGAACCCTGCCAGCTCATATTCAGTTGGCTGTTGACCAACACCCCCAGGTCCTTTTCCACCAGGCAAATTTCCAGCCACTCTGCCCCAAGCCTGTAGCATTGCCTGGGGTTGTGGTGACCCAAGTGCAGGACCCATCACTGATTCTTGTTCAACCTCGTACAGTTGGCCTCGGCCCATCGATCCAGCCTCTCCAGATCCCTCTGCAGAGCCTTCCTACCCTCAAGCAGATCAACACTCCAACACAACTTGGTGTCATCCGCAAAGTTACTGAGGGTGCACTCGATCCCCTCATCCAGATCATTGATAAAGAGATTAAACAAGACTGGCCCGAAGACTGGATGCTGGAGAACACTGCTTGTGACCGGCCACCAACTCGATTTAACTCCATTCACCACAACTCTCTGGGCTCAGCCTTCCAGCCAGTTTTTCACCCAGTGAAGAGTGCACCTGTCCAAGCCATGAGCCACCAGGTTCTCTAGGAGAATGCTGTGGGAGACCATATCAAAGGCTTTACTAAAGTCCAGTAGATAACATCCACAGCCTTTCCCTCATCCACTAGGCAGGTCACTTGGTCATAGAAGGAGATCAAGTTGGTCAGGCAGGACCTGCCTTTCATGAACCCATGCTGGCTGAGCCTGATCCCCTGGTTGTCCTACACCTGCCTGGTGAGTGCACTCAAGATGAACCTCTCCATAATCTTCCCTGGTACCAAGGTCAGGCTGACAGGCCTGTAGTTCCCCAGATCCTCCTTCCAGCCCTTCTTGTAGATGGGCGTCACATTGACAAGCCTCCAGTCACCTGGGACTTCCCCTGTTAACCAGGACTGTTGATAAATGATGGAGAGTGGCTTGGCAAGCTCCTCCGCCAGCTCCCTCAGAACTCTCGGGTGGATACCATCCGGCCAAATAGACTTGTGAGTTTCCAGCTTCCATAGCAGGTCATGAACAGCTTCCTCCTGGACCATGGGAGGTCTATTCTGCTCTCCGTCCCTGTCTTCCAGCTGAGGGGGCTGAATGCCCTGGGGACAACTGCTCTGACTATTAAAGACTGAGGCAGAGAAGGCATTAAGTATGTCAGCCTTTGCCCCATCCTTGGTGGCCATGTTCCCCCCCCAGCATCCAATAAAGGATGGAGATTCTCCTTGGCTCTCTTGTTGTTGTTGATGTATTTGTAGAAATATTTCTTGTCATCCCTTACAACAGTGGCCAGACTGAGGTCTAGCTGGGATTTGGCCTTTCTAATTTTCTCTCTGCGTGACCTAACAAGATCCCCATATTCTTCTTGAGTTGCCTGCCCCTTCTGACTCTCCTTTTTTTCCTGAGTCCCAGCCAAAGCTCCCTGGGTCTTCCCCACCCGTTTGTCTTACGGCACATGGGGACGGCTTGCTCCTGTGCCTTTAAGACTTCCTTCTTGAAGAATGCCCAGCCTCCCTGGACCCCTTTGCCCTTCAGGACTGTCTCCCAAGGGACACTCCTCAACCCGTGTCCTGAGCAGGCCAAAGTCTACCCTCTGAAAGTCCATGGTAGTGGTTTTGCTGATCCCCCTCCTTACTTCGCCATGAATCAAAAACTCTATCATTTCATGGTCACTAAGCTCAAGACGGCCTCTGACCACCACATCTCCCACCAGTCCTTCTCTGTGAACAGGAGGTCAAGCGAGACACCTCCCCTGGTAGGCTCACTTACCAGCTGTGGCAGGAAGTTCTCTTCCACACACTCCAGGAACCTCCTAGACTGTTTCCTCTAACATGGATCAATACAGGTTGACAGGGTCAAGATGGATCAATGCGGGTCAACATGGATCAATAGGGGTCAACATGGATCACTGCGGGTCAACATGGATCAATAGGGGTCAACATGGATCAATACAGGTTGGCAGGGTCAAGATGGATCAGTGCGGGTCAACATGGATCAATACGGGTCAACATGGAGCAACATGGAGCAACACAAGTTAATGGGTCAACATGGGTCAACATAGGTCAACATGGATCAGCACAGGTACACACGGAGTAACATGGGTCAACATGAGTCAACATAGATCAACACAAGTCAATGGATCAACATGGGTCAAAAGGGAGTGACATGCATCGATGAGGGTCAACACAGGGAACATGGAGTGACATGGCTGAACATAGATCAACATAGGTCAACACAGACCAACATGGATCAACATGGATCCACAGGTGAACGTGGATTAACATGGATCAACATAGGTCACATTGGGTCAACAGACCAACGTGGGTCAAAATGGAGCTACACAGAGCAACATGGGTCAACACATCAATAGAGGTCAACACGGAGCAACACAGATCAACATGGGTCACCGGATTAACAAAGCAAGACAGATCAACATGAGTTAACACAGATTGGCATGGGTCAACAGTAATCAACACGGGTCAAAATGGGTCAACACAGGTCAACATGGGTGAACACAGGTCAGCACTGGATCAGCATGGGTCAACACAATGATATGGGACATCATGGATCAACACAGGTCTACATGGGTCAAAATGGAGCAACGCAGAGTGACATGGGTCAGCACAGATCAACAGGGTCAACGTGGATCAACACGGGTCAACATGGGTCAACATTGGTCAGCACAGGTCAACACGGGTCAACACGAGGCAATGCAGATCAACGCGGGTCAACACAGACTGACACGGGTCACCACATAGTGACACAGGTCAACATGAGTCCACACCATGACACTGATCAACATGGAGCAAGGCATGTCAGCTGGATCACCACCGAGCAACATGTGTCAACATGGACTGACATGGAGCACCACGGGTCAACACAGGTCAGCGTGGGTGAACAGAGATTGGTATGGGTCAACGTAGGTCAACATGGGTGAACACAGGTCAACACTGATCACATGGAGCAACACATGTCAACATGGATCAACACAGAGCAACATGGGCCAACCCGTGGGTCACCACATAGTGACATGGGTCAACACAGAGTGACACAAGTCAACATGGATTGACATGGAGCGACACGGGTCAACACAAGTCAACATGGACCCCCATGACGTCCCTGTCCCCATCCGTCCATGTCCCCCCACGGCACCATCTCCATCGCCCCATGTCCTTGTCCCCCCAACATCTCCCCACCTTCCTCCTCCCTCCCCATCCCCATCGTGTCCCTCACAAGGGACCAGCTCCGGCTCCACGGCCCCCCCGGGGAGCTGGTTGAGCCCCATGTCCCCCCCCGCCCAGTGTCCCCACCGTGTCCCCCGCACCGTGTCCCCTCACCGGAGTGGATGAACATGTGTTTGGTGTAGTTCTTGCGGGAGCTGAAGGTCTTCTGGCAGTGGCCGCACTGGTAGGAAGGCTCGGTGCAACGCGATGGGCCAGGCTGGGGCGCCTCGGGGGCCGGTGGGACGCCCGCCCCGCTCAGCCCCGCCTCTGCACCCCCTTCGTAGAGCGACGGCGGCGGCACCGGCGGCGGCCCAGGCGGCACGAAGCCAAAACCGTTGCCCCCCACCTTGGCCCCGAACACCGGCACCCGGCCCGGTGCCTCCAGGCTGCAGTCGGGCCCGAACTTGCCCCCATCCTCACCGGGCCACGGGGGCAGGAAGGCGTCGGCAAAGACCTCGGCGGCGCCGAAAAACGGGGGGTCCTCGGCGGCGAAGGGCGGGGGGATGAAGCCTTCCTCACCGGCGCCGCCGGCGCCTCCCCCTTCTTCCTCCTCCTCCTCCTCTTCCTCCTCCTTGACCGGCAGTTGAAGCCGCAGCGGTTGACGCTGCTTTCGGCTATGACAGCTCGGCGCCGGATCGGCCGGACCGAAACGGACGTCGTGGTCCAACAACGCCGGCGGCGGCACCGGCAGAGATTTGTGGCAGGGTTCGGCGGGCGCCGCAGCAGCTTCAGGACGGGGCGGGCGGGAGGGGGGCAGCACCTTGGGACCGCGGCTTTGGGAGATGATCTGGGTGCACTCGTCAATGACCGTCTTGATCTGGAGGATGGAGGCAGCAGTGAGGATCTGCAGAGCTTCCGACTGGGCCACCACCAAACAACCGCTGTACATGAACTCCACCAGCTGTCTCACCGCCCCGCTGGGGACAACGGGTGGCACCTCGATGGCCGAGTGACCCAACAGAAGCTTGTCGTGGAAGAAGGGGCTGCCGGCGGCCAGGACGCAACGATGAGCTCGTAGGGTGGCTTCGCGGATACGAACTGTCACGTCGCAGAAGTGACCGCCCAAGCGTTGCCCGTTGAGGGTCTCCAGCAATGAACGGCTGAAGTTCTGGAGGTGGATGTAGTGAACCGCCTCCGCCATGGCCACGGGGACGGGCGCCGGCGAGGACCGGGGTCCTCGGCAAGGTCTGGAGATACCTGAGGGAAGAGCAACAGGCTTTGGGGACATCATATGGGGTGTCACCAGGGGCTGGGGACATCAACGTGGTGTGAAGAAGCCACCACAACTTCACCAGGGGCTGGGGACACCTTACGGGATGTCACCAGGGCTGAGGACATCAAGGTGGCGTGGAGATGCCACCAAGGCATCACTAGGATCTGGGGACATCAACATGGTGTGGAGATGCCACCAGGGCATGGCTGGGGGGTGGGGACACCTTATGCGATGTCACCAGGGGCTGGGGACATCAACATGGTGTGGAGAAGACACCAGGACATCACCAGGGGCTGGGGACATCACCGAGGTGTGGAGATGCGACCAGGGTGTCAGCAGGGTCTGGGGACATCAACATGGTGTGGAGAAGCCACCATGACGTCACCAGGCTCCGGGGACACCTTATGTGATGTCACCGGGTGCTGGGGACATCAACGAGGTGTGGAGAAGACGCCACGACGTCACCAGGCTCCGGGGACACCTTATGTGATGTCACGAGGGCTGGGGACCTCGACAGGGTGTGGGACACCCTGCGGGACGTCACGGGGTGCTGGGGACAGCGCTGATGACATCACGGCGGCTTGAGGTACACCTTACAGGGCGTCACCAGGGGGCCGGGGACACCTCCAGGGAACGTCACCGGGGTGTGACGACACGCCGCGGACATCCCCCTCCCCTCCCCCCCCCCCCCAGGGCCTCACGCGCCAGGGGGCGGGGCGGGGCGGGGGGGGCGGGGCCGCACTCACCTCCGCGCGCGCCGGAACCGCCGCCGGCCCCGACACCCGGAAGCGCCTTCGCCGCCGCTTCTGGCAGCTCTGCGCGTCACTTCCGGGGCCGCCCGCCCGGAGGGGCTGGAGCGGAAGTGAGCGGGGACCATAGAGAGGGGATGGCGGCGCGGTCCTCCCGCCGCCCCCCCCCCCCCCCGCACCATAGAGACGGGGCCGGAGCGGTCACTCCCACCCCTCGCGGGGGCCTGTGGGGTATCGGCGGGGGTCTCTGTGGGACCGCGGGCCCCTACGGACCCCATGGGGCGGAGACCCCCCCATAGGGCAGGGATCCCCCATAGACCCCCATAGACACCCCCATAGGGACCCCCATAGGGCAGGGATCCCCCATAGACCCCCTTAGGGACCCCCATAGGGACCCCCATAGGGCAGGGATCCCCCATAGACCCCCTTAGGGACCCCCATAGAATCCCATAGGGACCCCCATAGGGCAGGGATCCCCCATAGACCCCCTTAGGGACCCCCATAGAACCCCATAGGGACCCCCATAGGGCAGGGATCCCCCATAGACCCCCATAGGGACCCCCATAGGGACCCCCATAGGGCAGGGATCCCCCACACACCCCCATAGGATCCCCCCTGGACTGGGATCCCCCATAGACCCCCATAAGGATCCCCTATAGACCCCCATAGGGACCCCCATAGGGCAGGGATCCCCCATAGGGACCCCCATAGTGCTACAATACCCTCTAGACCCCATAGGAAGCCCCGTAGGGTTGGGACCCCCTATAGACCTCCATAAGGACACCTGTGGTATATGAATGCCTATAGACCCCCCCCATAGGGACTCCCATAGGGCAGGGACCCCTATAGACCCCCATTGGGGCCCCCATATGGTCTGAAGCCCTATAGATCCCCATAGGGACCCCCATAGGACTGGGTTCCCCTATAGAGCTCCACAGCTCTCAGCAGGTCCGTGATCCCCTATAGGCTCCCATAGGTACCCTGTAAGGCTGCAGTGCCCTATAGACTCCCACAGGGCCCTGATCCTCTATAGGCCCCCAGAAGGACTTCCACAGGGTCACGGTCCTCTATAGACCCACAGAGGGGTCTCCACAGGGGCCGGGATCCCCTAAGACCCCTATAGATCATGGGTCCCTTATAGAACCCCATGGGGTTCCCTGTAGGTCTGGGATCACCTATGCAGTCCCATAGGGATCCCTGTGGAGCTTGGTCATCCTATAGACCTGCATGGGCGCCTTCATGCCCTATAGACACCACCCCCTCCTGTATCCCCTATAGGGATCCCCCTATAGACCCCCATACAGCTGTGAGTCCCTCCAGACCCCTTACAGATCCTGGGCATCTCTATAGGTGCCAGATGCCCTGTAGATCTCCATAGGGATCCCCACAGGGCCTGGACCCTCTGTAGTCCCCTATAGGGCCTCGATCACTTATAGATCCCTGCGTTTACCCACACAGGGTCTACACTTCCTACAGAGCCCCATAGGGTCTGGGTCCCCTATAGACCCCCCTGGGGACCCCCACAGGGTCTGGAGAACCTATACATGCCCATAGGGATCACCCTGGGGCCATGATGCCCTGTAGATCTCCACAGGGATCTCCATAAGGTCTGGACTCCCTATAGATTGCATAGGGATGATCCGAGGATCCCTATAGGAATCCTTATAGGGTCAGAATCCCCTATAGACCCCCCCCTAGGGATCCCTATCGGGATCTCTGTGGGCTCAGGGGTCCCCTATATGGTATATGGGGGCCATAGGGCCAAACTGGCCCCTATAGCACCCCCGTAGGGGCGGTTGGTCTGCTGGTGATGTCACAGCCGGCTGGGAGTGTGGTGGCACCTCCTGGTCTGCCCCTGATGTCACTTCATGCCCTGCGTCCGGCAGCGACGTCACTTCCTCATCCAGCGATGACATCACTGCTTGGAGTGGGTCTGTCACGCATCCTGGTAAGCTGATGATGTCATTTCCTGGGCCCTTGGTGACATCAGAGATTGCTCTGTTAGGCATAATCATCCTACTCTGTGAATGATGTCACTTCTTGCCTACTGATGATGTCACTTCCTGGCCCTGGCATGGCCTGACTTCTCATGTTGATTCCCTTCTGTCTCTGACATCATTCATTGCCCCCGTGATGACATCATGGCTGTGTCAGAGCTCCGCCCTCTGCAACCCAATACTTGTGGCTGTCCCATGTGGTGGGGTGATGTTGGCTGATGATGACCCATGTTGACCCGTGTTGACTCATGTTGACCTGTGTTGGCCCGTGTTGGCCCACGGCGACCTGTGTCACTCCATGTTGACCCATGTCTGCCTGTGTTGATCCATGTTTCTTGACCTGTGTTGGCCCATGTTGGCCCATGCTGCCCCATGTCACTCTGTTGACCCATGTTTCTTGACCCATGCTGGCCCATGTGTTGACCCACATTGATCCATGTTGATGTATGTTGACCCGTGTCACTCTGTCTTGCTCCATTTTGACCCGTGTTGACCCATGTAGACCTGCGCTGATCCATGTTGACCCATGCCACTCCATGTTGACCTGTGTCAATCTGTGGTGGCTCATGTTGATGCAGTGTTGAACCTCGTTGACCCATGTTGACCCATGTAGACCTGTACTGATCCATGTTGACCCATGCCACTCTGTGGTGCTCCATTTTGACCCATATAAACCTGTGTTCATCCGTGTTGACCCGTGTCAATCTGTGTTGGCTCATGTTGATGCGGTGCTGAACCTTGTTGACCCATGTCAACCCATGTTGACCCATGTCACTCTGGGGTGGCTCCTGTTGATGCAGTGTTGAACCTTGTTGAACTTTGTTGACCCATGGTGACCTGTACTGATCCATGTTGACCCATGTTGACCCATGTCACTCTGGGGTGGCTCATGTTGATGCAGTGTTCAACCTTGTTAACCCTTTGTGGTGGGTTGACCCTGGCTGAAGGCCAGGTGCCCACCACAGTCGCTCTATCACTCCCCTCCTCAGCTGGACAGAGGAGAGAAAATATAACGAAAGGCTGGTGGGTCGAGATAAGGACAGGGAGAGATTGATCACTAATTACCGTCATGGGCAAACCAGACTCAACTTAGGAAAAATTCATCTAATTACCCAGAAACCAGAATAACGAGAAATAACCCCAAATCTTAAAACCCCTCCCCCCCACCCCTCCCTTCTTCCTGGGCCCAACTTCACTCCCCATCCCTGCTGCTTCCTCCTCCTCAGGGGAGGACTCCTCACACTCCTCCTTGCTCCAGCGTGGGGTCACTCTCACGGGAGACAGTCCTCCATGAACTTCTCCAACGTGAGTCCTTCCCACAGGCTACAGTCCTTCACGAACTGCTCCAGCACAGATCTCTCCCATGGGGTGCAGACCTTCAGGAGCAAACTGCTCCAGCATGGGTCCCCCACAGGGTCACAAGTCCTGCCAGCAAACCTGCTCTGGTGTGGGCTCCTCTCTCCACGGGTCCACAGGTCCTGCCAGGAGCTTGCTCCAGCGTGGGCTTCTGTGTTGGGTTTGCGTGGCAAGGTTTTGGTAGCAGGGGGGCTACAGGGGTGGCTTCTGTGAGAAGCTGCTAGAAGCTCCCCCTGTGTCTGATAGAGCCAATGCCAGCCGGCTCTAAGACGGGCCCACCGCTGGCCAGGGCCAAGCCAATCAGCGCCTCTGTGATAACATATTTAAGAAGAAGAAAAACACTTAGAGAGAGAGCGCTTTTGCAGCCGGAGAGAGGAGTGAGAAGATGTAAGAAACTCTGCAGACACCAAGGTCAGTGCAGATGGAGGGGGAGGAGGTGCTCCAGGCGCCGGAGCAGAGACCCCCCTGCAGCCCGTGGTGAAGGCCATGGTGAAGCAGGCTGTCCCCCTGCAGCCCATGGAGGAAGGATGAGGGGGTGTAGAGATTCCACCTGCAGCCCATGGAGGACCCCACGCCGGAGCAGGTGGAGGCACCTGAAGGAGGCTGTGGCCCGTGGGAAGCCCACGTTGGAGCAAGTTCCAGGCCGGACCGGTGGACCCGTGCAGAGGGGAGCCCACGCCAGAGCAGGTTTGCTGGCAGGACTTGTGACCCCGTGGGGGACCCCACGCTGGAGCAGTTTGCTCCTGAAGGTCTGCACCCCGTGAGAGGGACTCCATGCTGGAGCAGGGGAACGACGAGAGGAGTCCTCCCCCTGAGGTTGAAGAAGCGGCAGAAACACCGTGAGATGAACTGACCGTAACCCCCATTCCCCGTCCCCCTGTGCCGCTGAGGGGGGAAGGTTGAAGCCGGGAGTGAAGTTGAGCCCGGGAAGATGGGAGGGGTGGGGGGAAGTGTTTTAAGAGTTGATTTTATTTTCTCATTCCTCTACTCTGTTTTACCTAGTAATAAATTAGATGAATTCACTCTCTAAGTTTGGTCTGTTTTGCTCGTGACAACAATTAGTGAGTGATCTCTCCCTGTCCTTATCTCGACCTACAAGCATTTCGTTATGCCTTTTCTCCCCTGTTTAGTGAATGAGGGGAGTGAGAGAGCGGCTCTGGTGGGCACCTGGCCTCCAGCCAGGGTCAACCCACCACAGCTTCCCACGGGCCGCAGCCTCCTTCAGGTGCCTCCACCTGCTCTGGCGTGGGGTCCTCCATGGGCTGCAGGTGAAATCTCTACACCCCCTCATCCTTCCTCCATGGGCTGCAGGGGGACAGCCTGCTTCACCATGGCCTTCACCACGGGCTGCAGGGGGATCTCTGCTCTGGCGCCTGGAGCACCTCCTGCCCCTCCTTCTGCACTGACCTTGGTGTCTGCAGAGTTTCTTACATCTTCTCACTCCTCTCTCTGGATGCAAAAGCTGCCACTACTTTTTTTTTTTTTTCCCTTAACTCTGTTATCCCAGAGGTGCTACCACCATCGCTGATGGACTTGGCCTTGGCCAGCGGCGGGTCCGTCTTGGAGCTGGCTGGCATTGGCTCTGTCAGACAGAGGGGAAGCTTCTAGCAGCTTCTCACAGAAGCCACCCCTGTAGCACCCCCCGCTACCAAAACCTTGCCACCCAAACCCAAAACACCCATGTTGACCCATGTTGCTCTGTACTGATCCATGTTGACCCATGTTGACCCATGTCACTCTGTGGTGCTCCATTTTGACCCATATAGACCTGTGTTCATCTGTGTTGACACGTGTCAATCTGTGTTGACCCGTGTTGATCCAGTGTTAATATGTGTTGACCCATGTTTTTTGACCTGTGTTGGCCCGTGTTGGCCCGTGTCACTCCATGTTGACCCACATCAGTCGGTATTGACCCATGTTGATCTGTGTTTGTTGACCCTTGTTGACCCACATTGATCCGTGTTGACCCATGTTGACCTGCGCTGATCCCTGCTGACCCATGTTGCTGTTGATCCTCCTTGAGTTGACTTGACCCCCGTTGCTCTGGATTGACCCGTGTTGACCCGTGCTGATCTCTGCTGGTCCATGTTGTTGACCTGTGTTGATCCATGCTGATCTGTGTTGACCCACGTCATGCTCTGTTCCTCCATTTTGACCCGTGTAGACCTGTGTTGACCCATGTTGATCCCCATTGATCCGTTTTGACCTGTGTTGACCCATGTCCATCTGTATTGACCCGTGTCACCCTGTGTTTCTCCATTTTGACCCATGCTGACATCACTCCGTACAGATTACCTCAGGGACAGCCATTTGTATGACACAATGACCCCCCCTGCTGCAGCTGTGTACCCACCAGGAAGGTCCCCTGACCCCTTTTCCCCCATGGGCATGTTGGTCAGTCACAGGCTCCCGGCGGTGACATCACTTCCACCACACTCTCCTCTCCCTGTGATGCCATCACCGTGACATCACAGCTGCTCCCACAGCCTCATCCACCCCCCCTTGGCCCTTCCCTACCTGGGCTTTCCTTCCCGCTACGGCATCTGAGCTGGCACCGTGATGTCGCAGGTGGTGGTATGACATCGCCGTCGTTCCCACCATCCAGGGAATACCCCAACACCTACTTCCTTTCGGGGGGTACCCGGATCCCTGGGTGCCCTGGGGAGGTGCCCGGATTCTTCGGTGCCCTGGGGAGGTGCCAGGACTCTCGAATCCCTCCGGCAAGGGCGGGTGGTGATGCCCAAGGGTTGAGGTTGGTGGAGCTGAACTGATCTCCTCGGACATCTGGGTGCCCGGAGGGATGGGCGGGTAGAGCCTGGGGGGAGGAGGTGCCCGGACGCCTCCGTCCTCCTGTGCCCGCGGCGTGGGTGGCACAGGGACTTCCCACGGTCCCGGGCTCAGCATCGCAGGGACGGACCCACGGCAGGTGAGGGGACCCAGGCGGCCGGGCACCCCCCCCAGGCATCCGAGTCCTGCTGGGGGCACCCAGGGGTCCGGGCTGCCGCTGCTTGGGGGGTGCAGGGGGGGTTGTGTTATTGTAGGGTCTCCCCAGGGTCTCTGTTGTTCCAGGCTGCCCCCCCCCCCCCCCGTTTGTACCATGGCGGACGAGGGTGATGGGGGACAACATGGCCCCACCAGGCTGGTGCAGGTGAGGGGCACCCAGGGGTTGGGGGGGACCCAGGTGTTGGGGGGACACCCAGGTTTTGGGGGGGCACCCAGGTGTCTGGGGGAGGGGGGACCCAGATGTTCGGGGGGACCCAGGTGCTGGGGGGGGGACCCAGGTTTTGGGGGGAACCCAGGTGTTGGGGGGGGACCCACAGATGTTGGGGGGACCCAGGTATCCGGGGGGCCCCATGTTTTAGGGGGGCCCCAAATGTTGCGGGGAGGACCCAGGCATCCAGGGAAGCCTCAACCCCCCCTGGGGGCACCCTGGGGTCTGGGGGGAGGGTGGATGGTATCCAGACATTTGCCCCCCCCCCCCCCCCAGGGGACCCAGGCATCCGCGCTCCCCACCCCCCCCCGACTTACCCAGGGGACCCCACGCCTCCGCGAGCCCCTCGCCGGCCCCCCGGGCCCCGGGCCAGAGCCTGGTGGGAATTAGGGCACGGGGCGGGGGAGGGGAACCCAGGGAGCCCTCCCCTCCCCCCACCGTGAGAAGGCACCCGGGCTCTGTCCCCTCCCCCCCCCACCCCCCAAGGGGCTCAAAGGGACCCCCCCGGTCCCTGCGCTGCCCCCCCCACCCCAGGCAGAGCACAGGCGGGAGCTGGAGGAGGAGCTTCGTGACCTCAGCAACCAGGTGGGCGGGGCCTTGAGGGGTGGGGCGGGGCCAGCACCTGTCAGTCACAGGCTAGCACATCGTCCCAGTGGGCGGGGCGGCTGTCTGTCACCCTGGTGGGCGGGGCATGGGGGTGTCCATCACCCTGGTGGGCGGAGCGTGGGGGTGTTGATCATCCTGGTGGGTGGAGCATGGGGCTGTCCATCACCCTGGTGGGCGGGGCATGGGGCTGTCCATCACCCTCGAGGTGGGATTGGAACCATCCATCACCATGGGGGGTGGAGCGCGGGGCTGTCAGTCATCCTTGGGACGGGGCCTGGGAGCTGTCCATCACCTGGAGGCAGGGCCTGGGAGCTGTCACTCACAGCCTGTTCCCGCCCCGGCAGGTGGCAGCGCTGGGGCGGAGCCTGGTGGAGGAGCGGGGGCGGAGCCTGGCAGCGGGCGGGGCCCTGCGGGCACTGGAGATAGCGGTGGGCGGAGCCCAGGCCCGGGTGGGCGGAGCCTATCGGGCACGAGACCGGGCCTATGAGCGCCTGCGCCAGCAGCAGGTGGGCGGGGCTGGGCCTGAGGGGGGCGGAGCCTCGGGCAGGGGCGTGGCTGCGGGGGCATCTGAGGGGCGTGGTCAGAGGGTGGGCGGGGCTTTGGCTCTGTGGGGGCGGGGTCTGTGAGAGGAGTTGGTGCCAGGGGGCGGGGCCTGCTGGGTGGGTGTGGCCTGGGGCACCGCCCTTACACGGCCCCGCCTCCAGGAGGCGGGGCATCAGCTGTGGGCGGAGCTGGAGGCTGCACGTGCCGCGCGGGCAGGGGCGGAGCTCCGGGCGCAGGAGGCGGAGTCACGGCGTCGCGTCAGGGAGGCGGAGCTGGAGCGGCTGCGGCAGGTGGGCGGGGCTAAGGCCGGGGTGAGGGCGGGGCTAAAGGTTTAGGGGTGGGGCTAAGCGACCTCGGGGGCGGGGCTATGAGAGAACGGGGCGTGGCCATTGCACGGATTGGCGGGGCTAAAAGAGGGGCGGGGCTAAGGAACAAGGGGTGGGGCTAAGGAACAAGGGGGCGGGGCTACAGGAGCGGGTCTGGGGGTGCTGGGGTGTGGTGGGCGGGGCTTCCCTTGGGGGCGTGTCCAATGCTGGCCCCGCCCCCAGGCGGTAGCGGCAGCCCAGCACGCCCGGCGGCAGGCGGAGCGGGAGCGCGATGACGTGGCAGCCCACGTGCCACGCCCACCCAGCCCCGCGTGAGTTGCCCGCCCCTCCCTGGCCACGCCCACAAAGCTCTATATACATCGTCTATAGGGCATCCTCATGGCATGTCCCCTATAGAGCCCATGGCCTGTCCCTATAGCCCCGAGTGTGTCCCTACAGCCCCTACAGTGTCCCCTCTATAGGGCCCGTGGCACAGCCCCCGCAGCATGTCCCCTATAGCCCCCATGGTATGTTGCCTATAGCCCCCATGGTGTGTCCCCTATAGCCCCCATAGCATGTCCCCTATAGCCCCCATGGTATGTCCCCTATAGCCCCCATGGTATTTCCCCTATAGCCCCCATAGCATGTCCCCTATAGCCCCCATGGTATGTCGCCTATAGCCCCCATGGTGTGTCCCCTATAGCCCCCATAGTATGTCCCCTATAGCCCCCATGGTATTTCCCCTACAGCCCCCATAGCATGTCCCCTATAGCCCCCACAGTGTGTCCCCTATAGCCCCCTTGGTGTGTCCCCTATAGCCCCCATGGTATGTCCCCTATAGCCCCCATGGTGTGTCCCCTATAGCCCCCACGGTGTGTCCCCTATAGCCCCCATAGCATGTCCCCTATAGCCCCCATGGTATTTCCCCTATAGCCCCCATGGTGTGTCCCCTATAGCCCCCACGGCGTGTCCCCTATAGCCCCCATGGTATGTCCCCTATAGCCCCCATAGCGTGTCTCCTATAGCCCCCATGGTGTGTTCCCTATAGCCCCCACAGTGTGTCCCCTATAGCCTCCATGGTGTGTCCCCTATAGCCCCCATAGCATGTCCCCTATAGCCCCCATAGTGTGTCCCCTATAGCCCCCATAGCGTGTCTCCTATAGCCCCCATGGTGTGTCCCCTATAGCCCCCACAGTGTGTCCCCTATAGCCTCCATGGTGTGTCCCCTATAGCCCCCATAGCATGTCCCCTATAGCCCCCATAGTGTGTCCCCTATAGCCCCCATAGCGTGTCTCCTATAGCCCCCATAGTGTGTCCCCTATAGCCCCCATAGCGTGTCTCCTATAGCCCCCATGGTATGTCCCCTATAGCCCCCACAGTGTGTCCCCTATAGCCTCCATGGTGTGTCCCCTATAGCCCCCATAGCATGTCCCCTATAGCCCCCATAGCGTGTCCCCTATAGCCCCCATGGTATGTCCCCTATAGCCCCCCGGTGCATCCCCTATAGCCCCTATGTTGTGTCCCCTATAGCCCCCCCACTGCATCCCCTATAGCCCCCACAGTGTGTCCCCTATAGCCCCCCGGTGCATCCCCTATAACCCCTATGTTGTGTCCCTATAGCCCCATGGTGCATCCCCTATAGCCCCCCCCCCCGCGTGTCCCCTATACCCCCCGCGGTCCCCATGCCCCCCACCCCCCGGCCCCTATAGCTGCTATGGGTGCAGGGGGGGCCGGGACCCCGGGGACCTGCAGGCGACGCTGGCGGAGCTGCGGGAGCAGAACCGGGCGCTGCAGCAGCGACTGCACCAGCGGCAGGCCCAGGTCAGCGGCACCTATAGGGGCCATAGGGGGGCACCTATAGGGGACACGGGGGGGGGCACCTATAGGGGACATGGGGGGGCAGCTATGGGGGATGTATGGGGGGCATGGGAGCACCGATGGGGCACCCAGAGGGACATTAAGGGGGGACGTGGGGACGCACCTATGGGCATGGGGGGAACACGTATGGCAGGATGTATAGGGGGGACATATAGACCTATAGGGGTATGCAGGGGGGAGATGCGAGGGACCTATGGAGATGTAAGGTGGGATGTGTGGGGCACCTATGGGCACGGGGGGGGGGGCAACGTGAGGGTGCCTATAGGGGAATGTATGGCGGGATGGGGGGCACGGGGGGGACGTATGGAGGGACGTGTGGGTGAACGTGCGGGGAGGGCATGGGGGCACCTATGGGGGCCATACAGCTGAGGGGGCACCTATGGGGGCATAGGGAGCACCTGTGGGTGCAGCTGTGGGTGCAGACGTGGGTGCTGTGTGGGTGCTGTGGGTGCAGGTGTGGGTGCTGTGAGTGCTGCTGCAGGTGCTGTGTGGGTGCTGTGGGTGCTGTGGGTGCTGTGGGTACAGGTGTGGGTGCTGGGGGTGCAGACATGGGTGCTGTGTGGGTGCTGTGGGTGCTGTGGGTGCAGGTGTGGGTGCTGTGGGAGCACTTGTGGGTGCTGTGGGTGCAGGTGTTAGGGCACTGGTGGGTGCTGTGGGTGCTGTGTGGGTGCTGTTGGTGCCACAGATGCTCTGTGGGTACTGCGGGTGCCACCAGGGTGGGTGCTGACCCCCCACGGGTGCCACCGTTGGGTGCAGGCGGAGGAGCTGCAGCGGGCGCTGGTGGCGGCGGGGGCAGAGGCACGGGAGGCGGCGGGGGCGCGGGCCCGGCTGGAGCAGGAGCAGCGGGTGCTGCGGGGGCGACTGCAGCACCCAAGGGTGCCCCCGGGTCCCGCTGAGGCCACCCTGCGCGCCCGCTGCCTCCACCTCCAGGAGCTCCTGCACCGCGAGGCCGGGTGAGCCAGGGGACCCGGGGTGCTTTGGGTGGCCCCAGGGTGGTCTTGGGTGGTCCAGGATGGTCCCAGGGTGGCCCCAGGGTGGTCTTGGGTGGCCCCAGAGTGGCCCCAGGGTGGTCCCAGGGTGGCCCCAGGGTGGTCCAAGATGGTCACAGGGTGGCCCCAGGGTGGTCTTGGGTGGCCCCCGAGTGTCCTAGGGTGGTCTTGGGTGGTCCAAGGTGGCCCAGGGTGGTCCAAGATGGTCACAGGGTGGCCCAAGGTGACCCCAAGGTGGTCTTGGGTGGCCCAAGGGTGGCCCCAGGGTTGTCCAAGATGGTCCCAAGGTGATCCCAGGGTGTCCTACGGTGGTCCAAGATGGTCCCAGAGTGGCCCAAGGTGACCCCAGGGTGGTCTTCGGTGTCCCCAGGGTGGTCCAAGGTGGCTTCAGGGTGACCCAGGGTGGTCCTGGGTGTCCTCAAGGTGGTCCAAGATGGTCCCTAGATGGTCCCAGGTTGATCCAAGATGGTCCCAGGGTGGCCCAAGTTTGTCCCAGTGTGCCCACCGTGTCCCCAAGGTCCCCCCACGGCTTTCCCACGGGTGCTACTGGATGCCGTGGGGCACCCGTGGGTGCTGTGGGGTGCCGTGGGGTGACACGGGGTACCCACGGGTGCTGTGGGGTGACAGCAGGTCCCACGGGGCCCCACCAGGTGACCCAGGGTGCCCATGGGTGCGGGTGGGGGAGGCGGGGTGCCGTGGGTCACCCTATGGGTGCCGTGGGGTGACGTGGGGCACCCATGGGTGCAGGGCACGGGCGGCGCTGAGCCGGGCGGCGCGGGCAGCGGGGCGGCGCCTGCGGCTGCTGCTGGCGGAGGCGGAGGAGCAGCGGCTGCGGGGGGAGCGCTACCGCCTGCAGGTGGGGTGACATCACCCACGCGTGACATCACGGGGTGGGGGGGGCGTGTGACATCACGTGTGTGGCTCCATGGGTGGGGGGGGGAGGGCGGTGCGGAGGCGTCACCCCACGTCACCCCCCCGTCACCCTGCGACACCCCATGTCCTCCTGCCCCACATCCCCGTGTCACCCCACATCCCCATGCCCCACACGTGGCCCCACGCCCCACACCCCGTGTCCCCAGACCCCAGACCCCACACGTGGCCCCACACCCCACACATGTCCCCAGACCCCACACCCTGTGTCCCCAGACCCCACACGTGTCCCCACAGCCCACACGTCCCCGCACCCCACACATGTCCCCACACCCCACACATGTCCCCACACCCCACACATGTCCCCACGCCTCACACGTGTCCCCACACGTGTCCCCACACCCCGTGTCCCCACACCCCGTGTCCCCACGCCCCACGGCCCGTGTCCCCACGCCCCACACCCTGTGTCCCCACACCCCGTGTCCCCACGCCCCATGCCCCGTGTCCCCACGCCCCACCCGTGTCCCCACGCCCCATGTCCCCACACCCCACACCCCGTGTCCCCACGCCCCATGCCCCATGTCCCCACACCCCACACCCCGTGTCCCCACGCCCCACGCCCCGTGTCCCCACGCCCCACCCGTGTCCCCACGCCCCATGTCCCCACGCCCCATGCCCCATGTCCCCACGCCCCACCCGTGTCCCGCAGGCGCAGGCTGTGGAGGCGTCAGGGCGGGCGCTGGGCGAGCGGGTGGCCGCGGTGGCCGCGGGGACGGCCCGTGCACGAGCCCAGGGCCACCGACTGCGCCAGGCGCTCGAGGACGTCGGGGACGGAGCCGCGGCCACCGCGCGCCATGTGGCCGCCCTGCGGGCTCGCCTCAGGTGGGCGCCGGCACCTATAGCACCCTATGGACACCTATAGCACCCTGTAGATCTGTATAGCCTCCTTATAGCCCCCCTATACCTCCCCTATGGGACCCTATAGCACCCTATGTGTCCCTATAGCACCCTATGGGCACCTATAGCACCCTATAGATCTGTATAGCCTCCTTATAGCCCCCCTATACCTCCCCTATGGGACCCTATAGCACCCTATGTGTCCCTGTAGCACCCTATGGGCACCTATAGCACCCTATAGATCTGTGTAGCCTCCTTATAGCCTCCCCTATACCTCCCCTATGGGACCCTATAGCACCCTATGTGTCCCTGTAGCACCCTATGGGCACCTATAGCACCCTGTAGATCTGTATAGCCTCCTTATAGCCTCCCCTATACCTCCCCTATGGGACCCTATAGCACCCTATGTGTCCCTATAGCACCCTATGGGCACCTATAGCACCCTATAGATCTGTATAGCCTCCTTATAGCCCCCCTATACCTCCCCTATGGGACCCTATAGCACCCTATGTGTCCCTGTAGCACCCTATGGGCACCTATAGCACCCTATAGATCTGTATAGCCTCCTTATAGCCCCCCTATACCTCCCCTATGGGACCCTATAGCACCCTATGTGTCCCTATAGCACCCTATGGGCACCTATAGCACCCTATAGATCTGTGTAGCCTCCTTGTAGCCCCCCTATACCTCCCCTATGGGACCCTATAGCACCCTATAGCACCCTATAGTTCACTATAGACCACCACGCCCCCCAGTAGACCCTATAGACCCCATAGTGCCCTATGGGCCTGGGAGGGGCTGTATGGGGTATTATGGGATAGCGGGGGGCTGTTATGGGGTATTATGGGGTAGCGGGGGGCTCTGGGGGAGTTGCATGAGGCATTACAGCATAGCAGGGGGCTCTGTATGGGGTATTATGGGATAGCAGGGGGCTCCGGGGCCCACCCCAAATCCTCCCCCAGGTGCGACCCGCTGACGCTGTCCCGCATGGTGCGCCGCATGCTGCGGGAGGAGGACGAGGACAGCGAGGACAGCGAGGACAGCGAGGACAGCGAGGACAGTGGGTCCCCTCCCTGGACCCTCAGGGAGCTCCTCGAAACTGCCCCCAGCTCCAGGGGGGGCCTGGAAACTGTCCCCAGGGAGACCCACCAAAAGGCTGCTGGTCCTGGGGGTGGCCTGGAAACCACCCTCGGCCCCGGGGGGAGCCTAGAAACCACCCCCAGTGCTGGGGGGGAGCCTTGAAACCACCTCCAGTACGGAGGGGACCCTCAAACCGCCCCTGGGGACCGGTCCTGAAAGTATCTTCGGTCCCAAGGAGCCCCTAGAAACTGCCCCCAGGGACCCCCCCACCTCTAGCAGTAGGGGCGGGGCTTATTCGGGGGCGGGGCTTTTGGGGGCGGGGCTTGACCATACTCATTAAAGTGCCTTTAAGATGGATCTGCCCTGGAGTGGCCCTGAGGGACCCAGGTTGGGGGGGGGGGGTAGGTGGCTTAAAACACTCGTAGAGCCCATGTCAGGGGGAGCCTTGAAACTCTCCCCAAAACACTGGGGGGGGCCTTAAAAGTTGCCCCGACCCCCTTTTGGGGTATCCCAACCCCTGGAAATGCATTTTGGGGGGGGGTGTCTCAAAATACCCCTGGTTGGGAGAGGCCTTGAAACACCCCAAAACCTTGTTGGGGGGACCTTGAAACCCTCTTTACCCCAACTGGGGGGGGTCTCACCCCCCCCCCCTTATATAGGGACCCTATGGGGGGGGCCTTGAAACACCACTAAACCTGGTCGGGGGAGGCCCTTGAAACGCCCGCGGCAGAGGGGCGGGGCTTGCATAACTAATAAGGACGGGGCGGGGCGAGCCTGGCCAATGGCAGCGGGCGCAGGGGGCGGGGACGGACGCTCCGCCCTCCGCCGCGTCGCAGCCAGTGAGGAGAAAGTCTGCCGAGTCGCAGCCAATCAGGTGGAAAGAAGGGGCGGGGAGGCGGAGCGGGGCGCTCTCGCGAGGGCTGGCAGTCTCGCGGATTATCGCGACAGTTGCGGCGGGCGGAGGGGGCGGCGGGATGGGAGCGCCGAGGTGAGGCCGCGCCCGGGCCGCAGGGAAAAAGCCCCGAGAATCGGCCCCGGGAACCGGCCCGGCCCCATGGGATGGGGGGGGGGGGGGGGAAGTGTCCGGCCCCCGGGAGGGGGGGGGGGGCTGTGGGCCCGCCCCTTCCGGCCCCCCCTTAGCAACGGCGGCCCCCGCGAAGGGCCCTTAGCAACGGCCCCCCGGGGTGACCTACCTCCTCGTGACGTCATCTGGTGTGTCGACGTCCCCATCCCGGGGGGGGGACCCTCGTCCCGGACACCCACCCCACCCCACCCCCCCCCACTTCCCAGTGACTTCATGGCCCGGGGAGGGGGGGGGCACCCGTGGGTGGGGGGGCAGCTGGGGCTCTGGGGCAGCTTGGAGGCCTCTGTGGTGGCTCGAGGAGGGGGGGGACCTGTGGGGCTGGGGTATCTTTGGGGGCAAGGACCGGCTTGGGGGGAGCATTTAGGGGTGAGCTGGTGGGGGAGCATGGGGATTTGGGGGGGGCTCATGGGGGGCTTCTGGTGCTCGAGGGGGAAGCACAGGGATTTGGGGGGCAGCGGGGGTTGGGGGGGCAGTTGGGGGGTCTAAGCATCTGGCTGGTTGGGTGGCACATGGGGGGAATTGGATTTTGGGGGGGGGGCTCCTGCCGGAGTTTCTTCTCACCTCCCCCCCGCTTCTGCCCCCCCAGATGCCCCGTCACTGCTCTGCCGCCGGCTGTTGCACCCGCGACACTCGGGAGACCCGCAACCGAGGCATCTCCTTCCACCGGTGGGTGCCCCCACACCCCCTCTGGGGGGCTGGACCCCCCCATTGGCCTCTTCATTGCCCCCCCAAAGTGGTCTGATCGAGGGGGTGCTCCCCAGTTCTGCTTGTGATGATTTTATTTGGGTGCTTTTTCACCTCTTTCATGCTTCATTTGTCACCCCCCCACACACTTTTAGCAATGGTTTGGCCCAGGTGTGTCCCCCCTCCTTTAGCAATGGGCTGGCCCAGGTGTGTCCCTTCTCCTTTAGCATGGCCTGTCCCAGGTGTGTCCTTCCCCTTTAACAATGGTTTGGCCCAGGTATGCCCCCCCACCTTAGCAATGATTTGGCCCAGGTTTCCCCCCTCTTTAGCAATGGGCTGTCCCAGGTGTGTCCCCCCCTCCTTTAGCAATGGGCTGTCCCGGGTGTGTCCCCCCTCTTAGCAGTGGTTTGGCCCAGGTGTGCCCCCCCCCCTTTAGGAATGGGCTGGCCCAGGTGCACCCACCCCTGCAATAGTTCGCATCACTTGTGCCCCCCCCCCATTTTAGGAATGGTTTAGCCCAACCCCTTTAACTAGGCCTCCCCGGACCGTTCCATTTGCAGGTGCATGGGGGGGCCCTCCTCCAACCTTACAAAACCCATGTTTGGGGGGGGATTTGAGGCCGCCACCTCACAGGTGACTTGTGTCTGTCCCCCGTGTCCCCCCTCCAAGGCTGCCCAAGAAGGACAACCCCCGGCGGGCGCTGTGGCTGGAGAACAGCCGCCGTCGGGACGCCAGTGGGGAGGGACGCTGGGACCCGGCCTCCAAGTACATCTACTTCTGCTCCCAGCACTTCGAGAAGAGCTGCTTCGAGATAGTTGGCTTCAGGTAACTAACGAGGCACCTAACGAGGTGTGTGTCCCCCCAACTTCAGAGAATGGGTCGGCTTAATTAATGACACCCCTCCGCTTTGAGTTTAAACGGACTCCTCCAGGCTGGGGATTAGCATGTTCTGGCCCTCCCCCCGCCGTGAGTGGAAATGGTTTGTTCTGAACAGCCCCCCCAGCCCCCAGTTTCCCACCCCCAGTGTTGCTGGGGGGTCCCCGCGTTTTGGGGGGGTTCTGGGTCACCCTCAAGTACCCCTCGCCAAGGCTTTTAGGGACACCCCGACGCCCACAAACCTTCTCCTAGAGCTTTGGGGCAACCCCAGGGACGCCCCCCACACCCCCAAGTTCTTGGGGGGACCCCAGGGACACCCCCCACACCCCCAAGTTCTTGGGGGCACCCCAGAAACCTGGGGGTTATGGAGCATCCTGGGGGTTTAGAAGCCCCCCCCATTTCCCCTCGGGGATTTAGGGCACCCAAGAGCCCCTGTGGGTTGTGGATACCCCCAGGGACCCCCCCCGGGCATTTTGGGGACCCCCCCTCAAAGGCTTTTGAGGTTCCCTAAATTTTTTTTTAGAGCTTGGGGGCACCCCCCAGGGCTTTTGGGGACCCCCTAGGGCTGCAAAGCACCCTGAGACCCCACCTGGTTTTGGGACCCCCCAAGAACACTGATGGCCCTGGGGACCCCCCCCAGATGCCCCATGTGCACCCACTGACACCCCCCCCCTTTTTTTCCCCACCCCCCCACAGCGGCTACCACCGTCTGAAGGAAGGGGCCGTACCCACCGTCTTCGAGTCGGCCTCCCCCAAACCCCCCCGGGCCACCAAGCCAAAGCCCCCCCCGCCCGAGAGTGACACCCCAAAACCCCCCCGGGCCACCAGGAGGTGGAGGTGAGTCCCAGGGGGTGGGTGGGGGGTGACACAAGTTGCCACTGGGTCGTGTGTCGTCCCCCCCAAATTTAACCTCTCCTTTCCCCGTGCAGGCGGGACCCCACCCCTTCCCCACCCGACCCCCCCTTCACCGCCGACGTCTCCTGCTTCCCCCGCGAAGGCGAAGACCCCGGTGCCCCCCCAGCCGGTGACCACGGGGGTGTCCCAGCCCTTCCTGGCCCCTCGGGTGCCCGGGGTCCCCTCCCGGACAGCCTTTTGGTGGCCACAGGGGACGAGGAAGCCACGGCCACCCCAGCTCTCCCCGAGGGTGACCCCCCAGCACCCCCCCGTCCCGTCTCCCCCTCCCTCTATATGTTACGGCTGCCGCCGCCGGCTGGTGCGTACATCCAGAGCGAGCACAGCTACCAGGTGGGTAGCGCCCTGCTCTGGAAACGTCGCGCCGAAGCCGCCCTGGACGCTCTCGACAAAGCCCAACGGCAGCTCCAAGCCTGCAAACGCCGGGAGCAACGGCTCCGGCTTCGCGTGGGTGAGCTGCAACGGGAACGTCGGGTCCCCCTCGAGGCTCGCCGACCCCCCAAGGAACCCCCGCCGCGGACAGTGGAGCTGCAACTACTCAGCGATGACGGCGAGTGAAGGTTTCCCGGCGGATGGCCGGCTCTTCTCCTCCTCTTCCCCGCCCCGGTGCCGCTGGGAAGGTTTGTAAATAAAGATTTCACCTTTTCTATGAAAAAAATCAAAGGGGACAGCTCGCATCCGGGAGAGGGGGAGCCGGGAAAGTGTCCGCAAGCTGGTTTTGCTCACTGATCCAGCAGAAATCGGCTGCGGGGAGAAATAAGCTCTTTTTGTGTCGGTTAAACCGGCTTCGCGGGTGCTGGGGAAGGGCAGGAAGAAGCTGATGCTGTCGTGGGGGAGTTGGCGCGCGTCGTGTGGGTCTGGGATGTACAGGGGATCCCAGGCTGCCTTCCCGAGCCGGTTTATGTCACCGATTGGGCAGAAAAATTGGTTCAGGGAGAAATAAATCGGTTTCGTTCCGGATGGGTGAGCTAAAGCGGCTCAACAAGCCCTGGGTGCGAAGAGAAGGAGGGTTTTGGGGTGCCGATACATCTCCAGGGCCAGCTCCGCAGGCAAGCGAGAGGCCAGCGCTGAGCAAAGGGTCCCTTCCGGGCAGCGGGGAGGATTTTGGACACCAGCTGTCGCCTCCGGAAGGGAAAACGAGTGGCTCAGTCCCCAGAAAATGGCCCTCATCGACCCCGACGCCCTGCTAGACCCAAATAATTGGAATTAAGCTTTTAATTTCCGCAACCGGCACGGCACGGAGGCACCGGGGCGGGATAGCGAGCGCCGAGACCAGCCCGTCACCCTCGTCATGCTCCGACACCGTTAAAAAAAACTCCCGGAAGGAAGCGAAAACTGCTTGATTAACCCCAAATTTGGCCTTGCCAGTCACCCCGAGGCAATTACAGCCCCAGGCCATGGTGGAGAACCCGGCGTGGCAACAACTTCTTCTACAGGTTGAGCTTCATGTCCAGAATGGCGGCGTAGGTGTCGGGGTTCAGGGGCACGTAAGATTTCTTCTTGTCGTCGCGGAAGAAGAGGGGGTCCTTGATGACGTTGAGGTCGAAGCCTTCTTTGACCAGGTTGCCTTTGCACTGCTTGAAGGTCCCCGTGATCTCCAGAGCGTCCTGTGGAGATGGATGATGTCATCAGAAACGGGGGGGGATGGACAGAGTTACCAGCACGGGGTGACTGGCACAGTCGTCGGAAAGGGTGACCTCCCCTCCGTCATCAGAATTGAGGGGACCCATATGATGTCATTGGCACAAGGTGACCACCCGTTGGCACAGGGTGGCCACCGCTGTGATGAGGAAGGAGGGACCTCGATGCCGTCATCGTGAAGGTGGAACCGACGCCATCGTCGGCACAGGGTGACCCTGATGATGTCACCGATGCTGGGGTGACTGGCACCGTCATCGGAAACTGGGGGGACGTCGACACCCTTTGTCTGAAGGACTAATTTGGCAAAGGACCCAAAAACCCCCAAAGCATCCCCAGAAGCCACCCCGACGCCTGGGATGATGCTGACCTGGATCCGCACGAAGCGGGGAGCGGCGTAGCTGGGCAGCGTGTCCCCGGTGAAGGCGTAGAGGTCCTTGCCCTCGAAGCTCGCCCCGGGTTTCAGGCGGATGGCCGCCATGCCGCATCTCCCCTCACACCCTGCAAACAATGCCGGAGGATTATTTTGGGCAACTGAGTCTGATTTTATTCTTCTTGGTGGTCACTTGGAGTGTTTTGGGGACCTGTTGCATGCCCAAAGCAACATCGGACACATTTCGGGTGGATGTGTCCCACTTCAGCCTTCTTGGAGGCCGCTGGGACCATGGTGGAGGCACATCATGCACCCAAAACAGCGCCGGATGCTTGTTTTGGGTGAACATTTCCCATTTTCGCCTCCTTTGTGGCCACTCGGACCATTATGGTGGCACGCTGTGTGCCCAGAACAGCAACTGACGCTTACTTTGGGCTACCAAGTCCCCTTTCGCTCTTCCTGGTGGCTACTTGGACCATCATGGAGACACGCCAGTTGCCCAAAACACCACCAGATGCTTCTTTTGGGCACCCAAGTCGCATTTTGTTTTTCTTGGTGGCTACTTGGACCATTGCAGGGGTACGTTGCATGCCCAGAACAATGCCAGACACTTGGTTTGGGCAACCAAGTCCCCCTTAAACCTTCCTGGTGGCCACTCAGACCTTTACATGAGTCCATTGTGTGCCAAAGCCATGCCAGAAACTTATTTTGGGTCAGTAAGTGCTACTTTAGCCTTCTTGGTGGTCAGTTGGACTATTATGTGGACAAGTTGCTTGCCCCAAACACCCCTAGATGCTTCTTTTGGGCAACCCAGCCCCGTTTTACTCTTCTTGGTGGCTGTTTGGACCATTGTGGCAGTAATCGTGAGCCCAAAACAATACCGGACTCTTATTTTCGGTCAAAGTGGTCAAAGTTGGACTAGATGATCACTGTAGGTCCCTTCCATTCTATTCTACTTTAGGCTTCTCGGTGGCTGCTCAGACCATTTGGGGACACATCCCATGGCTGAAACATCAGCAGATGTTTTAATTTTGGTCCAACTCAACCCCTCCCTGCACCTCCCAGTACTCACCAGGCACGGACACTCCATAGACGTTGACCTCCTGGATGAAGTTCACCATGGCAAGAGTGGCCTCCACCTCTGTCGTGGCCACGTTCTCGCCTTTCCAACTAGGGAAGAGAAGGGATGAAGATGTGAGGGGAGGATTTGGGCTGGCAGGTGGCATTGTCCATGCAGACGTGGGTGTGAGAACATCAGGGTTACCGGAAAGTGTCTCCCACTCGGTCCTGGAAGTAGACAAATCTTTCGTGGTCAATCATGAGAAGGTCACCGCTGTTGAAGAAGGCGTCACCTTTCACCAAGACATCCCTCAAGACCTTCTTCTCTGTCTTCTGGGAATCGCCCGCGTAGCCATGGAAAGGCGTGTTCTTGGTGATTTTGATGACCAGCAGCCCCGTCTCACCTTCGGGGAGGGAAAGGAAGGTTGGAGGCCGGTCAGCAACTGCCTCAGTGCTGGGGAACGTCACCTCCATGCCCCACTCGGGTATGATGTTCTTGTTTCCTTGAGGGGTTTCTGGTGGCTTCCAGCCACCAAGATGATGGTGAGAAGGACCAAGAGGTGGCTTTGCATATCAACCCTCTCTCTGCCCAACTTTCCTCCCAAAAAAGCCTTCGTAAAGCTCATCTCTTCTTACCGGGGCGGACTCGGATGCAGAGACCTTGCTCGTCACGTACAGGTTCATCGTCCTCCACGTTGTACTTGATCAGCTCAAAGGGAGCGAAACTCTGGAGGGCAGAAGAGGGACGAAGAGAGAAACCGGTGGGTGGAAGAGCAATGCTGGATTAACAAGAACGAGAAGACTTTCCTTCGGGTGCCAGGTCTGATCTTCCCGTTATTTGCTCGTTAAAACCCGTGGAAACACACCCAACATCCTGGGTGGTCACTTGTTTTCCATCCAAGCTAATCGCGCTTGATATTTAAATAATTTTAAGCCGATAGATTCAACCGTTGACCGAACTCATCAAAGTTTTCAAATCAAAGACCCGGGGGAGAATGCTAGGAGCTGCAACTGTGGGAAAAGGGTGGAAAAAACTTATTTTTGGAGCTTTTGCTCAACGCTTGGGTGGTTGGGGACTGAGAAGTGACACCGAAGTGGCCTTTCTTGGGACTGTAGAGGTGTCCGGGTCACCGTGGACACTCCAAAACTAGACTGTCAAGTCAACACTGTTGAGTCAACGTTGGCCAAGCAGGTGGACGGGGCTCCGTTTGGCTGTGAAGAGCAGATCCTGGAGATCCTGCTTCTGTACCAACCCATCGCAATGGGCAGCGTTGGCTTCCCCAGGGAGGTCACCGTTTGCACCACCATGAGGAAGGTGTCCTAGAGACCCCGCTCTTGGCGTCACCCCAACCTGAGATGCAGTATTGCTCTCCCCAAGGCAGTCAGCGTTTACTTCCTTCCCACCATTGTTATCACCGGCGCCTCACCTTGAGGAACATGTTGGCTCTGCCCACGGCGCCGATCTTGCCGGTGTAGTTGATGAAGCCGGCGTTGCCCTCGGTGGCCCCGTAAAACTCCCAGATGGAGATGGGCCCGAAGCGCTGGAGGAAGTCCTTCCACACCTCCGCCCGCAGCCCGTTGCCCAAGGCCAAGCGCACTCCGTGCTCCCGGTCATTGTCACGCTGTGGGGTGACAAAGGGAGGGACCGTCTCAGGGTACGTCCCCACGCCATCGCCTCCCCCCCCCGGGGTGGATTTCGGGTTGGTGGGACCTTACCTTGGGCGTGTTACAGAGGTAGCGCATCAGCTCACCCACGTACTGGATGACGGAGATGTTGTAGCGGCGACAGTCATCCCAGAACTGGGAGGCGGAGAACTTGGCCCGTAGGACACAGGTAGCTCCTGTGGGGACACGGCAGGGATGGTTATCTCTCCCTTTTCTCCATCCATCCATCCATCCATCCATCTCCATGAGTATGTCCTGTCTATTCACCCCCGTAGTCTTCCATTATCTACACAGACATCCTTCTCCTTCTCCTTTTCCACCTTCTTTTCACCCAACTCTTTCCTTTTCCATCGCTACACTTTTTGTCATCTGTCCATCTGTCCATCCATCCGTCCATCCCCCCACTAATCCATTTATCGCTACGGAGACCTTTCTCCTTTTCTCTCTCTTCTTTCCTTTTCTTCCCTCCATCCTCACATTTTTCCATCATCCTTCAGCCCATCTCCAGAAAAAGTCTGTCCATCCCGATATAAAAAAACCCCATCCAATCCCTCCATCTCCATAAAAATCCATCTCCATCAAACATCTGTCCATCCTTCCATCTCCATCAAACATCTGTCCATTCATCCCTCATCCATCTATGGACACAGCTTCTTCTTCCTCCCTCTCCCCATCCATCCATCCATCCATCCATCCATCCATCCATCCATTCCCCATCACCTTTCCATGCCTGTCCTTGCCTGCACCCCCTGTGCTGGCCGGACCACGTGGGACATGGGGAGGGGGGTTACGTACCGACCTCGAAGCACCCTCCCAACCCGATGAGCAGCCCGGCTGAGTGGTAGAGCGGTAGTGTTGTGTAGATGATGTCATCAGGCCGCAAGCCACAGAGCCGGCCCAGGTTGGCCACCATCATCAGCTTCATCTCTGTGATCACCGCTGCCTTGGGCAGCCCTGGGGGGTGGGAGCAGAGGGTGGGAAATGTTCTCCTTGGAGGTGCCCAGGTGGGACAGGAGGGCAAAACCTCAAGGTGGTGGGTCTCCATCCCTAGAGGTCTCCAGACCTCGTCGGGAGGAACCTCATCCCGATGCACCCATTGGTCAAGGTGGGATCCCGTTTGGGTGCAGGGTTGGATGAGGGAGGTCCCACCCCATCCCAACAAGGACAGACCCGTGGCGAGTCTCCATCCTTGGAGACACCCAACCCTCGCATGGACACAGCCAGGAGGAACCCACGATGGTCGGGGTTGGAGAAAGGCCTCCAACATCACCATCACTGCCTCGCCCACACAACCCATGGGGGAACAAGCTCCTTTGCCTCCTCAGCCCACCTCACCCAAACCCTTCTCCGAGGAGAAGACCCTCCTACCCCTTGGGCTTTCTCTCCCCACGGCCTCACCGGTGGTGCCAGAGGTGTAGATGTAGATGGCTTTGGAGTTGGCGGTGATGCCGGCGCGGTGGTGGGCGGGCAGGGGTTCATCGGAGGCCGCCTCGATGGCGGGGAGCAGGGCCTCGACGCCCGGTGTGGGGGACGTGGAGCTCAGGTAGAAGACGCGGACGCCGTCTTGCTCCAGGGCCGGCAGCACCTCCTCCACGGCGGCCTGGAGCTCTGCGGGGAGACGGGGCGGGGGGACACGGAGCTGGTGGGAAGGGGGGGTCCCCAGGGGGAACAGCAGCCGTTGGGGGGGGGGGGGGGAGATGGGCACCCATGAACCCCCAAAATGGGGACTCCCATCAGATGGGCACCCAGAGGACCCCAAATGGGCACCCTGATCAGGTGGGCACCCCAGGTACCCCCAAAATGGGGACCCCCCCCCATCAGATGGGCACCCCAGGCATCGTGGGGGGGTGTCCTGAAGATCCCAGGTGGGCACCCTGATCAGGTGGGCACCCATGAACCCCCAGATGGGCACCCAAAGGACCCCAAAATGGGCAGCCCAGGTACCCCAGGTGGGCACCCAAAGGACCCCATGAACCCCCAAATCAGCACCCAAAGGACCCCAAATGGGCACCCCAATCAGGTGGGCACCCATGAACCCCCAAAATCGGCACCCAAGGAACCCCAAGTGGGCACCCCGATCAGGTGGGCACCTGAAGTACCCCAAAATCGGCACCCAAGGGGCCCCGATCAGATGGGCACCCCCATGAACCCCCAAACTGGCACCCAAAGGACCCCGGGTGGGCACCGGGTGCCTCCCCCCCCCCCCCAGATGGGGACCCCGACTGGGTGGGCACCCTGGGTGGGCGCCCCACAGATCCTGGGCAGGACTGGCACCCCAAGCACCCCAAAAGGATGCCCCGACCATGCAGACCCCCCCCCCCAGGGGCACCCCAAAAGGGCACCCCGGGGTGCCCAGCCCCCCCCCCTTTTTTTTTTAATCTTCTTCCCCCAAAAAACGTGACAGGAAAAAAAAAAAACCCAAATCAACCCAAAAAAGACCTTTACCCCGGGGAAGGGGGATGGTGATGATTAACCCGTGACCTTGGCACGGCCAGCGCGCCCCGACACGCTCACCGGGGCGTGTGGGGGGGGTGTTGCACGTGCATGTGCGAAGGGCTGCACAAGCCTGAATACAGCCCCGACGTGAACAACAAGTGTGAATACAGCCCCGACGTGAACAAGCTCTCGCACGCTCAGGGCAAACGGCCCCGCTGTGCTTCACGCTCACGCGCGTGTGCCGCGGACGTGTGTGCAAGAGTACGTATGGGCGCTGACACGCGTGCGCAGTGGCGTGCACAGAAATGCATGCAGAGACACTGATATGTGTGCGGACACCGGCACACGTGGAAGGTTGTGCATGGACACACATGCAGCCGCTGACACACGTGTAAACATGAGCACGGATGCTGACAGGCGTGCGAATCCGTGTACAGACACTGAAGGGTGTGCAGAAACCTGCAGAGGCACTGACACTCGTGCAAATCCACACACTGACACGTGTGCAGACACAAGTACAGGCACCGATGCGTGTAAAATCCATGGACAGACACTGACACGCTTGCTGACACATGGACAGGCTCTGACACGCGTGCAAATCCACGCGCAGGCACTGACATGCGTGCAGACACATGCACAAGCACTGACGCGTGCACATCCATGGATGGGCACTGACATAAGTGCGGGCACACACACGGACACTGACACACGTGCAGACACACACAGAGGCACTGACGTGCGTGCAGACATACACACAAGTGCTGCCACGCGTGCAGACACACGTACAGGCTCTGACACGCATGCAGACACACGTACGGGCACTGCCACGCGTGCAGACACACGCACAAGCGCTGACACGCGTGCAGACACACGCACAAGCACTGACACATATGCAAATCCATGGATGGGCACTGACATGAGTGCAGGCACACACACGGACACTGACACACGTGCAGACACACGCACAAGCGCTGACATGCGTGCAGACACACGTACAGGCACTGCCACAGGTGCAGACACACGCACAAGCGCTGACACACGTGCAAATCCATGGATGGGCACTGACATGAGTGCAGACACACACACGGACACTGACACACGTGCAGACACACGCACAAGCGCTGACACGCGTGCAGACACACGTACAGGTACTGCCACGCGTGCAGACACACGCACAAGCGCTGACACGCGTGCAAATCCATGGATGGGCACTGACATGAGTGCAGACACACACACAGACACTGACACACGTGCAGACACACGTACAGGCTCTGACACGCGTGCAGACACACACATAAGTGCTGCCACGCGTGCAGACACCCTCACTACCACGACACCCCCCGCGTGCGCCCCCCGACACGCCTCCCCCCCCCCTTTCCCTTTCCATCCCTCCCAACCCCACACACGTGTGTGCGCCGCGCACACCCGCCGGGGAACCCTCCCTGACTTCTCGGGGCGGGGGGGGGGGGATCACTCACCGGGGCTGGCGAGCAGCAGCGTGGCCCCCGCGGCGCCCAACGCGTGTCGCAGCGCCCGGCCGCGCGCGTTGCAGTTGAGACACGCCATGGGGCAGCCCAGCTTGGCCAACGCCAACCACGTCCAGACGTAGGTGGGTTCGTTGGGCAGAAAAACGGCGACGGTTTGACCCGGCCGGAGCTCCAAACGTCTGGAAAACGCCCGGGCGGCTCGGTTACTCCGACGTTCCACCTCCTCGTAGGTGTAAACCTCATCCTGGAAGAGCAGCAGCGGCCAACGCGGCCGACGCCGAACGTGTTCCTGAAAAACGTCAAGGAGGGTGACGGGGGGTCGGCGGTTCAGACGTCGCCGGCATCGCGCCGACGACCACGCCAACCCGGCGAAGGCCACCAGGTCGGCCCAGAAGAACGGCGCCAAGCGAACCGACGCCGCCGGCACCAGCAACACCAGCAACGCCAGCCCCACCGCCGCCGTGACGGCCCCCAGCGCCAGCATCGTCACGGGGGTGGCTGGTCCCCGGTGGCACCCGACGGGTGCTCTTGGCCAAGGTCCGCCCCAAGCGCACCTTGCCCCGGCTTTGCCGGCGTTGCTGGGATTAGGGTGGTTTGTTTTCTCTTATTTTCTTTTTTTTTTCTATTTTTTTTTTTTCCGTCCCCGCAGTAGGAGCCCTGCCCCGGGGCGTGGAGCAGCATTGCGGGGGCGGCCGGCACGCGTTATCGCCCCACCGGCCAGCCAACCGGCTTCTCACTGCCCATCCCTCCTGCCGCTGCCCCACCGGCTCGGCCGGCTGCCGTCCGTCCCTCCACCCCTCAGCTAGGTAACCAAGCTTCCGTCCGCCTTCTCTTGGCTTTGGATGATGGGTTGGGGTCTACACAGAGGCATCTCTGTGAGGGCTGGAGACCCTGCTCCATCAGGGGCTTCACACGCTGCATGGAGGATATCGTGGGGCAGGTGGAGGTCTCCGTGCTGCTCCCCCACATCTCCAGCCAACCCCTCAGGTCTCCATCCCATACCAGCACCTTCATCCAGCCCCCAACAGCTTGATCTGACCTGTGTCCCCAGCCAACCCCAAGGTCTTCATCCAGCCATGAGGTCTCCTGATGTCACCCATCCAACCCAAACGTCTCCATCCATCCACCGTCTCCATCCCAACCCAGTGTCTCCATCCAACCACCAGCATCTCCAGCTGACCCCAAACATCTCCAACTCACCCCCAAATACCTCCAACATCTCCAGCTGACCCCAAACTTCTCCAGCTGACCCCAAACTTCTCCAGCATCTCCAGCTGACCCTAAACATCTCCACCTGACCCCAGACATCTCCAAGTGACCCCAAACTTCTCCAACATCTCCAGCTGACCCCAAACATCTCCAAGTGACCCCAAACACCTCCAACATCTCCAAGTGACCCCAAACTTCTCCAGCTGACCCCAAATGTCTCCAACTGACCCCAAACTTCTCCAACATCTCCAGCTGACCCCAAACTTCTCCAGCTGACCCCAAAAGTCTCCAGCTGACCCCAAACTTCTCCAACATCTCCAGCTGACCCCCAGACACCTCCAGCATTTCTCCTTTCATCGTAAAAACAGGAAAAAAAAATCAGCCCATCTGGTGTTTCCTTTATTGCTGCTCCCACATGGAAACCCTGACACAATCCCCCTTTTCCCCACCATTTTTCTTGGATCTTCCGCATCTTCAGCCCTTTCCAAGCAGGACCGGCCCAATGCCGAAGCATCCCCCCCCACCCCGCGCCCCTTCTCCCATGCGGATGGTCCCACAAAAAAGGTTTGTGGAGGGGTTTTGGTTTGGGTTTTTTTTTTCCCTAGTTACCAGCAAGGGGAAAAAAAAAAAAAGCAAACAAACGCAGAGTTTGCCATTTAAATCCCCAACTTGGGCGTGAGCACCTGGCGAGCTGCTTCTTGACAGGATAATTAATCTTTCTGCTCATTAAACAAAAAAAAACCACCCCAAACCTAAAAAAAAAAAAACCAACAACTAAACAAGTTCAGCGCCGTGTCACTCACCTTTACCTCAGATTTGTAACCCCGGGGTGTTCACGGGTTATAAAATTATCACGAGGATCGAACAGGGGGGTGGGTTGTGGTTTGGTTGTTGGTTTTTTTGTTTTTTTTTTTTTGGCTGCTGCTGGAAAAACTCGGGGTGAAACATCGGGCGTTGCTCTTTGCTCAAGAAGTTTTTGCAATTTCAAGGATTATCGGGGTTGGTGTCACCAGGGTCACGGCAAGGGGACATTGGCCTGGGGTGAGGCTGACCGGGTTGTACCCGCCAGTGAGGTTCTTTCTTGGGGATGTCCCAAAGGAGATTTTTTTTTTTTTTTTAAATTTATTTATTTTTGGGGGGGGGGGGTCCCCAGGGCAGGGGGGGTGGCAGACAGAGGGGACTTCAGAGGTCGCCCCTGATGGGGCGTCACCTATGGAGCATCGCACATGGTGGCACACGTGGGGTGACGCCACTTGGGTGCCACGCATGGACCGCGACGGGGGTGTCACAGTGGTCCCCCACGGGACATCACACGTGGGATGTCGCACGTGGTCCCCGACAGGGGTGTCACGTGCCAAAGGGGTGTCACATGTGGGAGCTCACACGTGGCCCCTGATGGGTTGTCAGACGTGGGACCACACGCGCAGCACCCGAAGGTGCGCGTGGGGTCACAGGAGGTCCCCAGTGGGGTGCCCCACACGTCACACGGGGTCCCCAGTGGGGTGTCAGATGCCACATAAAGTCCCTCATCATGTCATACCCAGAGGGAGGTGACGCACTTGGGGTACAGATCCCTCCCAAGAGTGTCCCTCGCTGTCCCCCGCGCTGGGCACGCACACACCCACATGCAGCGTGACCGTGGGAGCGGCCGCAAAAGTGTGCGTGGGTGAAGGTCCCACCGAGATTTGAACTCGGATCGCTGGATTCAGAGTCCAGAGTGCTAACCATTACACCATGGGACCGGCCCGCCCTGCCGGCGCCTCCGCGCCCCACACGCCTCCGCGCCGCCTCCGCCGCTGAAAAAAAAATAGTCCCGTTGGGTGTGGGGCGGGGGGGGGGGTGGCGCGGAGGAGCCCGGTGGGGTCCGTGGAAAAGATCCCGCGGGAGAAGGAAAAGAAAGCGGTGTTCGCCCGAACAGGGACTTGAACCCTGGACCCTCAGATTAAAAGTCTGATGCTCTGCCGACTGAGCTATCCGGGCTCTTGCCGGCACCTCCCCGGCGCCTCCCCATGGGCTGTACAGTGGGGCTGTACCCGCGGGATTCTGGGGGAGAAAAGGGCGAAAAGAAGGATTTTTCGGAGATAAAAGGTGCAAAAGGTGCTGGGGGGGGGGGGGAGCGGAGTGTGGGAAACGGCGCCTGAGGCCGCAGCGACCCGCGGAGCTCCCGCGTGGAGGGCCAGGGCGGACCTGAGTGAGAACCGCCCTCCCCGATTCCCCCCGCCCCTCTCCTACGGACCAATGAGAAGGCCGCCGGCTCGCAGCGCGGCCAATCAGCGTTCAGCACCGGACGGAAGAGCCGCCCTTCGGTGTGCGAGCGGGGGGGGGAGACCGGCATCGCGCTGAGCCTTAAATCACCTAATAAATACCTAATACACTTTAAAAGCTTTAAAACTCCCTTTTGGGGTTGCCCTTAGCCCCACTGCAGACTTGTGCCGACCTATTAGCAGCTTTAAGATGTAAAGAAAAGCATCAATATATAAATAACAACACAATATATTAATATCAATTAATATCTATAATACAACATACAAAAAAAAAAAAGCTCGCTTACATAATTTAAACTTCTATTTGTAACCTAAGGGAACGAGCGATACGTTTAGCTGCCGTGCCGCAGCTACCACCTCCTTCCAGCCCTGCCCGGGGATAGCTGGGTCCCGTGGAAATGAGCCGGTTCCAAACCTCGGGCTGTTATTGGCCAGAAATAGTTATGTTCTATTGGTCCTCCGGAGAGCGGCGTTTTAACCAATCAGAGAGCGTCGTTTCGATCCGCGGTAGGGTATAAAAGGCAGGGCCGCAGCACTGCACCTTCACTCCGTGCCCCGCAGCGGGAGCGATGTCGGGCCGTGGGAAGCAGGGCGGCAAGGCCCGGGCTAAGGCCAAGTCGCGTTCATCCCGCGCCGGTCTCCAGTTCCCCGTGGGCCGCGTTCACCGGCTGCTGCGTAAAGGTAACTACGCCGAGCGGGTGGGCGCCGGCGCTCCCGTCTACCTGGCCGCCGTTATGGAGTATTTGACGGCGGAGATCCTGGAGCTGGCGGGGAACGCTGCCCGCGATAACAAGAAGACACGGATCATCCCCCGTCACCTCCAGCTGGCGGTGCGTAACGACGAGGAGCTCAACAAGCTGCTGGGTGGCGTCACAATCGCGCAGGGCGGTGTCTTGCCCAACATCCAGGCAGTGCTGCTGCCCAAGAAGAGCGAGAGCCACAAGGCCAAGGGCAAGTGAGGCGGTTGGGAGCTGCTTCGAGAAGTTTTAAGTTTGTTTTTTTTTTTAAATTCTTTTTTAACCCAAAGGCTCTTTTCAGAGCCACCTACTGCTTCAGGAAAAGGGCTGGAGGAGCAAGGTGGGGAGGGCCTGGTGCTAATGAGTATTGATGAGTTAATTGTTAGGTCTTAATCCTTCCACAACAGGAATGGCTGGGGGTAAAGCATCATCACCCCAAAACTCATTACAGCCCCCAAAGAAGCACTAAAATAAAAAAAACCCCAAACAATAATTTATCAGGACTCAACACCCTGAGCAAGCACAATTTGCAAAATAAACAAAGCCACCTTTATTAGTAAGACTTAACTTGCCTCCTGCTATTTCCATAGGAGGTGAGGAATGATTGAAGCTACCTGTGCTTAGTGATAGAAGAATGGTCCACAAATATCTCAAAATAGGCTTTTTATGGCAGATTCGGGGGGGGAGGGGGAGAAGTCTCCAGAACAGGCTTTTTGAACCCATTTCAGCTTCCAGAAAGAGCTGTCGGGGTGTAAGGTGTAGCCGGGTCCCGTCAATCAGAGCCGGGGAGGGGATGGAGGAGGTCGGGACTTTGCTCACGTAGGTGGAGCAGCTCTTCCTGCGTCGCCGTTTCTCGTCGCTTTTCTGCGTCTCTGTCACCGCCTCCTTGAAGCCGGGCGCTGGTTCGGGCATCGCGCTGGTGTCGCCGGGACCAGGGGAGGAACGATACCGGCGCCGCTGGTAGTTATGCAAATGAGGGCTCCAGTACGCGCTCTCCCATTGGCTGGAGCAGTCCCTTCGGAACGCCTCTCGACCATGCCACCGCAACGGCTTCAAAATCCGCGCGCTCTGATTGGTCCGCTGCTCATTGGCTCAGCCAATGGCCGCGCGTTGTTTGGATTCCCCGCGGTATCGCCCTAGCACTGCCGGTAGCCGCGGTGGGAACCACACCGGGGCCGCGGGAAGCGGCGGGGACAAGTCTCGCTCCAGGGGGACTCGAAATATAAATATTTATACTCTCCAACCCCAAAAAGAACACGTCCCGGCCCTAGGCAAACATTAAGGATAGAAAATAAGATGGGGGTGTCATTCCCCACCCAACCACAGCACCAAGTATTCACTAATGAGACTTACTACATTCAATAAACAACTTTTTTTTACCGAGTTACTGCATTTTAACAGTCCAGAAAAGACACGGTTCTGCCCTAAAACCAAAAATAAGACTAACGGTAATAAGCAGTTCTCGAAAGCAGTTTTGAGCAGTAAAATCCGAGGCAGAGCACAACACCCCCACGCTCCATATAGGTGCGTATTGACAGAAACCGACCGCTTACGCTCTCTATGCCGGGGGGGCACCAGGACGTGCCCGCGCCCCCAGCGCCGCGCTCGCCCGGACAGCGCGCACCTCCCTCCGGCCCCAGACCCGGAATAAGCGCTAGAGCCCCGCCCACGGGCTTTAAATAGTCCCGAGTCGGACCAGAGGGAAACCCACGCTGCGAGGTGACGTTCGTGTCCGCCGGGACCAATCAGAGCAGAGCAACGGTTTGAAGGCGAAAGCGGTAACCCCGGCTGCAGGCGCCTTAGATGGAGAAACCCTTAAGTGCAGCCTAGAAACCGCAGTTTATTTAAAAAAACCCAAACAAACAGAAAAATAACCCATTTTAAAGACACCTTTTAAAACCGTACCTACCCCAACCTCCCCCCCCCCCGATCTACAAACCGTTACGATCCGTCAAAAAGACCAGAAAAAGGGGCGGCTCGGCAGCAAGATCAGCTCTTTGGTAATTGAGTGGGTGGCTCTGAAAAGAGCCGTTGGGTTGAGTTGAGCCGAGTGGGTTCCTGCAGCCGGGTGCAGCCGCTTTACTTGGAGCTGGTGTACTTGGTGACGGCCTTGGTACCCTCGGAGACAGCGTGCTTGGCCAGCTCGCCGGGCAGCAGGAGCCGGACAGCCGTCTGGATCTCCCGTGAAGTGATGGTGGAGCGCTTGTTGTAGTGAGCCAGGCGCGAAGCCTCACCAGCGATACGCTCGAAGATATCGTTGACAAAGGAGTTCATGATACCCATGGCCTTAGAGGAGATACCGGTGTCGGGGTGCACCTGCTTCAGCACCTTGTACACGTAGATAGAGTAGCTCTCCTTGCGGCTGCGCCGCCGCTTCTTGTCGCCCTTCTTCTGGGTCTTTGTCACCGCCTTCTTGGAGCCCTTTTTGGGGGCAGGCGCCGACTTGGCCGGTTCAGGCATCGCGCTCTTTCTACGGTCACCGCAGTCACAACAACCACCGTCAACAGACGCAACAGAATGAAGTCGCCGAACGGGCGGTGCCGCTTTTATAGCGGCGTTATGCAAATGAGGGATTCAAACGCCGCGCACTCCCATTGGCTGAAACAGCGCGGAGCGCCCCGTGCCGAGAGACCCCGCGCATGCAAATATACCGGCTCCAGAACGCAGGCTCTGATTGGACGCTGATCAACGTTTGGGCGCACGGGTTTCAGCCAATCTCATCACGCCGTTCGGATCCCAGCATGGACCAGGGGGGAGCCGCGCTGGTCCCTGTGCGCGCCCGCTGCTGGGTCGCGGGTGGAAGCGGGGAGTAAAGGCGGCGCTGGGGGACCCAGTTCCCGGGGATCGGACTCTGGGGGAGCCGCAGCGGGGTTTTCCCGGGAAAGAAGGCGGTACCGGAGCTCCTCGGGGCAGGAATGTTCCCGATGAGACCGCGGCTGCTGAGCCCCGGGAAGGACCCAGGACCCCCCTTTCGCGGCCCCGCCCACTCGCACGCTGCGGCCAATCAGCGCCGAGCGCGGGAAATTCAAATCACCCACCGCAGGAGCAGAAGCGCTTCTAATTGTCATCAGTCCCAATTAGGGCGGGTCCTAATTAGCACAGGTTTAACCCAAGCAAGTAAAAAGGTTGTATGCGTCATGGGGCTGTTTTGGGGTTAATTATGTTATTTTTCGTTATCTTGAGACATTCGCAGCGGGGGCATTGGTGGTTTAGTGGTAGAATTCTCGCCTGCCACGCGGGAGGCCCGGGTTCGATTCCCGGCCAATGCAACGTTGCGTTTTCCCTCTTCTTCCCTCATTTTTTTTCCCCTTCTTTCACCTCTTTTTCCCAGCCCCGCTTTTTCCACCTGGAACACAATAAGTGACCGCGCTGCGACTTGTCCCTCCGACCCAGGGGGGGAAAAAAAAAAGTAAAACCCACGCGCAAAAACATTTTAAACCCGTCCCTGGGTGGGCTCGAACCACCAACCTTTCGGTTAACAGCCGAACGCGCTAACCGATTGCGCCACAGAGACCCGCGGTGGCGGCCACGCCCCGCCGCCCCTCCCGGGCCCGGGCACCCCCGGCTGCACCCCTGAACCGGGGGGGGGGTGAAATTAGAGGGGGGGGGGCTCCTACAAAATAAATTCATGTGGGACACGGAAGCGTGGGTTGGAAGATTTGGGGGGTCCCACGCACGAATCTGCAAGAATTGGGGGGAGAGGTGTGCAGGTAGAAATCGGGGGACTACTCGTCTGCGGAACTGCGTTAGGACGCCCAAAGTGTCCCCCCCCCCGCCTTTGCTAATAGAAAAAAGAAAAATGCAGAGGGGAAGCCTAAAAAAATCAATTGGAAAAGGTAGGGGGGTCCCGCGGGGGGGGGGGCACCCCAAAACACGGGAGTATGAGCAAAACTTAAGTTTCCCGACGAGGATGGGATTCGAACCCACGCGTGCAGAGCACAATGGATTAGCAGTCCATCGCCTTAACCACTCGGCCACCTCGTCTGGCGGGTCGGTGCCGCCGCCGCGCCGCCATGGGGCGCGCTAGGCCATGGGAAGGGGGAGGAGCGTAGAGGAGGGGGCGGGGTTTCGCCCCGGGGAAGGCGGCGCTAACGGCGACGGCGGGAGCGGGGCGCGCGCAGGGGATGTAGCTCAGCGGTAGAGCGCATGCTTCGCATGTATGAGGCCCCGGGTTCAATCCCCGGCATCTCCAGCGGGGGGGCGGAGGATCCTCTCCCCTCTTTTTTTGGGGAGTCTTGAGGGAGAAAATAAGGACCCGGCGGGGAAGTGGAGACCCGTTAGCACTATTTTTAATTCCCGCATCGGAAAACCCTCTGCCTCCACCCTGACGCTGGACACCACAACCAGTGCCCACCCAGGTCAGGCTACAGGAGGGTTTTTATTTTTTCTCAGTTATGGTTTATCAAAACAAAATAAAATATTGGTTTCATAAGAAGCAGAGTGGCGCAGCGGAAGCGTGCTGGGCCCATAACCCAGAGGTCGATGGATCGAAACCATCCTCTGCTAACCCTTTTTATTGCCCCTGTTCCGTATTTGCCTCATGTCCTCAACACATCCCACTAAGGATAAACACCTTCCACTAAGTTTAGTGAACTTCTCTCCATCCCGAATATCATCAATTTTTTGCACAAGCACCCAACGCTCCCACAACACATACATAGCTGCCCCGAGATCTTCACAGGTTGGGAAGCACCACTGGAAAAGCCCAGCCCAACTTTCTGCTTGTAGCAAAGCAAGTCAGGAGATCAAACAGGATTGCTCAGGACTTTACCCTGAGGAACCTGCACACACACCTTCCCTGCACAATGCTGTCCTGGTGCAACCATACTCCTGCTTGCTCTAGGGGTGCTATAACTGGAGCTCAGCGCTAAAATAACAAAGCTGCTCTGCGCAGCAATGTGGTATCCAGGGAAATTAGGCCCCAAAAAGGGGGAGGCGAGGGGATTGAGCCCCAAAAAAACCACCAGGACCCACCACCCCCCCCAACCCAAATGCTCTGCCTTAAGCTTGGCGCCAAAACCGACGGTTTAAACTCCACAGCCGCCGTCTGATTGGTGAATAGGCGAAGCGATGTGATTGGTCAGTGACAGAATGGGAGGCGGGGCGTCAGCGCTGCGCTCACAGTTCCCCTTCAGGTCCGCACCGTCACGGCCTATATAAACCCCCGCGGCGGGGCTGTCGCGCTCAGTTGGCGGCGGGGTGAGTGGGGGGGTGGCCGTGTTATGTGTCGCTGTGTGGAATTTATCGTTGTTTGAATTACAGACTGTATCGTCGGTTTTAAGGAGTTAATGTCAGTCTTTGAGCGGGGGGAGCTTGACAAGGTTGTGTTTAACAGCATCTATGGATTTGTGTAGGTGACTGGCTTTAGTTTGGGCCTTTTGAACCGTCCCGGAGCGGGTGGGGAAGCCTTTGTGAGGGGAAAAAGAATGGAGTGTTAGAGCTTCCTCCTGGCAAAACCACCCCCACGCGCGTTTTCCTTCACCGAGGATGTTGATCCGAAGGGGTGGTTGTGAGGTAAAAAGGAAAATAAGGTTAAAAATGGGGAGAAAAAGAGAGTGGGGAAGGATAGAAAAACGAAGCGACCTCCCCGTCGGGGAATCGAACCCCGGTCTCCCGCGTGACAGGCGGGGATACTCACCACTATACTAACGAGGAAGGGGCTACACGCAACCGTCGGCCGCCGGGACCTCAACCCACGCAACGGGAAGCGGACGCGCTCCGGTGTGGGGGTGTGTGTCCCGCAGCGCCGCGGTCACGGGAGACGGGAAAAGCTCGGGGGAAGCTAGTCATGCGTGGGGGTAGCGGAGGACACGCGTGGGGCCGCGGGCGGCTGCCGGAGATGGAGGGAGAGCGCGGGTGGGTGGCTTCCACGCCTGGCGCCGTGGCTTAGTTGGTTAAAGCGCCTGTCTAGTAAACAGGAGATCCTGGGTTCGAATCCCAGCGGTGCCTCTGCGCAGTCGCGACAGTAAGGCGTGATATTTTTAATCCCCCCCCCCACTCTTTTAAAGGCGAAAATGGGTAGGGGGAAAAAATAAAAAGGTGTTTTTCCCTGACCGGGAATCGAACCCGGGCCGCGGCGGTGAGAGCGCCGAATCCTAACCACTAGACCACCAGGGAGCGCTGAGAGCATCCCCGCCGCCGGCCGCCTTCGCCCTCGCTACTGCTCCGCACCCTTCGCCCTCGAGAAGGGATCCAAACGGCGTGCAGCCATTGGCCGCGCGGCTTCAGGGAGCGGACCAATCGGAGCGCGCCCGTTGGAGCCGCCCCAGCGGTGCGGGAGAAGCGGGCGGTGGGACCTGGGGGGGGGGGGGGGGGAAGCGGCCCCGCCGTCCTTCCCCGGGACCCCCCCGGGGCTGCGACCACTCGGCGGGGAGGGACACGGCCGCCACCCCCCCTCAAGGGCCTTAACAGCCCCCCCCTTTCATCGCTGGGGTCAGACCCTTCTCCTCCGTTTGAGCTTCAGGCTCTTTATTGCTCCCTGATCCCGGCCGGGTTGGCAAATTGGGGTCGGATTTGGGGATTTTGGGGATCATTCGGCCCCAGATTCCTGCACCGAGCCCGGGAGGGAACACGTACCCCGAGGAGCGGTGACCGAAGGAGGGTGGTGGAGACACAAAGCTGTAAACTGGCAGTTTTTAATCACCTTTTTCTGGGGATTTAAGCCCATTCAGACGCCGCGTGCACCCCGAGGTCACGCCAAGCGCCATCGAGCCCGGTGATGCGTTGCCACAACGCCGCGAACACCGGGAAGGGCTGGGAGTAACCAGGCTCCGGAAACACGACCCCGTGGAGCTGGGAAAGGCGCGCAAGCGGCATACGACACGCGCAACCGGCGTGTGACACGTGTGGCCGGCACGCGGCGGGGACGGCGGGAGGGTGACATGTACAAGCAGAGCGCCCGGTGCGTGACGTGCACGAGCGGCGCGTGACACGGGTGAACGAGCGTGCGACGCTCCCTACCGTCACCCCTCTACAACACGCACGCCCGCAGACAAATCCCGGTGACAGAGGCCACACCGGCACGCGAAATTGGGGCGAAATCGGGGAATCGAGGCGGTGCGGTGACAGCGGGCGCGCGCTCCAGCGTCCCCGCCACTCCCCAAAACCATCCGGGGTTCACACCGTAACAAACAAGCGCCGCGCACCGGTTGGAAAAAGTCCCAAAACGTCACGGTTTCATCCCAAAACAGAGAGCAGGCGGTGCCAGCGCTGTTGTCACCCGTCGGCGTCACCCGTCGTGTGCGCGCCGAGTCACTCGGGGCTCAGCCAGGCGCCGGTTTCTTCCACGGCGCGCGGCACGACGAGGAAAACCTCGCAGAGCCCTTGGGAGAGGAAATCCCGCAGGAAAGCCCTGCCGGAGGGAGAAGCGGAGGTGACACCTGCTTGTCATCCCGCTTGTCACCCCGCTTGTCACCCGGTGGGGACACCCTACCTGAGCTCAACCTCTCCTCCGATGGCGACGGGCGCCCGGAGTTTAGAATCGAGGTTGTAGTAGGTGCCGCGGATTTGCCGGACGGCCAACCAGTGCTTGCGGCGTAACGGTAACGCCACGAAACCCAACGAGACGTTGGAGGGGACGTTGAGGATAAAACCCAGGATTTGTCCCAATGCCAACCGCTCCAGCGACCTGGGGAGGGTGAAAATAGGGTGAGGAAGGGATTTGGGGGGGGGGGGAATAAAAGGAATTTAGGGGTGTTCGGGGATGTGACGGGGGGGTCGCACCGGCGTTTGTCCCACCAAACGGCCGCCAGCTCCAGGCTCTGCAGCGCGGCCATGATGACGTTGACGTCGTAGTTGCCGGTGCCGAGGAGGCTGCGGTGCGGGTTGAGACGGGCGTCGGGAGCCAACCTGTGGAGGGAGGCGGGGGGGGGGGATAAAAAAAAAGGGAAATAAGTAAAATAACCTAAATGACCCCAAAATAAAAGGCGGGGGGGGGAAGGCGCGCGCCTCTTGCAGATCTCGTCGGCCGCCTCCCGGGTGAAGCAGGGTCGCTGCAGGACGTTGTTGAGCGCGTGGACGGCGCAGAGCTCCAGGCGTTGCCGCTCGTGGTACGGCCCCGCCGACGGACACCCCCCCCCCGCCGATGATGGCGACGACGATGGGAGGGGGGACCCTGACATGGCCCTCGGGTCGGGGGGGGCGTTGGTTGTCTGTGGGGCGAAGTGGAGGTGGGTGTGGGGGGGTGTCAGCTGCGGTGGGCAGCTCCAGCTCCCCTCAAATCTTTCTGTCACCCTTCTGTACCCCCCAGCCCCCCCTCAGCCCCCCCAAATACCTTCCTGACACCCTCCAGCCCCCCCAAATATCTTCCTGATGCCCCCCAGCCCCCCCCAAACCCTCCCAGCCACCCCCCTGCACCCCCAAGCCCCCCCCAAGACCTCCCTGAGTCCCCCCCCGCATCCATCAGCCCCCCCAAGACCTTCCAGGCACCCCCCGGACACAACTCAGGGCTCCCCAAGACCCCCGGGCACCCCCCTGTATCACTAACCCCCCCCCCGGCCACCCCTCAGGCTCCCCCAGCCCCCCCAAAGAGCCCACTAGAGCCCCCCCAGACCCTCCCCATACCCCTCAGCCCCCCAAAGATGCCTCCAGACCCCCCTGGGCCCCCCCAAGGCCCCTGCACCCCCAATTCCCCCCCCCCCCCCGCAGCTCCAGGACCCCCCCATGTCCCCCTCAACCCTCCACATACCCCCAGACCCATTTCGGTGCCCCCCAACCCCCCCCCAGGGAGCCTCCAGCACCCCCAAACCCTTCGCGGGCCCTCTGGGCCCCCCACCCCCCCTTCAGCCCCCCCCAACACCCCCCTACCCCCCCCAGACACCCCTCAGCACCCCAGGCCACCCCTACGCTCTCCTTACCCCCCCTCCCAGACCCTCCCGAGCCCCTCCAGACCCCCCTGCGCACCCCTCAGACACTCCCAGCCCCCCCAGACCCTCGGGACAGCCCCTGCCCCCCCCCCCCAAACCCACCCAGACCCCCCCGGGACTCCCTCAGCCCCCCCTCAGGCCCTGCAGGCCGCTCCGCCGCCCTTCCCGGCCGCGGCCAGGCCACTCCTCAAGGCCCCGCGGGCCCTCCAGGCCCTCCCCGGCGCTACCCGCTCCCCTCCGGCTCCCCCGGGCCCCCCAGCACCCCCCTGGCCCGGCCCGGCCCAGCTCACCCCGCGGTTGCTCCGGGGCCGGCGGAGGCCGCATCCCCCCCCTCCGCCTCCGGCCAGAACTACGACTCCCGGCGTGCACCGCGGCTCACTGCCCCCCGGGTACCGCGGACCTTCCTCCCGGCGTGCCTTGCGCCACAGCCCACAGCCAGGCAGTGGTCTCGGACCTCCCTCCCGGCGTGCCTTGCGCCACAGCCCACAGCCAGGCAGTGGTCTCGGACCTTCCTCCCATCATGCTCCGCGGTTCCCCCCCCCCCCCCCCCCCGGCCATGACCAGGCGCAGTGGCCGCGATGTCGGTGTCGTCGCCTTTAATGTCCCCCGTGGGGTGTCCGTGGGTGCCCGTGGGTGTCCGTGGGGTCCCCGTGGGGTCCCTGTGGGGTGTCCCGGGCTGTGCCGTGGGTGTCCCGTGGGGTGTCCGTGGGGTGTCCCGGGCTGTGCCGTGGGTGTCCCGTGGGGTGTCCGTGGGGTCCCCGTGGGTGTCCCGGGCTGTCCCCGGCCCGCAGACCTCAGCAGAGCTGGACGCATCCTCCGTGTCCGTGGCAGGCTGGGGGGGGGGGGGGGGGGGGGGGACACGGGATGGGACACGGGGTGACTGGGGGGCTCGGGGGGGACATGGGGGGGACACGGGGGGGACACTGGGGACGTGGGGGGACAGTGGGGACACGGGGGGACATGGGGAAATATGGGGGGGACACTGGGGACGTGGGGGGACACAGGGCGACATGGGTCATAGGGCACAGGTGACACGGGGGGGGGGACACGGGGGGACGCCCACCCATCAGGCTGCTCCAGAAGGCGTCACGAGTGGCATCGCCGGTGACAGCCCCCCGCGCCACCGGGTTGCGGCGGGTGCTGGTGACGCTCAGCGCCCGTCCCCCGTCCCCCACGCCCGTCACCTCCACCTCCACGATGTGCCAGTCGGGGACACTGCGGGGACACGGGTGGGGGGGTTGGGGACACACACGGTGACACGGGTTTGGGGGGGGGGGGGGGGGACACGGTGACACCATTGCGGGGGGGGGACGGTCGGTGGCCCCGGCACCCACCTGGGGTCGGCCACCAGGCAGGCGCGGACGCCATCGAAGCCGAGGCGGGGGGCGGCCACCGCGGCGGCCGCCATGGTGTTGACGTTGTTGGGGGCGAGGGGACAGAGGGGACGCAGGGGACCCTCGTACAGCACCGTCCGGCCGCCCCCCGCCACCGCCAGCTGCTCCCGCAGTCGCCCCTCCAGGCGGAAGCTCTGCGGGGCCTTCGTCATCGTCACCTTCAGCGCCTGGTGGGGCGGGGGGACCATGGTGGCACCACCGGGGCTGTCCCCAAACACTGGTGGTGTCCCCAAAAGCAGAGGTGGTCCCCAAATGTGGAGATGGTCCCCACCGCTGTCCCCAAGCCCTGGTGACCCCAAGCCCACGGTGTGCCTTCTCCTCAGTGTCCCCAACCCCACGGCGCCCCAAACCCCATGATGTCCCCAAGCCCCAGTGTCTCACCCCTTGGTGTCCCCAACCCCATGGTGTCCCCAACCCCGTGGCACCCCAACCCCATGATGTCCCCAACCCCACGGTGTCCCAACCCTTGGTGTCCCCAACCCCATGGTGTCCCCCCTCCTCGGTGTCCCCCCTCCTCAGTGTCCCCAACTCCCTGGTGTCCCCAACCCTAGAGTGACCCACTCCATGATGTCCCCTACCCCATGATGTCCCCAACCCCCTGGTGACCCCAACCTCATGGTGTGTCCCCCCCCCTTGGTGTCCCCAACCCCATGATGTCCCCAACCCCCTGGTGACCCCCAAGTGTCCCCAACACCATGGTGTCCCCCCCTCCTTGGTGTCCCCAACCCCCTGGTGACCCCCAGCCCCCAAGTGTCCCCAATGCCATGGTGTCCCCCCTTCCTTGGTGTCCCCAACCCCTTGGTGTCCCCAACCCCATGATGTTCCCCAAGCCCATGATGACCCCACCCCCCTGGTGTCCCCCCGTGTCCCCAAGCCCCCGGTGTCCCCGCGGGTGGCTCACGGCCAGCGTGCCAGCCTGGTCCATGCGCTGGATGTCCTCGCAGCCCCACAGGGCGCCGCGGGGGACGTAGAGCGTGTGACCCCCCCGCGCCGCCGCCCCCCGCAGCCGCCGCTCCGTCTCGGGGTCGGCCAGCGCCGTGGGGGACCCCAGCTGGGGACGATGCTCAGGCCACCGCGTCCCACTGTCCCCATGTCCCCGTGTCCCCACCACCCCATCCCCAGTGTCCCCAACCTCCTTGTCATCTCCATGTCCCCATGTCCTGTCCTGTCCCTGGCTGTCCCCAACCTCCCCACTGTCCCCCTGTCCCCACCACCCTGTCCCCAACCTCCCCACTGTCCCTGGTGTCCCCATGTCCCCAAGACCCCATCCCTGCTGTCCCCAACCTCCCCATGTCACCCCATCCCATCACCACTGTCCCCATGTCCCCAACACCTCATCTTCACTGTCCCCAACCTCCCCAATGTCCCTGGTGTCCCCATGTCCCCAAGACCCCACCCTGTGTCCCCAATTTCCCCATGTCCCCATGTCCCCATGTCCCCACCACCCCATCCCCAGTGTCCCCAACACCCCATCCCTGCTGTCCCCAACCTCCCCAATGTCCCCATGTCCCCACCCCCCTGTCCCCAACCTCCTTGCTGTCCCTGGTGTCCCCATGTCCCCAAGACCCCATCCTGTGTCCCCAACCTCCCCATGTCCCCACCACCCCATCCCCAGTGTCCCCAGTGTCCCCACCACCCCATCCCTGCTGTCCCAAACCTCCCCATGTCCCCCCCACTCCATCCCCAGTGTCCCCAACCTCCCCATGTCACCCCCATCCCATCACCACTGTCCCCATGTCCCCACCACCCCATCCCTGCTGTCCCCAACCTCCGCATGTCCCCATGTCCCCCCCACCCCATCCCATGTCCCCAACCTCCCTGTCATCCCCAATGTCCCCCCCACCCCATCCCCACTGTCCCCACGTCCCCGCTGTGTCCCCACCATGAAGTCAGCGTGGGCCAAGATGTCCTCGCCGTGCTCCCGGGCCACGCAGGGATGGGCCACCTCCACCACCAGGTCCACCTCCCTGGGGACACGGGGTGACACCGGGACGTGGGGGGGACACGGGGTGGCACCAGGGGGTGGGGGGACACGGGGTGACACCAGGGGTGGGGGGACATGGAGGGGACATGGGGACATGGGGTGGCACTGGGATGGGGGGACATGGGGTGACACCGAGGGTGGGGGGACACAGGGTGGCACTGGGACATGGGGGGGGACACGGGGGGGACACTGGGATGGGGGGACTCATGGGGGGACACGGAGGTCTGGGGAGGTGACGGGGGGGGTGACAGGGGGTGGGATGGAGGAGGGAGACGGGGGGTGACACGGGGGGGGGTCTGTGGGGATGGCGTGGGGGTGGCACGGGGTGACGGGTGACACGGGGGTGACACTGGGGGGGGGGGGCAGGGGGTGACATGGGGGTCCTGGGGTGACACCTTGGGGGGGGGCAGGTGTTGGGGCCGGGGTGACACGGGGGTGATGGGGGGGTGACGGGGGGGGTGACACGGGGGTGACGGGGGGGTGATGGGGGGGGGTGACACGGGGGTGACACGGGGGTGACACGGGGGTGACGGGGGGGGGTGACACGGGGGTCCCCTCACGTCTGGGGCAGCAGGCGCAGGTCAGGCAGGCGCAGCGGGGGGGGGAGCCCCTCCAGCCGCCCCCCGTCCCGCGCCCAGACGAAGGCCAGGGCCAGGCCCAGGGGGGGACCCCGCGCCAGCAGCTGCCCCGCCAGGAACTGCCCTGAGGGGGGGACACGGGCATCACCCCAAAACTGACCGGGGGGGGACACGGCCCTGTCACCCCAAAACTGACCGGGGGGGACACGGGCATCACCCCAAAACTGACCGGGGGGGGACACGGCCCTGTCACCCCAAAACTGACCGGGGGGGACACGGGCTGTCACCCCAAAACTGACCGGGGGGACACAAAGGGCATCACCCCAAAACTGCCCCGGGGGGGACACACACAGCCCTGTCGCCCCCCCCGTCCCCCTCCCAGTTGTCCCCATCAACCCCCAATTGCCCCCCAGTCCCCCTCATTACCTCTCCCAGTCCCTCAGTGACCCCCCCCCCAGTTACCCCAGTCCCCCCTCCCAGTCACTCCCAATCCCCCAGTCCCCCCATTACGCCCCCAGTCCCCCCAGTTACCCCTCCCAGCCCCCCATTACCTCCCCATTCTCCCATTACCCCCTCCATTTACCCCCCCAGTTACCCCCCCAGTCCCCCCAGTGCCCCCCAGTACCCAGCCGCCCGTAGCCCAGGATCCCCACGCGGCGACACCGGGGGGGCTCGGTCTGCGCCATGGCCTTTGGGGGGGGGGGGTCAGGGGTCGGGGGGGACACCCCACGCTCTGCCCCCCAAAACCCCCCCAACTGCCCCCCCATTGCCCCCCGTGCCCCCCCAATCCCCCCCCGCGTGTACGTGCCCCCCCGTGTCCGTGCCCCCCCAATCCCCCCCCGCGTGTACGTGCCCCCCCGTGTCCGTGCCCCACCCCGTGCCCCCCCAATCCCCCCCCGCGTGTACGTGCCCCCCCGTGTCCGTGCCCCCCAATCCCCCCCCCCGCGTGTACGTGCCCCCCCGTGTCCGTGCCCCCCAATCCCCCCCCCCCGCGTGTACGTGCCCCCCGTGTCCGTCCCCCCCCCGCCCCCGTGCCCCCCGTGTCCGCCCCCCCCCGCATGTCCGTGCCCCCCCGTGTCCGTGCCCCCCCCCCCCGCGTGTACGTGCCCCCCAAGTCCGTGTGTGTCTCTCCCCCCCCCCCCCCCGCGTGTCCGTGCCCCCCGTGTCCCCCCAGCCCCCACCTGCCCCACGTCGCGCCGGCCCCGTCCGGCCTTTACCCCCCCCACCCCCCGGCTGGTTAATGCTCAACCCGGCCCGGGGGGGGGGGGGGCCACGTCTGGGGAGCTTTTATTTTGGGGGGGCGGGGGGGGCCCCGAGATCTGGGGCCCCTCTTGGGGGGGGTAAGGGGGGGGGCCATTCCGGGGGGGGGGGGGGCGGATTCCGGGGTCCCCTTTGGGGGGAGGGGAAGATGGGGACCCCTTCTTGGGGGGGGGGGTAATGGGGGGTGCAGACTCCTGGGTCCCTTTTTTTGGGGGGGTAAGGGGGGGCCCCTCTTGGGGGGGAGAGGGTAAGGGGGGGCCATTGCTGGGGGGGGACCCCGGATATCTGGGTCCCCTCTTGGGGGGGGTAAGGGGGGGCCATTCCGGGGGGGGGGGGGCGGATTCCGGGGTCCCCGTTGGGGGGGGGGGGATGGGGACCCCTTCTTGGGGGGGGGTAAGGGGGGGCGCGGGCTCCTGGGTCCCTTTTTGGGGGGGTTAAGGGGGGGGGGCATTGCTGGGGGGTACCCCCGGACTGCTGGGTCCCCTCTGGGGGGGATCTGGGGGGGGGGGGGGTGTCTGGCCGCCTGAGTCTCTTTTGGGGGGTTAAGGGGGGGCCGGGACTCCTTTTTGGGGGGTTGGGGGGGGGCTTTTTTGGGGGGGTAAGGGGGGGCCCGGATATCTGGGTCCCCTCTTGGGGGGGGTAAGGGGGGGCCATTCCGGGGGGGGGGGGGGCGGATTCCGGGGTCCCCTTTTGGGGGGGGGGGAGATGGGGATCCCTTCTTGGGGGGGGGTAATGGGGGGCGCGGGCTCCTGGGTCCCTTTTTGGGGGTGGGTCAAGGGGAGGGGGCCTTTTTTCGGGGGGGTAAGGGGGGCCCCTCTTGGGGGGAGGGGGTAAGGGGGGGCCATTGCTGAGGGGGGACCCCGGACTCCTGGGTCCCCTCTTGGGGGGGGGTAAGGGGGGGGGTCATTGGGGGGGGGGGGCGGATTCCGGGGCCCCTTTTGGGGGGGGGAAGATGGGGACCCCTTCTTGGGGGGGGGGGGTCATGGGGGGTGTGGACTCCTGGGTCCCTTTTTGGGGGGGTTAAGGGGGGGGCATTGCTGGGGGGTACCCCCGGACTGCTGGGTCCCCTCTGGGGGGGTCTTGGGGGGGGGTGTCTGGCCGCCTGAGTCTCTTTTGGGGGGTTAAGGGGGGGCCGGGACTCCTGGGTCCCTTTTTGGGGGGTTGGGGGGGGGCTTTTTTGGGGGGGTAAGGGGGGGCCATTCCGGGGGGGGGGCGGATTCCGGGGTCCCCTTTGGGGGGGGGGGGAAGATGGGGACCCCTTCTTGGGGGGGGTAAGGGGGGGTCTGGACACCTGGGTCCCTTTTTTGGGGGGTAAGGGGGGGGCATTGCTGGGGGGGGACCCCGGACTGCTGGGTCCCCTCGGGGCGCCCCGGACACCCGGGTCCCATCACCAGGCGCCGTTGCCATAGCGACAGCACCGCAGCGCTCCATCCCCCCCCGCCGCCGTTGCCATGGCGACCGCTCTGCAGCACCGTTACCGCGGCAACGGGGGCGGGGAGGGTTTCCCATCCCCCCCCCCCCCCCAATTTTGTGCAGTGTTGCCATGGCGACCGCCGCAGTGCCCCTCCCCCCCTCCGTGTTGCCGCGGTAACCGGACCGTTGCCATGGCAACCAGCATCCGCGGGGGGGGGGGGGGCAGGACCCCCCCCATCATCGGGGGGGGGGGGGGCGACAGGCGTTGCCATGGCAACGGTGGGACCACCCCCCCCCCCATCCCCATCCCCCGGCCGTGGCGTGGGCTTGGCGTGTCCTTGGCGTGTGCAGCCCCCCCGACACGCCACGCACACGCCACGTGCCACGAACACGCCACGCGCGCGCCAAGGACACGCCAAGCCCACGCCACACACGGGCCACGCACACGCCAAACACACACGGAACACGTGTCCAGCCCACGTCACGCCCACACGCGGCCACGCCAAACACACGTCGAGCACACGCCGGTGCACACGCCGCCCACGCGCCACAAACACACCGCGCACACGCCGCGCACACGCCACGCACACGCCACGCGCACGCCGAGCACACGCCAAGCCCACTTCGAGCCCGCGCCACGCACACGCGGCGCGCACCCCCCCCACGCGCCACACGTGCCACGCACACGCCACGCGCACGCCACACATGCCACAAAAGCCCCGCACACGCCTCGCACGCCCTGCACACGCCACGCACACGCCGTGCACACGCCGTGCACACGCCACACACGCCCCTCACACATGCCACGAACACGCCGTGTGCATGCCACACACGCCGCGCACACACCACGCCGCACACACCCCACACACGACCTGCGCACACACGCCACCCACCCCCGCACACACGCCCCGCACACGCCACAGACACACCACACGTGCCCCGCACACGCCACACACATGCCCTGCACATGCCGCGCGCACGCCACCCACACTCCACACACACGCCTCGCACACACCTCACACACCCCCTGCACATGCCACGCACACCCCTTGCACACGTCCCGCACACCCTTCGCACACATCCTGCACACCCCTTGCACACGCCACGTGCATGCCCCACACGCCTCGCACATGCCTCACACACGCCTTGCATGCCTCTCACACGCCTCACACACCCCTCGCACACGCCTCACACACGCCTTGCACATCCCTCACACACCTTGCACACGCCCCACACACCCCTTGCACATGCCTCGCACACGCCCCGCACACGCTTCACGCATGCCCCGCACACACCTTGCACATACCTCGCACACCCCTCACACACACCTCGCACACCCCTCACACACACCTCGCACACGCCACCTACACCCCCTGCACATGCCTCACACACGCCCCGCACGTCTCGCATACACCTTGCACACACCTCACGCGTGCCCTGCACATGCCACCCACACGCCCTGCACACGCCTCGCACACGCCCCCCCACATTCCTCGCACATGCCCCGCACGCACCTCTTGCACATAACTCGCACACACCACGCACACGCCCTGCACACGCCCTGCACACACCTCGCACACACCCCACACACCCCTCACACATGCCTCGCACATGCCTTGCACACGCCTCGCACACGCCTCACACACGCCTCACACACGCCTCGCACACACCATGCACACACCCCTTGCACACACCCCTTGCACACACCCCTTGCACATGCCCCGCACATGCCTCACGCACACGCCCCGTATGCACCCCTTGCACATGCCTTGCACACACCACGCACACGTCTCACACACCCCTTGCACACGCCTCACACGCCTTGCACATGCCTCACACACGCCCCGCATGTGCCCTGCACACACCTCGCACACGCCCGGCACACACCCCGCACATACCCCTTGCACACGCCTCGCCCACGCCCCGCCCAGGCCTCGCCCACGCCCCGCCCACGCCTCGCACACGCCTCGCCCACGCCCTGCACACGCCCCGCACACGCCTCGCACACGCCTCGCACACGCCAAGCCCCCCGCGGCAGAGCGGCGCCGGCGGCGGTTGGAAACACCGTGATGGATTTTATTAAAATAGGAAAGTGTCGGCCGCGGCGAATTAAAAAATCCCCCCACGGGCCTAGAAAAGCCCCCGGGACCCCCCCACCCCCCCCCGGGCCCCCCCTGTCCCGCGTGGGGGAGGGGCTGGGGTGGGGGAGGGGCGGCGGGGGGGGGCCGCAAGCAAGCGAGAGCGCGCGGGGGGGGGAGGGGAGGGGAGGGAGGGGGGAGCAGGAGGGGGGGAGGGGGGGCGCACGAGGCTCCCTCCCCCCCACCCCCCACCCCACCCCCGCCCCGCGTCGCACAAGTCCGTGGCACGAGGAGGGGGAGGGGGGGGGGCCCACGGCGCACGAGGGCGCGGCGGCAGCCGTCCCGTCGCACGAGGGCCGTCGCGTCCGCGTCTCTCGTGAGTCCTCCTCGTGGCAGTCCGGAGCGGGGGCGCAGCCGTCGCACGAGGTCATGTGTCGCACGAGGGCGCCGTCGCACGAGGCCCTGTGTCGCACGCCGCCACCGTCACACGAGGCCACGTGTCGCACGAGGCCGCCGTCGCACGAGGCCCTGTGTTGCACAAGGCCGCCGTCGCCCGGCCCCTCCCATCCGTGTCTCTTGCATGTCCTCCTCCTCCTCGGGGGGGCACGAGGCAGCGTGTCGCACAAGGCCACATGTTACACGAGATCCGAGCGTCGCCCGAGGCCGCCGTTCCACAATGTTGGGCGTTGCACGAGGACTCCGGAGCACAAGGCCGGGCTTCGCACGGGGGATTGTATTGCGTGAGGTTGTGCGTTGCACCAGGCCACAGGTCGCACGAGGCCGCCGTTGCACGAGCCCGTGCGTTGCACGAGGACTCCACTTGCATCACGCACGCGCACAATTGCAGCAGGCCGTGCAGTGCACAAGTCCTCCGTTGCACGGGGCTGTGCGTTGCAAAGCGCCGTGCGTTGCACAAGTCCTTCTCTGCGCCATGCCGTGCATCGCACAACACTGTGCATCGCACAAGGTCTTCGTTGCACAAGGTCGTGTGTCGCACAACCCCGTGCGTCACACAACCCCCCCTTCATCACGCGTGTCCTTCGCCGCACAAGGCTGTGCACACCACAACCCCGTGCATCGCACAAGTCCCTCACTGCGAAAGGCCGTGCGTTGCACAATAGCATGTATTGCACGCGTCTTTCATTGCACAACAGCGTGCATCGCACAAATCCTTCACTGCAAAGCACTGTGCATCGCACATCCCCGTGCATCGCACGAGTTCCTCATTGCAAAACGCCGTGCATTGCACAAGTCCTTCACTCCAAAGAGCCGTGCATCGCACGAGGCCTTCATTGTAAAACACTGTGCGTTGCACAAACGCCTCGCTGCTGCACTGCCGTGCGTCGCACAAGTCCTTCATCGCACAACACCGTGCATAGCACAACACTGTGCGTCACGTTAAATTTCCCCCCCGTGTCTTGCACCAATCCTTCACCACACGACATTGTGCATCGCACCAACCCCTCACTGCACCCCGTGCATCGCACCAGCCCCTCCTCGCACGTCCCTGTGCGTCGCACAAGTCCTTCATCGCACAACACCGTGCATTGCACAACACTGTGCGTCGCGCTACCCCTTCCCGTGCCTTGCACCGGTCCTTCATTGCACGACACTGTGCGTTGCACTAATCCCTCACTGCACACTGTGCATCACACCGGCCCCTCTTTGCACGTCCCCGTGCATCGCACAAGTCCTTTGTCACGCAACACTGTGCATTGCACAACGCTGTGCGCAACGTTAAACTTCCCCCCGTGCCTTGCACCAATCCTTCACTGCACCCCATGCATCGCACCAGCCCCTCCTCGCACGTCCCCGTGCATCGCACGAGTTCCTCATTGCAAAACGCCGTGCATCGCACAAGTCCTTCATTCCAGAGAGCCGTGCATTGCACGAGGCCTTCATTGCAAAACACAGTGCATTGCACAAATGCCTCACTGCAAACTGCCGTGCGTCGCACGTCCCCGTGCATCGCACAAGTCCTTCGTTGCACAACACCGTGCATTGCACAATGCTGTGTCACGTTAAATTTCCCCCCCGGTGCATCGCACCAATCCTTCACCGCACGACATTGTGCATCGCATGTCCCTGTGCATCGCACGAGTTCCTCACAGCAAAACACCGTGCGTTGCACAAGTCCTTCATTCCAAAAAGCTGTGCCTTGCACACCACCGTGCATCGCACGACCCTGTGCGTCACACAAGTCCTTTGTCGCACAACACCGTGCATTGCACAACGCTGTGTGTCACGTTAAATTTTCCCCCGTGCCTTGCACCAATCCTTCACCGCACGACATTGTGCATCGCACCAGCCCCTCCTTGCACGTCCCCGTGCATTGCACGAGTTCCTCACAGCAAAACACCGTGCACTGCACAAGTCCTTCATTCCAAAAAGCCGTGCCTCGCACGCCCCCATGCCTCGCACAAGTCCTTCGTCGCACAACACCGTGCATTGCACAAACGCCTCGCTGCAAACTCCCGTGCATCGCACGCCCCCGTGCCTTGCACAAGTCCTTTGTCGCACAACACCGTGCATTGCACAACGCTGTGTGTCACATTAAATGTTCCCCCGTGCCTTGCACCAATCCTTCACCGCACGACATTGTGCATCGCACCAGCCCCTCCTTGCACGTCCCCGTGCATTGCACAAGTTCCTCACAGCAAAACACTGTGCGTTGCACAAGTCCTTCATTCCAAAAAGCCGTGCCTTGCACGCCACCATGCATTGCACGCCCCCGTGCCTCGCACAAGTCCTTCGTCGCACAACACTGTGCATTGCACAAATGCCTCGCTGCAAACTCCCATGCATCGCACGTCCCCGTGCATCGCACAAGTCCTTCAGTCCAAAAAGCTGTGCCTCGCACGCCCCCGTGCCTTGCACAAGTCCTTTGTCGCACAACACCGTGCATCGCGCAACGCCGTGCGTCACACCCCCCCCGTGCCTCGCACCGCTCCTTCACCGCACGCCGCCCCCGCCTCTCCCCCCCCGCCGTGCGTCGCACCGACGCCCCCCCTCCCCCAACCCCCCCCTTCCCCCCCCCCCCCGCTTCCCCCCCCTCCCCCGCTTTGTCGCAGCGGAGTTTTTGTCGCTTTTTCTTTTTTGTTGTTTTTTTTTTTTTTTTTTCTTTTTTGGGGGGGGGGATGGGAGGGGGGCGGGGGAGGGGCTGGGGTGGGGGAGGGGCGGCGGCGGGGGAGGGTCAGATCTGGGTCTCCTGCACGTTCTCCTTGGAGGGGCTCTTGAAGAGCAGGGGTTCGTGCACCGAGTTGAGCAACGGGTTCTTGCCGCAACCCAACGCCGCGCCGCTGTTGCCGTAATGCGCGGCGAAGGCGGCGTAACGGTCGAGGTGATCGCGTTCCAACGCCGGTAACGCCAAACGATTGTCCCCGCCGCCGGTCCCACCCGTCCCACCCGTCCCACCCGTACCGCCGCCGGCCAGCTCGTCCTCCACGTTAACGATCTCGACGGCGCGCGCCGGCCCGCCGCGGTGCTTGTGGCGTTGGTGTTGCTTGCGGAGCTTGTAGAAGGCCACCAGCATGACGGCCGCCATGAAGGTGATGGCCACGAAGCAACCGATGATGATCTTGGTGGTCTTCAAAACGTCATCCAGATCCTGTAACCCCCCGCCCGCCCCCGCCGCCGCCGCCGCCGTGATGGGGACAGTGAAAGGTTTGCCGGTAGCGCGAGTCGCCGGCGCCGCCGTAGAACCGCCGACGGTTTCCCAACCGGTCGTGGGCGCCGGGGCGGTTTGAGGAGCCGGTTCCTCGCCGCCGGCGTCGGTGGTTTCCACCGTGACGGTGGTGAAGTAGGTGTAACCGGTGGCGGCGGCGGCGGCGGCGGCGGCGGCGGCGGCGGCATCGGCGGCCGAAACGTTGAGCGTGGCGGAGGCGGTGGTGTTCCCGGCGGCGTTGGTGACCATGCAGGTGTACTGCCCCGTGTCCTGCACGGTGACGTTGGTGAAGTTGAGCGTGCCGTCGTGAAGGACCGAGATCCTCACCCGGTACGAACCGTGCGTCATCAACGTCCCGTTGGGCGTCAACCAGTTGACCGACGTCATCGCCGTGCCGGTTCGGCACTTGAGTTCGGCCGCCATCCCTTCGGTGACGTTGAGATCGGCGGGCGGTTCCACGATGACGGGGGCGTAACAGGTGAAATGTCCCGGTTCCAGCTCGCCGAGGTAACGCCCGCGTAACGCCGGCGGCGCGTGACATCGCGCGCAGCAGCTGGTGTTGCTGGGCACCGTCTCCCTCAGCCACCAGCTCAACCAGAGGACGTCGCAATCGCAACGCCAAGGGTTGTGGTGGAGGTGAACCCGCTCCAGGCGGTGCAGAGGGGCGAAGAGGTCGTGGGGTAGCGAGGCCAGCTCGTTATGAGCCAAATTAAGTTCTTCCAAAGCTTTGAGGTCATCGAAGGCGTTACGTTCTACCGCCGCCACCCGGGCGTGCATCAACCAGAGCTTCCTCAAACTTCCCAAACCCTGGAAAGAACCGGGACGGACGCGACCCAACCGATTCCCCGAAAGCTCCAACTCTTCCAACCGAACCAACGCCGTCAAGTTGGGGATCTCCTTCAGGTTACACATCCCCAAGTTCAAGTACCGTAGGTTGACCAACCCTTCGAAGGCGGCTTCCGAGATGTACTCCAACCTTTTGAGCTCGCCGAGGTCGAGGCGTCGGAGGGAGGGGACGCGGTTGAAGGCGTAGGACGGGATGCTCTCGATGGGGTTGTTGCGCAACCAGAGCTCGCGGAGTTTGGAGAGGTACTCGAAAGCTTGGGTGGGGACGGTGGTCAACCGGTTGTCGAAGAGTTCCAAGGTGTTGAGGTTGGGGAGACCGTTGAAAGCGCCGACTTCTACTTTCCGCACCAAGTTGCGACTCAACTGGAGGATCTCCAAGTGCCGGAGGTGTTTGAAGGTGTCGGTACGGATCACCTGGATGTGGTTCTCCTGGAGGTTCAGGTACCGGGTGTTCACGGAAATACTGCTCGGAACTTCCAGGAGTTCCCTGCGCGTGCAAATCACCCGACTCGCTTGGTTGCTGCAGGAACAAGCGGCCGGGCACGACGTCGGCGGCGCCGCCGGAACGGTCGGTACCGAGAAGAGGAGGAAGAGGAGGAAGAGGAGGAAGAACGGCGGCAGCGACGACGACGCCGGCGGCATCGGCATCCTAAGGGGCGCCGGCGCCGCCATGGCCAAGGGGCATCGTCCGGCTTCAGGGCCCCGGGTGGTGCTGCGGGGAGAGGGGAGAGCGGGGTTACACGCGAGCGTGCGAAGGAGTTGGGGGGGGGGGGGGGGAAGGGGACGCGGCGCGCGCGAGCGAGAGGAAAAATGGGGGGGGGAGGGCGGGGGGGGGGCGATGCAGCGGGATGGGGCAGGACGCAGCGCGCGCGAGTGAAAAAATGCAACGTGCGTGTGCGCGGTCGGGGCAACGCACCGGGATGGGGCGGGTTGGTGCAACACGCAGCGTGCACAAGCAGAAAAATGCAATGTGCGTGTGTGCAGTCGGTGCAATGCACCGGGATGGGGCGGTTTGGTGTAGTGTGCACCTTGCACGAGCGAAAAAATGCAATGTGCGTGTGCGCGGTCGGGGCGACGCACCGGGATGGGGCGGGTTGGTGCAGCAGGCGGCGCGCGCGAGCAAAAAAATGCAACGTGCGTGTGTGCAGTCGGTGCAATGCACCGGGATGGGGCGGGTTGGTGCAACACGCAGCGTGCACAAGCAGAAAAATGCAACATGTGCGTGTGCACTGTTGGTGCGATGCAGTGAGATGGGGCGGTTTGGTGCAGCAGGTGGCGTGCGCAAGTGAAAAAATGCAACATGCGCGTGTGCAGTCGGTGCAATGCACCGGGATGGGGTGGTTTGGTGTAGTGTGCACCTTGCACGAGCAAAAAAAATGCAACGTGCATGTGTGCAGTCGGTGCAACACACCGGGATGGGGCGGTTTGGTGTAGCGTGTACCTTGCACGAGCGAAAAAATGCAATGTGCGTGTGCACAGTCGGTGCAATGCACCAGGATGGGGCGGTTTGGTGCAGCAGGCGGCGTGCGCGAGCGAAAAAATGCAACGTGCGTGTGCGCAGTCGGTGCAATGCACCGGGATGGGGTGGTTTGGTGTAGTGTGGACCTTGCACAAGTGAAAAAATGCAACGTGCGCGTGTGCACAGTCGGGGCGATGCACCGGGATGAGGTGAACTGGGCCAACACGCAGCGTGCACGAGCAAAAAAATGCAACGTGCATGTGTGCAGTCGGTGCAACACACCGGGATGGGGCAAAATGCAGCGCGCGCGAGCAAAAAAAATGCAACATGCGTGTGCACAGTCGGTGCAATGCACCAGGATGGGGCGGTTTGGTGCACCACGCGCTGTGCACAAGCAAAAAAAAATGCAACATGTGCGTGTGCAGTTGGTGCAATGCACCAGGACGGGGCGGTTTGGTGCAGCGTGCAACGTGCACAAGCAAAAAAAAAAAGTAATGTGTGTGTGCACAGCCAGTGCAATGCACCAGGATGGGGCGGTTTGGCGTAGTGTGTACCTTGCACGAGCAAAAAAAATGCAGCGGGGATGCGCGCGGTTGGTGCAATGCACCAGGATGGGGCGGTTTGGTGCAGCGTGTACCGTGCACGAGCAAAAAAAAATGCAGCGTGCGTGTGCACGGTCACTGTGGTGCAACGGGCAGGGGTGGAACGCGGCGTGTGCGAGGGAAAAAACGCAGCGTGCACGTGCACGGTCAGTGCGGTGCAACGGGCACGCGCAGCGCGGTGCAGCACGCACCGTGCAAGGGCGACGCAATGCACCGTGCGTGCGCACCAGCAATGCGACGCGCCGTGCAAGGGGAGCGCAACGCACGCTGTGCGTGCGCGGTCGGTGCGACGCCCCGCGCCCGCCTGCACGTCGCACCGTGGGTGCGCGGGGGCGATGCAGCGTGCACGCGCCGTGCAACGCGCACGCGGTGCGCACGGGTGATGCGGTGCAGCTTGCACAAGCACCCGGGTGCAAGGCGCGCTGTGCACACTTAGGTCACACTCGTGCCTGGTGCAAGCCCCCCCCCGCCCCATGCGCCGCGTGCTGCACCGTGCGCCGTCCCCTCCTCGTGCCCTCCCCTGAGCCCCTCGGGAGGACCCTTGCACACACGTGTGTGTGCACACTCCTTGTACACGGACACCTGTGCACGCACGTCGCCACACAGCTCCTTGCGCACACGCACGTGCACGCTCACCTGTGCTCACGCCCCCACACGCGTCCCTGAACGCGCTCCTCTGCTCGCAGCCATGCACGCACACGCCCAAGTGCTTGCACACGTGCGTGCACGCACCAGCGTACAATGATGCAGGTGTGTGTGCGTGCACCTGTTGCACATGCCCAGGCACACGTCTGCTTGCACACGCATCCCTGCACACACACGTGTGCATCCCATCCTTCCATGTGCAAGCACGCACGCCTGCACAGCCCCATCCCAGCACACGCTCACACATGCACACTCATGTGCAACTGCCTCCAAGCACATGCACGTGCTCGTGCACCTCCCTGCACACCCCCGCATGCACACATACGTGTGCAACCCCAGCCGAAATGCACACGCATCCATGTGCACACCCAGCCATGCACGCCTCCTTGCACGCATCCACGTGCAAACACACACGTATGATCCCATTGCACCAATCCCTGTGCATGCACACACGTGTGCAATCCATCCCTGCACGCACACACGTGCACACTCACACATGTGTGGAACCCCATTGCTGCACACTTCTATGTGCACACACACGTGCAACACCATGCCAGCACAAATGCGTGTGCACACTCACACATCCATGTGTGAACACGCGCATGCAACTCCACAGTGGCACAAATCCCCGTGCACGCACCCCCATGTGCACATCCACACGCGTGTGCACCCCCATCCCTGCACACGCCCGTGTGCACGCACACGTGTGCGCAACTCCGTACCTGCACACACCCACGTGTACGCATGCACGTGCACCCTCATCCCTGCACCCACCTCCCCGTGCACGCACACACGTGTGCAACACCATGCTGGAACAAACACGTGCGCGCACACACCCCCTGCACACTCACACGCACATTTGCACCCTCGTGCTTACACACCCCCACGTGCACACGTCCAGGTGAAAACACACACGCGTGCACGCCTGTGCCTGCACACCCCCCACGTGCACGCACGTGCGTGTGCACCCCCATCCCAGCGCACGCACGTGTGTCACCTTGTCCCTTGCACGCCCCCCCCGGGTGCACACACACGTGCGCGTGTGCACCCCATCCCAGCACCGGGTGTACACACCACCCCGTGCACGCACACGCGTGTGCAACCCTACCCCTGCGCACACACGCACACACACACACACACGTGCACTCACACGCGTGTGCAGCCCCCTCCCTGCACGCCCCCCCGCGTGCATCCACTCGCGTGTGAAAACCCCATCCCCGCGCACACGCGCACTCACACGCGTGTGCACCCCATCCCAGCACAACCCCCCCCATGCGCGCGTGCACCTCTCCCCCTACCCCCATCCACGCGCCCACACCCCCCCTCCATGCACGCACACGCGTGTGCACCCCCGCCCTCCCCCCCCCCCACGTGCACGCGCCCCGCGCCCTCCGCAGCAGGTGCACGCACACGCTCCCCCCTCCCCCCCCCCCCCCGTGCATTCACACGCGTGTGCACCCCCACACACCCCCACCCACGGGTGCCCCACGCGCCCGTCACGGCCTACCCCGCACCCCCGGCCTGCTCGGCCGCGCGGCCTTTCCCCCTCCCCCTCCCCCTCCCCCCCGCTCCTTCCTGCCCCCCCCGCCCGGCTGCAGCCCCCTCCCCCCCCATCCCCCACCCCGCTCGCCTCCGCCCGCCGCCGCGCTGCTGCCGAGCGCTGCCTGCACCCTGCCTGCACCCTGCCTGCACCCTGCCTGCACCCTGCACCCCTGCACCCCTGTACCCCCCTGCACCCCTGTACCCCTGCCTGCACCCTGCCTGCACCCTGTACCCCTGCCTGCACCCCTGCACCCCCCTGCCTGCACCCTGCCTGCACCCTGCACCCCTGTACCCCCCTGCCTGCATCCTGCCTGCACCCCTGTACCCCCCTGCCTGCACCCTGCCTGCACCCCTGCACCCCTGTACCCCCTGCCTGCACCCCTGCACCCCCCTGCCTGCACCCCCGTACCCCTGCCTGCACCCCGTGCCCCCCTGCCTGCATCCTGCCTGCACCCCCCTGTATCCCCCTGCCTGCACCCCGCACTCCTGCCCATACCCCTGCCTGCACCCTGCCTGTACCCCTGCTCCCCCCATTACTCTCTCCCTGCACAGCCAGGCAGCCCCCCCCACCCCCCCTGGCCCGGGACGCCCCCCCCGCTGCACGGGGACCCCCGACATTGCACGCCCCCCCCCCCGAGCTTTGCACGCCCCTGCACAGGGAGCCTTGCAGAGGGAGCGTGCAACAGGCCCGTGCAAGGCCGGTTGCAGCAGCAGCGTGTGCCTGGGGAGCGTGCAAGGCCGTGCAACACAGGGCAGGGGTGCAAAGCGTGCACGGGGAGCGTGCAAGGCTGCTTGCACCAGCGGTTTGTGCACGGGAGGGGGCGTGCGAGGGCGTGCAAGGGTGGTTGCACCAGCAGGGCATGCATGGGGGGAGTGCAAGGCCATGCGAGGCTGCTTGCACTAGCAGGGCGTGCACAGGGAGCGTGCAAGGCCGTGCAAGAGTGGTTGCAGCAGCAGCGTGTGCACAGGGAGCGTGCAAGGCTGGTTGCACCAGTAGCTTGTGCATGGGGGGCGTGCAAGGCCATGCAAGGCTGGCTGCACCAGAAGGGCATGCACAAGGAGCGTGCAAGGCCGTGCAAGGCCGGCCAGGGAGATTGAGCGTGCCCGAGGAGCATGCAAGGTGGGCTGTGGGCACCCAGGGAGCGTGCAAGGCCGTGCAAGGACCAGGACACCAAAGGGACTCACACGTGTGTCCCCAAGGACACCCCGAGGGCCACCGTGCAAAGGGCACCTGCCACGCACGTGGGCCCCGTGCACACACACGTGTGTGCACACATACTCCCCTTGTGCACACGCACCCCCTTGTGCACACGCACCCCCTCGTGCACACACGTGCGCACACGCCATTGCGCGCATGCACACACACGTGCGCGCGCACACCCACCCCCCCCGTACACACACACGTGCAGCCCACGTGTGCACACTGGCTCACACACGCGCGTGCAAACACAACCCCCCCCACTGTGACCAGCTTGACCCCCCCGGAAAGAGGCTGGGGGGACCCTATAGACCCTATAGACCCTATAGATCCAGGGGTGCCCTATAGGCTGGGGGACCCTATAGACCCTATAGATCTGGGGAGCCCTATAGGCTGAGGGGGGCCTATAGATCCAAGGGATTCCTATAGGCTGGGGGGACCCTATAGATCTGGGGAGCCCTATAGGCTGAGGGGGGGCCTATAGATCCAGGGAAGTCCTATAGGCTGGGGGGACCCTATAGCCACTATAAGGCTCGGGGGGGCAATAGGGTTGAGGGGCACCTATAGCTCCACAAGCGGAGGCCTTATCAGGTTGGGGGGGGGGGGGCAATAAGTCCGGGGGGACCCTATAGATCCTATAGGATGGGGAGGGCCAGGGGGACACCCCTATAGACCCTATGGAGCTGGGGAGGGGCCCTATAGCCCCGGTAGGGCTGGAGGGGTCCCTATAGATCCTTTATGGGGCTGGGGGGGTGCAGGGGTCCCCCGAGAGTTCCTATAGGGCCAGGGGAGCCCATAGATCCTATAGGACCACGCAGAACCAAGGCAGGGCCTCCATACTCCCTATAGGGCCTGGGAACCCCTATAGCCCCTATAGGACTGAAGCCCTATAGCCCCTATGGGGTCAGGGGCACCCTATAGTCCCTATAGGGCCTGGGAACCCCTATAGCCCATGGGGGGGGGCAGGTAGTCCCTATAGGGCTGGAGAGAGCCCCTATAGCATCTATGGGGTGAGAGAGGCTGGGGGGGGCCCTTATAGCCTCTATAGGGGGGGCCTATAGCTCCTATAGAGCTGGGGGGGGGGGGGTGTCCCAACAGAGCCGGGGGGGGCCTATAGCCCCAATGGGGGGGGGGGGGAGTGCTCCTATAGACTCTATATGGCCGGAGAGACCCCGGGGGGGGGGGGAGAGAACCCCTATAGCCCCTATAGAGCTGGGGGGGGCGCTATAGGATGGGGAGGGGCCCCTATAGCCCCTGGGGGGGGGGCTCCCCTATATCCCCTATAGGGTGGGGGGGAGGCTCCTATAGGGCCGGGGGTCCCTATAGCCCCTATAGGTCCGGGGGGGGGGGGGGCTCAGGCCTCGCCGCATCCCCCCGCCGCGTCGCCCCCCCCCCCCGTCTCCACGGGCTCCCGTCGCCGCGGCAACCGTCACCGTGGCGATGCGCATCCCCCCCCCCCCCCGCAACGGGGACCCCCAGCCCCCCCCCAAAACCTGCCCCCCCCCAAAGGGGGTCCCCAGGGTGGGGGGGACACACACTGGGTTATACTGGGCTATACTGGGGGGGGGCTGAGCTATACTGGGGGGATGGCGCGGGGGGACTGGTCTGTACTGGGGGGGCTGGTCTATATTGGGGGGAGACTGGTCTGTACTGGGGGGGGACTGGTCTATACTGGGAAGAATCAGGGAGGGACTGGTCTGTACTGGGGGGGACTGGCCTATACTGGAGGGGGGGGGATGCAGAGGGGGGACTGGCCTATACTGGGGGGGGGATGCAGAGGGGGAACTGGCCTATAGTGGGGGGACACAGAGTGGGGACTGGTCTATACTGGGAGGACTGGGAAGGGATGCGGGGGGGGGGCGATCTGTACTGGAAGGGATGCGGGGTGTGGGGGGACTGGTCTTACTGGGAGGGACGAAGGGAGAGACTGGGGGGGATGCGGAGGGATGACTGGTCTATACTGGGGGGCCGCAGGGTGGGGACTGGTCCATACTGGGAGGGATGCGGGGGGGAGGGGGGGGAACTGGTCCATACTGGGAGGGATGCGGGGGGGAGGGGGGGGGAACTGGTCCATACTGGGAGGGATGCAGAGGAGGGGACGGGTCCATGCCGGGAGGGGGGCGGGTCTATACTGGGAGGGCCGGGGGTTACTGGTCCGTACTGGGGGGGTCCCGCACTCACCGGGCCGGGCCGCAGCATCGCGCTCCAGCGGCCGCCGGGGCCCCGCGCCCCCGCCCCGTTCGGCTCCGTTCGGCTCCTCTCGGCTCCGTTCGGTATCGCTTCGGGCCCGGTTCGGTTTCTCTTCGTGCTCGGTTCGGTTTCGCTTCGGGCTCGGTTCGGCTCCGTGCTCGGTTCGGCTCAGCGTTCGGGTTCGGCTCCTGGTTCGGGTTCGGCTCCTCGTTCGGGTTCGGCTCCTCGTTCGGCTCCGTTCGGCTCCGTTCGGCTTCGTTCGGCTTCGTTCGGCCCCGTTCGGCTCCGGCAGCAGCAGCCCGGGAGCGGCGGCGGCGCTGGATGGGCGGGGGAGGGGGGGAGCGGGGGGGCGGGGTCGGGGATGGAGCGGGGGGACACGGGGGACACGGGGGACACGGGGGGACACGGGGGGACACGGGGGACACGGAGACACACCCCGGCCCGGCACCCCGCGCCGTGAGACCGTGGCCCCATAGCTTCGTGGCCCCACGTCCCCCGTGTCCCCGTGTCCCCACGTCCCCGTGCCCCCCCGTGTCCCCCGTGTCCTGTGTCCCCACGTCCCTATACCCCCCGTGTGCCCGTGTCCCCACGCCCCCGTGTCCCCACCTCCCCGTGTCCCCGTGTCCCCGTGTGTCCCGTGTCCCCACGTCCCTGTGCCTCCCGTGTCCCCCCGTGTCCCTCAGTCCCCACACCCCAGTGCCACCACACGCCCCCCGTGTCCCCACCGCCGTGCCCAGTGCCACCCCACGCCCCGTGACATCCCCAAATCCGTGTCCCCACTTCCCCGTGTCCCCACCCCGTGTCCCCCATCGTGTCCCCTGTCCCCACTTGCGTGTCCCCACCTCCCCACGCCCACGGTGTCCCCCCCACTCCCGGCCCCATCCCGTGTCCCCAAATCCCCGTGTCCCCCGTGACCCCCATCCCCACGTCCACCCGTGTCCCCCTGTGCCCCCATCCCCATGCCCCCCCGTGTCCCCCCGTGTCTCAGTGTCCCCCCGTGCCCCCCCATCCCCACGCCCCCCCGTGTGTCCCCGTGTGTCCCCGTGACCCCATCCCCACACCCCCCTGTGTGTCCCCCCCGTGTCTCGTGTCCCCCCGTCCCCCCGTGCCCCCCATCCCCACGCCCCCCCCGTGTCCCCCCGTGTCCGTCCCCCCCCCGGCGCAGGGAGGCGCAGGTGGCTCCTGGGGGGTTTATTGGGGGGTTTATGGCTTTTGGGGCCCCCCCGGCCCCACACGCAGACACAGACACGGGGGGGGGGGCGACACGGGTGGGGGGGGGACACACACTGGGGGCTTTGGGGGGCTGGGGGGGGGGCCGGGGGGCTGGGTCCACTCTGGGGGGGCCCCCACGTACATACACGGGGGGGGGGGCAGAGACACACGCGGGGGGGCCCCCCCAATACGAACACGTGACACGAGGGGGGGTGGGGGCCCCCCCACATACGAACACATTTTGGGGGGGGGGAGGGGAGCTGGGGGGGGGGGGGGTCCCGGATCCTTCGCGTGGCTGTGGGGGGGGTGGGGGATGGGCGTGGGGGCCCCCCCCGACCCGGCTCCCGGGGTTCACAGTGGGGGGGGGGCCGGGCCCCCCCTTGTCGTGCAGGTCGGGGGGCCCGGGGGGGGCCCGGGGGGGGCCCGGGGGTCCCTATGGCTTCGGTGGCGGGGCCCCCCCCCGGCCGGGCCGGCACCTCCAACCCCGGCGCCTGCGGGAGAGAGGGGTCAGCGCCCTCCCAGTACGGCCCAGTGGCCTCCCAGTATGGCCCAGTGCCCCCCCCAGTATGGCTCAGTACTCCCCCAGTATGGTAAAGTGCCCTCCCAGTATGGTAACATGCCATCCCAGTATGGCCCAGTACTCCCCCAGTATGGTAAAGTGCCTCCCAGTATGGCAAAGTGCCTCCCAGTATGGTAAAGTGGCCTCCCAGTATGGTAAAGTGCCCTCCCAGTATGGTAACATGCCATCCCAGTATGGCCCAGTACTCCCCCAATATGGTAAAGTGCCCCCCAGTATGGCAAAGTGCCTCCCAGTATGGTAACATGCCATCCCAGTATGGACCAGTACTCCCCCAATATGGTAAAGTGCCTCCCAGTACGGCAAAGTGCCTCCCAGTATAGTAAAGTGGCCTCCCAGTATGGCCCAGTACCCTCCCTGTATGGTAAAGTGCCCTCCCAGTATGGCCCAGTGCCCTCCCAGTATGGTAAAGTGCCCCCCAGTATGACAAAGTGCCTCCCAGTATAGTAAAGTGGCCTCCCAGTATGGCCCAGTGCCCCCCCAGTATGGCCCAGTACTCCCCCAGTATGGTAAAGTGCCCTCCCAGTATGGCCCAGTACCCTCCCAGTATGGCAAAGTGCCTCCCAGTATAGTAAAGTGGCCTCCCAGTATGGCCCAGTACTCCCCCAGTATGGTAAAGTGCCTCCCAGTATAGTAAAGTGGCCTCCCAGTATGGCCCAGTACTCCCCCAGTATGGTAAAGTGCCTCCCAGTATAGTAAAGTGGCCTCCCAGTATGGCCCAGTAGCCTCCCAGTATGGTAAAGTGTCCCCCAGTATGGTAACATGCCATCCCAGTATGGCCCAGTACTCCCCCAGTATGGTAAATTGGCCTCCCAGTATGGCCCAGTACCTCCCCAGTATGGCAAAGTGCCCTCCCAGTATGGCCCAGTGCCCTCCCAGTACAGCCCAGGCCTGTCTTGTCCCTCCCCAGTATCCCCAGTGGCACCCAGATATCTCCCAGTACCTGCCCAGTACAGCCCAGTGCTCCCCAGTATGGCCCAGTCCCTCTCTCACTCCCCTCCCAGTAACTCCCAGTTTCTCCCCAGTGTCGCCCACGCAGCTCCCAGTCCCTCCCGTGCTCCCAGTGCCTCCCAGTGTGTCCCCAGTGCCTCCCAGTGCCTCCCAGTACAGCTCCCAGTGCCTCCAAGTCCCTCCCAGTACCCCCCAGTACCCCCCCAGGCAGCTCCCAGTTCCCCCAGTGCATTCCCAGTCCCTCCCAGTGTCCCCCCAGCTCCCAGTCATCTCCAGTCCCTCCCAGTCTCTCCCAGTCCCTCCCAGTACCACCAGTGCCCCCCCATGCAGCTCCCAGTGCCCCCCAGTCCCTCCCAGTTGCCCCCCCCGCAGCTCCCAGTCCCCTCCAGTTCCTCCCAGTGCCCCCCCACAGCTCCCAGTCCTTCCCAGTGCCCTTCCACGCAGCTCCCAGTGCCCCCCAGTTCCTCCCAGTCCCTCCCAGTGCCCCCCCAGCTCCCAGTACCACCAGTGCCCCCCCACGCAGCTCCCAGTCCCCCCCCAGTCCCTCCCAGTGCTCCCCAGTCCCTCCCAGTACAACCAGTGCCCATCCATGCAGCTCCCAGTCCTCCCCAGTTCCTCCCAGTACCTCCCAGTCCCTCCCAGTCTCTCCCAGTTGCCCCCCTCCACAGCTCCCAGTTCCTCCCAGTTGCCCCCCCCGCAGCTCCCAGTCCCTCCCAGTCCCTCCCAGTGCCCCCCCCAGAGCTCCCAGTCCCTCCCAGTCTCTCCCAGTTGCCCCCTCCACAGCTCCCAGTCCCTCCCAGTCCCTCCCAGTCTCTCCCAGTTGCCCCCTCCACAGCTCCCAGTCCCTCCCAGTTCCTCCCAGTCCCTCCCAGTTGCCCCCCCCGCAGCTCCCAGTCCCTCCCAGTCTCTCCCAGTCTCTCCCAGTTGCCCCCTCCACAGCTCCCAGTCCCTCCCAGTCTCTCCCAGTGCTCCCCCAGAGCTCCCAGTCCCTCCCAGTCCCTCCCAGTTCCCCCAGTCTGGGCTCACTGGGCTCAGTCGGGGCCGACGGGCTCCACCACGCCGCCGGGTTTGTCCCGCGCCGACCCCTTGGGCGCCAGCGCCAGCGCCTTCTCCTGCGCACGGGGACGCTCGCACGGGGCCTCGCACGGGGATGCTCGCACAAGGACTCGCACAGGGATGCTCGCACGAGGACTCGCACGGGGACACTCGCACAGGGACACTCACACGGGGCACGCTCGCACAGGGACTCGCATGGGGAGCCTTGCACAGGGACACTTGCACGGGGACACTCGCATGGGGATGCTCACACGGGGCCTTGCACGAGGACACTCATGGAAACACACAGGGCACGCTCACACGGGGCTTTGCACGAGGACACTCATGGAAACACATGGGGCACGCTTGCACGGGGCTTTGCACGAGCACACTCATGGAAACACGTGGGGCACGCTCGCACGGGGCCTCGCACAAGGACACTCATGGAAACACACGGGGCACGCTCGCACGGGGCCTCGCACAAGGACACTCATGGAAACACACAGGGCACGCTCGCACGGGGCCTTGCACGAGCACACTCATGGAAACACGTGGGGCACGCTCACACGGGGCCTCGCACGAGCACACTCATGGAAACACACAGGGCACGCTCGCACGGGGCCTTGCACGAGCACACTCATGGAAACACACAGGGCACACTCGCACGGGGCCTCGCACGAGGACACTCATGGAAACACGCGGGGCACGCTCGCATGGGGCTTTGCACGAGCACACTCATGGAAACATGCGGGGCACGCTCACACGGGGCCTTGCACGAGGACACTCATGGAAACACACAGGGCACGCTCACACGGGGCCTCGCACGAGCACACTCATGGAAACACATGGGGCACGCTCACACGGGGCCTCGCACGAGCACACTCATGGAAACACGCGGGGCACGCTCACACGGGGCCTCGCACGAGCACACTCATGGAAACACACAGGGCACGCTCGCACGGGGCCTTGCACGAGCACACTCATGGAAACACACAGGGCACGCTCGCACGGGGCCTCGCACGAGCACACTCATGGAAACACATGGGGCACGCTCACACGGGGCCTTGCACGAGGACACTCATGGAAACACACAGGGCACGCTCGCACGGGGCCTTGCACGAGCACACTCATGGAAACACATGGGGCACGCTCACACGGGGCCTCGCACGAGCACACTCATGGAAACACACAGGGCACGCTCGCACGGGGCTTTGCATGAGCACACTCATGGAAACACACAGGGCACGCTCGCACGGGGCTTTGCACGAGGACACTCATGGAAACACACAGGGCACGCTCACACGGGGCCTCGCACGAGCACACTCATGGAAACACATGGGGCACGCTCACACGGGGCCTCGCACGAGCACACTCATGGAAACACATGGGGCACGCTCGCACGGGGCCTTGCATGAGGACACTCATGGAAACACGCGGGGCACGCTCGCACGGGGCCTCGCACGAGCACACTCATGGAAACACACAGGGCACGCTCGCACGGGGCTTTGCATGAGCACACTCATGGAATCACACAGGGCACGCTCACACGGGGCTTTGCACGAGGACACTCATGGAAACACGCGGGGCACGCTTGCACGGGGCCTTGCACGAGGACACTCATGGAAACACACAGGGCACGCTCACACGGGGCCTTGCACGAGGACACTCATGGAAACACACAGGGCATGCTCACACGGGGCCTTGCATGAGGACACTCATGGAAACACGCGGGGCACGCTTGCACGGGGCCTTGCACGAGGACACTCATGGAAACACATGGGGCACGCTCACACGGGGCCTTGCACGAGGACACTCATGGAAACACACAGGGCACGCTCACACGGGGCCTTGCATGAGGACACTCATGGAAACACGCGGGGCACGCTTGCACGGGGCCTTGCACGAGGACACTCATGGAAACACACAGGGCATGCTCACACGGGGCCTTGCACGAGGACACTCATGGAAACACACAGGGCACACTCACACGTGGCCTCGCACGAGCACACTCATGGAAACACGCGGGGCACGCTCACACGGGGCCTCGCACGAGCACACTCATGGAAACACGCGGGGCACGCTCGCACGGGGCCCCTCGCACGCTCACCTCGACGAGCGTGTGCCAGTGCTCGATGGGTTTGCGGGGGTTGGCCAACATCTGGGCCCAGTGCTCCCGGCCCGGCCCCTCGGCGTCGCTGCCCACGCGGCACAGCCCGATGACCTCGTTGTGCCCGATGCTGCGCGACACCGACACCCGGGGCACCCACCCGTGAACACCCACGGACACCCACCCACGGACACCCCACGGACACCCGGGGCACCCACCCGTGAACACCCACGGCACCCGGGACACCCACCGACAGACACCCCACAGCACACGGCACCCACCCATGGACACCCACGGACACCCGTGGCACCTGCCCACAGACACCCCACGGACACCCGTGGCACCCACGGCACCTTGCATCCACCCACAGACACCCACGGACACCCGGGGCACCCACCGACAGACACCCCACAGCACCCGGCACCCACAGGAGCCGGCACCCACGGCACCCAGCACCCACCCGTGGCACCCCACGGACACCCGTGGCACCCACTCACGGACACCCACGGCACCCAGCACCCACCCGCGGACACCCGTGGCATCCACCCACGGCACCCACAGCACCCGGCACCCACTCACAGACACCCCACAGACACCCGTGGCACCCGGCGCCCACCCACAGACACCCCACAGCATCCAGCACCCCACCCTGCACCCGCCCATGGACACCCACGGACACCTGGCACCCACCCACGGACACCCCACAGACACCCGTGGCACCCACAGCACCCGGCACCCACCCACAGACACCCCACAGCACCCACTCACGGACACCCCACGGACACCCGTGGCACCCACCCACGGCACCCACGGCACCCACCACCCACTCACAGACACCCCAAAACACCCCCACCCCCTCCTGGCACCCCCGCCATCACCCGCTCTCGTGCGACGTCCCTCGCACGAGGGTTCTCTCGCACAAGCCCCCTCCTCCCCCCCCCGCACCCCTCCACTCCCCCCCCCTCAGCCCCACGGCGCGTGACACCCCCCCACCCCCCCCCCCAAAACCCCGCTGACCAATCGTAGTCGACGACGGCGATGGTGAGGCTGACGTGGTGCACGCTCTCGTGCGGCACGTCGAACACGAGGGCCTCGTTGTAGCTGGGGTTCAGCGTGTTCTTCTTGATCGACGTCTTGCGCTTCTTCAGCCGCCGGCCCTCCGCCATCAGCGACGCCTTCACGTAGGGGTCTGCGGGCCGCCCCACGGTGACCCACGGCCACCCACGGTGACCCACGGCCATCCATGGTGACCCACAGTGACCCACAGCTGCCCCACAGCCACCCCACAGCAACCCATGGTGACCCACAACCACCCATGGCCACCCACGGTGACCCACAGCTGCCCCACAGCCACCCCACAGCAACCCACGGTGACCCACAGCCGCTCACGGCCACCCCACAGCAACCCACAGCCACCCCACAGTGACCCACAGCTGCCCCACGGTCACCCCACATCAACCCACAGTGACCCACGGCCACCCCACAGACATCCCATAGTCACCACAGCCACCCCACGGCCACCCCACAGTGACCCACGGTCACCCATAGAGCCCCACGGAAGTGCCGTCCCCCCATGTCCCCCCAATGTCCTCTGTGTCCCCCCACGTCCCCCGTGTCCCCATGTCTGTGTCCCCCCATGTCCCCACGCCCCCCCATGTCCCCCCCATGTCCCCCCATCCCCGCACGTCCTGCCACCCCCCTTCCCCCCCGTGTCCCCACCCCCCCGTGTCCCCACACTCCCCACGCCCCCCACATGTCCTGCCACCCCCCCGTGTCCCCCCCGTGCCCCCCCCACGCCCCCACACCCTGCCACCCCCCCGTGTCCCCCCATGTCCCCCCACCCCCTGTGCCCTGCCACCCCCCCATCCCCCCCGTGTCCCCACACCCCCCGTGTCCCCCCACCCCTCCACGGCCCCTGTGTCCCCACACCCCCCCGTGCCCCCCACACCCTCCCACCCCCCGTGTCCTGACACCCCCCCACCCTGCCACCCCCCCCATCCCCCCTGTGCCCCCCACACCCCCCCGTGTCCCCACGTGTCCCCACACCCCCCACACCCCCCCGTGTCCCCATGCCCCCCGTGTCCCCACACCCCCCCACGCCCCCCATGTCCCCACGCCCCCCTGTGCCCCCCGTGTCCCCACACCCCCCCACACCCCTGTGCCCCCCGTGTCCCCACACCCCCCTGTGTCCCCCCGTGTCCCCACACCCCCCGTGCCCCCCGTGCCCCCCGTGCCCCCCCCACCGGAGAAGCCGGTGAGGTCCATGGCGCGCAGGTTGGACGCCCGGATCACCGTCACCGTGAGGCGCCCGGCCGTGGGCAGGTAACACAGCGAGAAGTTCACCTCCCCCAGGTCGGCCTTCTCCTGCCGGGCAGCGGGCACGGGGGTCACGGGGGGCACGGGGGGCACGGGGGGCACGGGGGGTCACAGGGGGCACGGGGGGCACAGGGGGCACGAGGGGAATGGGGGCACGAGGGGTCACGGGGTCACGGGGGGCATGGGGGAACAGGGGGCACGAGGGGTCACGGGGGGCACGGGGGGAATGGGGGGCACGGGGGAACGGGGGGCACAGGGGGCATGAGAGGAATGGGGGGAACGGGGGGCACAGGGAGAATGGGGGCACAAGGGGCACAAGGGGCACGAGGGGTCATGGGGGGCACGGGGGAACGGGGAGCACGGGAGGCACGAGGAGCACAGGGGGACACGGGGGGCACCAGGGGCATGGGGGTCACGGGGGGTCATGGGGGTCACGGGGGGCACAGGGGGCACGGGGGGCACGAGGGGCACGGGGGGCACGAGGGGTCACAGGGGTCATGGGGGGCACAAGGGAGCACGAGGGAGCACGAGGGGCACATGACATGGAGGGACCACAGCCACGACAGGCGGCACAAACCGGGGCTGCAAATGCGCGTGCAAATGCGCGTACAAATATGTATGCGAATGCGTGTGCAAATGCGGATGCATACGGGTACGGAAATACGTACGCAAATGTCTGTGCGAATGCGCATGCAAACGCGCGTGCAAAGCCGTCTGCAAATGTGTGCGCAAACGGCTATACAAATGTGCGTGCAAACGTGTGCAAATGTCCCTGCACATGGACGTGCATGCAAATATGTAAGCAAACGCGCACGCAAATATGCGTGCAAATGTGTGCAAACATGTACGCGAATGTCTGTGCAAATAGGCATGCAAACGTGCGCGCAAACACGCATGCAAATACGTGTGCAAACGTGCGCACAAATGCCACTGCGAATGCAAACACGAATGCACCCGCATGTGCAAATTCAAATATCAATGCAGGCGTGCCTGCAAATGCGTGTGCAAATGCGCGTGCAAATGCGCGTGCAAATGCAAACGTGTCTGCGGATGCGAATGTAAATGCACCTCTAAATGCAAGTGCAAACAGAAGTGCGAACGCAAATATAAATGTGGATGCAAATATCAGTGCAAATGCAAATGTAAATGTAAATGTAAATGCAAATGCAGATGCAAATGCAAATGCAAGTATCAATGCACCTGCACCTGCAAATGCAAACATAAATGTAAATGCAGATGCAAATATCAATGCAGATGCAAATGCAAATGTCAATGCACCTGCACATGCAGATGCAAACATAAATGTAAATGCAGATGCAAACGCAAGCATCGATGCAGATGCAAATGCAAGCATAAATGCAAATGTAAATGCAGATGCAAATGCAAGTATCAATGCAGATGTAAATGTAAATGCAGATGCAGATGCAAATGCAAGTATCAATGCAGGTGCAGATGCAGATGCAAACATAGATGTAAGTGCAGATGCAAATGCAAATATCAATGCAGATGCAAATGCAAATATCAATGCAGATGCAAATGCAAATGTAAATGCAAACACCAATGCAAGCATGGATGCAGGTGCAGATGCAAACATAAATGCAGGTGCAGGTGCAGCTGCAGACGCAAGCATCGATGCGGATGTAAATGCAAACATAAATGCAAATGCAGATGCAAATGCAAATGTAAATGCAAACGCAAATGCAAGCATCGATGCAGATGCAAATGCAAATATCGATGCAGATACAAATGTAAATGTAAATGCAAACGCAAGCATCGATGCAGGTGCAGATGCAAATGCAAACATAAATGCAGATGCAGATGCAAATATCAATGCAGATGCAAACATAAATGCAGATGCAAACACAAACATCGATGCAGATGCAAATGCAAACATAAATGCAAATGCAAACGCAAATGCAAGTACGGATGCAGGTGCAGATGCAAATGCAAACATAAATGCAAATGCAAATGCAAGTACGGATGCAGGTGCAGATGCAAACATAAATGCAGATGCAAATGCAAATGCAAATATCAATGCAGATGCAAACATAAATGCAAATGCAAACGCAAACATCGATGCAGATGCAAATGCAAACATAAATGCAGATGCAAATGCAAATGCAAACGCAAATGCAAGCATGGATGCAGGTGCAGATGCAAACATAAATGCAGATGCAAACGCAGCTGCAGACGCAAGCATCGATGCAGCTGCGGATGCAAACGCCCCCATAAACGCCGCCGCAGCCCCCCTCCCGCAGAGCCCCCCCCGTACCCCGCTGCCCTCCAGGATGTCCCTCCAGATGGGGACCTCGGGGCCCCTCTCGGCCGCCTCCAGCAGATTGTCCAGCACCACCTGCCCGATGAGGTCATGGCGCGAAAACCGATCGAAATCGTAGACGCTGAAATGCAACCGCCGGGCGGGGAGCTCGGCGAAGGGTACCCCGAAACTGAAGGTTTCGTCGAAAACGGGGTTCAGGGTTTTCCGATGGACCTTGGTCTGGAATTTCTTTTTGCGGTCGGGCAGGAGGTAGATTTTGACGTAAGGATCGGAAAAACCGTTGGCGTCTTTGGGGGGCAGGTCCAGCGCCCGCAGGATTCGCACCACCAGCTGTTGGGTGCCGTAGGCGTAACGGAGCGACACCCCGAGACGACCGCAGGGTGGGGGGCACCCGCTCGCCCCCGTTGCGCCGTCGTTCTGGGTGGCGGCGGCGGCGGTGATGTCATCGGCGACGCGGGGTCGGTAGAGCTCGGGTTGGATTTGGCCCAGGTTGGGGGGGTTCTGCTCTTCGGGGAGGGGGGGGAGCGGGGTGCTGGGGGGGGGGGGGGGGGGGTGCGGGGTCACCCCGATGGGGACGTGTCGCCTGTTTTGTGACACCCCCACACCCCCCACGTCACCCCCGTGTCGCCGTGCCCCACCCCCCACCCCCCCCATCCCTGGCACCCCGCTGCCCCCCCCCGTCCCCATGCTGACCCCCCCCGTGCCCCCCCCATGTCCCCCCCTTGTCCCCAAGTCCCCCCTGCCCCCCCATCCCCGTGCCCCCCCATTTCCACCCCCCTGCCCCCCCATCCCATGTCACCCTGGCCCCCCCCCCGGCCCCATGACCCCCCCCGGCCCCCTGACCCCCCATGTCCCCCCCAATTCCTGCCCCCCCGCCCCCCCATTCCCCCCACATCCCCCCCATGTCCCCCCGTTCCCCCACCCCCCATTTCCCCCCTGTGCCCCCCCTGTGCCCCCCATGGCCCCACCCCCCATGTCCCCCCCACCCCCCATTCCCCCCCTGTGCCCCCCATCTCCCTGCCCCCCATGTCCCCCCCCCCCCCGTACCTGCCACCCACGTGCTGCTGGGAGGGGGCGCTGGGCAGAGCACCCGACCCTTCCCCCCCTAATTCCGGAGGGGGCACCTGGGGGGTCCCCAGAATCGGGGGGGGCCCCCCGAGCCCCCTGCCCGCCCCCCCCTCGGGACAGGGCCCCATGTCCAGGTAACAGCGTTCGGGGGGGGGGGGGGGGCAGCAGCAATTCGGCGCCCGCCTCCCCCCGATCGGGCAGGGGGTCCCCAAAACCCGTCGTCAGCAGCGTCGTCGTCACGGGGCCCCCTCCCGGGCCGCTTTGGGGGGGCTCTTTTCGGGGGGGGGCCCCCCCCCTTATGACGCCAGGGCACCCAGCAGAGCTTCCAGGAGACGAAGAGCGACACCCCCAGCAGCACGAGCCCGCAGAACGTCACGATCACCGAGAGCAGGCTGACCGACACCTCTGGGGCACCCCGAAACGTCAGGGGCACCCCGAAACGTCAGGGGCACCCCGAAACGGCAGGGGGGGACCCGGAATGGCAGGGGGACCCCAAAATGTCAGGGGGACCCAGAATGGTAGGGGGGAGGGACGGGGGGGCACCCCGAAATGGCAGGGGGGGACCCGAATGGCAGGGGGGAGGGACATGGGGGGCACCCCGAAATGGCAGGGGGGGACCCGGAATGGCAGGGGGGCACCCCGAGATGTCGAGGGAGACCCCGAATGTCAGGGGGACCCCGAAATGTCAGGGGGACCCAGAATGGTAGGGGGGAGGGACATGGGGGGCACCCCGGAATGGTGGGGGGACCCGGATGGCAGGGGGGGACCCCGAATGGCAGGGGGGAGGGACGGGGGGCACCCCGAAATGGCAGGGGGACCCTGAAATGGCAGGGGCACCCCGGAATGGGAGGGGGGCCACCCCGAAATAGCAGGGGGGAGGGACGGGGGGGGCACCCCAAAATGTCGGGGGGGCACCCCGAATGGCGGGGGGGACCCGAATGGTAAGGGCACCCCGAAATGTCGGGGGGACCCCAAAATTTCAGGGGGGGCACCCCGAATGGCAGGGGGGGACCCCAGAGTGTCGGGGGGGAGAACACACGGGGGTCCCCAAATCCCACCGGGGGGGCCCAAACCCCACCCAGGGCCCCAGCACCCCCCTGGGACCCCACCACGGTTTTGGGGTCCCCCCTTCTGGTGTCACCCCCCCCCCCAGACACCCCCCCTCCTGCCCCCTGAAACTGGGAAGGGGGGGTCCTGTCCCTGGGGGGGGTCCCCTGTCCCACCCTCATTTGCCCCCCCACACCTCAGGGTGCCCCCACCCCGGGGTGCCCTCCACCCCATGTGCCCCCCACCCCAGGGTGCCCCCCCCGATGCCCCCCTCCCCAGATGCCCCACCCCCCCCAAGGTGCCCCCTTACCCCAGACACTCCCCCCCCCAGGGTGCCCCCCCCCCCCAAGATGCCCCCTCACCCCATGTGCCCCCCCCCAGGGTGCCCCCCCTATGTGCCCCCCCCACCCCAGATGCCCCCCCCCCCGGTGCCCACCCCAGGGTGCCCCCTTACCCCAGACACTCCCCACCCAGATGCCCCCCTCCCCCCATTCTGCCCCCCCACTCCAGATGCCCCCCACCCCAGGGTGCCCCCCCCACCCATGTGCCCCCCCCACCCCAGGGTGCCCCCTTACCCCAGACACACCCCCCCCCGGCTGCCCCCCCCACCCCAGGGTGCCCCTCCCCCCATGTGCCCCCCCACCCCAGATGCCCCCCCCCAGGGTGCCCCCCCCATGCCCCCCCCCGGGTGCCCCCCCCCAGGGTGCTCCCCCCCCCGGGTGCCCCCCCCACCCCAGTGTGCCCCCCCCCATGTGGCCCCCCCCCCCGGCTGCCCCCCCCACCCCAGGGTGCCCCCTTACCCCAGATACTCCCCACCCAGATGCCCCCTCCCCCCATTCTGCCCCCCCCCCACCCCAGGGTGCCCCCCCCCCCCCAGATGCCCCCTCCCCCCAGGGTGCCCCCTTACCCCAGACACTCCCCCCCCCGGCTGCCCCCCCCACCCCAGGGTGCCCCTCCCCCCAGGGTGCCCCCCCACCCCAGGGTGCCCCCCCCACCCCAAGATGCCCCCCCCACCCCAGGGTGCCCCCTTACCCCAGACACTCCCCCCCCCGGCTGCCCCCCCCCACCCCAGGGTGCCCCCCCCACCCCAGATGCCCCCTCCCCCCATTCTGCCCCCCCCCACCCCAGGGTGCCCCCCCCACCCCAAGATGCCCCCTCCCCCCAGGGTGCCCCCTTACCCCAGACACTCCCCCCCCCCGGCTGCCCCCCCCACCCCAGGGTGCCCCTCCCCCCAGGGTGCCCCCCCACCCCAGGGTGCCCCCCCCACTCCAGACACTCCCCCCCCCCCAGGGTGCTCCCCCCCACGGGTGCCCCCCCCACCCCAGTGTGCCCCCCCCATGTGGCCCCCCCCCCGGCTGCCCCCCCCCCCCCAGGGTGCTCCCCCCCCCGGGTGCCCCCCCACCCCAGGGTGCCCCCCCCACCCCAGACACTCCCCCCCCCGGCTGCCCCCCCCACCCCAGATGCCCCCCCCCCCGATGCCCCCCCCACCCCCGGGTGCCCCCCCATGCCCCCCCGGTGCTGACCGGTGTCCGAGGCCCGGGGGTGCCCGCGGTGGCGCAGGAGGTCGGTGAACTCCAGGCACTTGGCGTGGGGGGGGCGCGCGCGGGGGGCGAAGCAGAGCTCCTGCACCAGCCGCAGGGCGCTGCGGCACACGTCCTCCTCGTAGTCCCCCGACATGGCCGCCTGCGCACGCGCACCCCTCGCACGCCTGCCTCGCACGCCCGCCTCGCACGCGCCGGGGGGGGCCGCGAGGGAGAAGGGGCTGGGGGGGGGGAGAAGAGTGGGGCGGGGGGGGGGGGGCGTCTCGCAGTTCACGCGCGTGTGTGGGTGTGCAAGGGAGGGGTGGGCGCGGTTGTGAACGTGCTCGCGGGCGCGCTGGCGCGAGGGGTGGCGGGCGTGCGAGGGGTTGCGCTCGTGAGAGAGCGTGTGCGTGTGCTCACAGGTGTGCGAGGGGGTGTGAGTGTGTAAGGGGTTGTGTTCCGGAGAGCGCATGTGCGTGTGCTCACAAGTGTGCAAGGGGTGTTGAGCGTGTAAGGGGTTGTGCTCCTGAGAGCACATGTAGTGTGTTCAAGTGTGCAAGGGGTTGTGAGCGTGTAAGGGGTTGTGTTCCGGAGAGCGCATGTGCGTGTGCTCACAAGTGTGCAAGGGGTTGTGAGCGTGTAAGGGGTTGTGCTCCTGAGAGCGCATGCGCGTGTGTTCAAGTGTGCAAGGGGTTGTGAGCGTGTAAGGGGTTGTGTTCCAGAGAGCGCATGTGCGTGTGTTCAAGTGTGCAAGGGGTTTTGAGCGTGCAAGGGGTTGTGTTCCAGAGAGCGCATGTGCGTGTGTTCAAGTGTGCAAGGCGCTGTGCTCATGAGAGCGCATGTGCATGCTCACAAGTGTGCAAGGCGTGAGTAAGTGCTTGTGCTCCTGAGAGCGCATGTGCTTGTGCTCGAGTGTGCAAGGGATTGTGAGTGTGCATGTGGTTGTGCTTGTGTTTGCACACATGCATGTGCTCACAAGTGTGCATGGGGTTGTGAGAGTGCAAGAAGTTGTGCTCGTGATGGTGCACGTGTTTGTGCTCACAGGCGTGCGCAGGGTTGCGAATGTGCAAGTTGTGCTCAGGAGAGCACATGCACTTGTGACTGCACACGTGTGTGTGCTCACAAGTGTGCGTGGGGCTGGAAGCACAATTGTGAACATGCTCGTGCTCATGATTGCACGTGCGCGTGTGCTCACGAGTGTGCACAGGGTTGTGCTCACACGTGTACGTGGGGTCGTGCTTGTGAGTGTGCATGGAGCAGGGCTAGTGATTGTGCACGTGCTTGTGACTGTGCACGAGCTTGTGCTCATGAGCGTGCGTGGGATTGCGAGCGTGCATGGGGCTGTGCTCACGACAGTGCACGTGCCTGCGCTCACGAGTGTGCGTAGGGTGGTGCTCGTGAGCGTGCACGGGGCTGTGATTGTGAACGGGGTTGTGCTCGTGACAGCGCGGGTGCTTGCGGTCACAAGCGTGCGCGGGGTTGTGAGCGGGCACGGGGTTGCGCTCGTGATTGCGCGCACGCTCGTGCTCGTGCTAGCGCACGGGGTTGGGATCGTGCACGTGGCCGTGCTCGTGCGTGGGGTCGTGCTCACGATTGCGCGCCGGGTCGCGCGTGCAAACCCAACCGCCCCCTCCCCGTGTGCGCGCACGCCCCCTCCCCACCCTCGTGCAAACCCTCGTGCGATGGCATCACCTGCTGGGCGACTCCTCGGCGGGGCCGGGGCTGGGGGGAGGGGGTCAGTGGTGCCCGGGGGGGGGCGCGTGTGCAAGGCGGGGGCTGGGCCGGGCCATGCGGCACGAGGGCCGTGAGCTCACGAGCGGCGGGGGGGCGGGGTGGGGGGGTCCCTCGTGCGACGGCGACCTGCGGGAAGAGACGCTTTTGGGGGGGGGGGGGGTGAGCCCCCCCAGCCCCTCGTGCGACGCACGAGAGGTGTGAACGCCCCCGCACACAGCTGCCTCCGCACGCCGTCGCACGAGGGAAGCCCGAAGTGGGCGGGGGGGGGGCACCCCCAGGCATCCGGGAGAGCCCCCCCCCCCTCCTCGTGCGAGGCGTGCTCTGGCACCGACACCCCCGTGCAAAGGGGGTGTCACCCCCCCCCCCCAAACCTCAGATCAGTGGGGCTGCCCCCCAAGTGCAGTGACCCCCAGCCCCACAAGTGCCCCCCCCCCAAACCTGACAGGAACCCCCAGATTTCCCCCCCCGACCCCCCCCAAATCTGCCCCCTCCCCCCCCCATACCAGCCCCCCCCAAATCTGCCCCACTGAAGGGGGAACCCCCAAATCTGCCCCCCTCCCCCAAAACCCAGCCCCATAGACCCAGCCCCCCACGTCCTGGCCCCCCCCAAACCTGCCCCCCCAAACCCGCCCCCCCAATAACCTGCACCCCAAAACCTGCCCCATAGAGCTGCACCCCAAAACCCGCCCCCCCAAAAACCCGCCCCCCCCAAACCTGCCCCCTCCCCCAGACCAGCCCCACAGACGCAGCCCCCCCCCCGTCCTGCCCCCCCCAACCTGCCCCCCCCCCAAACTGCCCCCCCAAAACCTGCCCCCCCCCCCCAACCTGCCCCCCCCCGCCCCACCCGGGTCCCCCGGCCGGGCCCGCGCTCACCTGCCGTACCGAGCCGAGCCGAGGCGGTCCGAGGGCAGCCGAACCAACCCGATTTCCGCCGAACCGGCCCGAGCTAAAGACGAGCTCTGCCGAACCGAGCCGAACGTCCCCGAGCGACTCCGGTTCGGCCCGAGGGAAGACGAACCGACCCGAACCGGCCCGAGCTCTGCCGAACCGGCCCGAACCGGCCCGAACGGAGCCGAGCGGAGCCGAGCGCCTCCCGCCCGGTGCCGGCAGGTGCCGAGTGAATGCGGAGGTCACACGCGGCCGCCAGGGGGCGCTCGGGGCGCGTGCGAGGGGGGGGCGGAGGGGGCGGAGGGGGCGGAGGGGGCGGAGGGGGGCACCAGTAATGGGGGGGGGGCACAGCTATAGGGGAACCTATAGGGGAACCTATGGGGGTACCTATGGGGGGGACACACACAGCTATAGGGGAACCTATAGGGGAATCTATGGGGGGACACACACAGCTATAGGGGAACCTATAGGGGAATCTATGGGGGGACACACACAGCTATAGGGGAACCTATAGGGGTACCTATGGGGGTACCTATGGGGGGACACACACAGCTATAGGGGAACCTATAGGGGAATCTATGGGGGGACACACACAGCTATAGGGGAACCTATAGGGGAACCTATGGGGGAACCTATGGGGGGACACACACAGCTATAGGGGAACCTATAGGGGAACCTATGGGGGAACCTATGGGGGGACACACACAGCTATAGGGGAACCTATAGGGGAACCTATAGGGGTACCTATAGGGAAACCTATGGACACACACACACACACAGAGCTATAGGGGAACCTATGGGGGAACCTATGGGGGTACCTATGGGGGTACCTATGGGGGAACCTATGGGGGAACCTATGGGGGGACACACACAGCTATAGGGGTACCTATAGGGGAATCTATGGGGGGACACACACAGCTATAGGGGTACCTATAGGGGTACCTATAGGGGTACCTATGGGGACACAGACACGCAGAGCTATAGGGGAACCTATAGGGGTACCTATAGGGAAACCTATGGACACACACACACAGAGCTATAGGGGAACCTATAGGGGAACCTATAGGGGTACCTATGGACACACACACACAGAGCTATAGGGGAACCTATGGGGGTACCTAGGGGGGTACTTATGGGGGGACACGCACAGCTACAGGGGAACCTATAGGGGTACCTGTGGGGGGGCACAGCTATAGGGAGTCCCTATGGGGGCACCTATGGGGGGCACAGCTATAGGGGTACCTATGGGGGACACACACACCTATAGAGAGTTCCTATGGGAATAGGGGACACGCCTATAGGGAGTACCTATAGGGAGGGGGGACTCTCTAGGGGGTCCCTATGGGGGGGACACACACCTATAGGGGGCCCCTGTGGGGGCGTCTATGGGAGGAACACAGCTATAGGGGGTCCCTATAGGAGGTAACTATGGGGGTACCTATGGGGGGCACAGCTATAGGGGGACCCTATGGGGGACACACCTATAGAGGGGTCCCTATGGGGTGGGGGGGAGAAACCCCTATGGGGAGTGCGGGGCACCTATGGGGTGGGTGGGAGCAGGGGGATTCCCTATAGGGCCTATAGTGCACGGGGAGGGGTCCCCTATATGCTGAGGGGCGACTTCTATAGGGTGTGGGGGTGTCCCCTATAGGGTGGGTGGCAGCAGGGGGTCCCCTATGGGGAACAGGGGGCTCGGCTATGGGGTGGGGGGGTCCCCTATGGGGTGGGGGGTGCCTATAGGGTGCGGGGGTGTCCCCTGTGGGGCGGGAGGGGCCATGGGGGGGGCCCTATAGGGGGAGGGCGGGGCTATAGGGGGCGGGGGCCCTAGAGGGGGCGGGGTCTGCCCCACGCGCTCTCCCGCCTCAGCCCCCCCGCCAGGGGGCGTGGCCTGACCGAGGAGGGGGCGTGGCCGTGGGCGTGGCCGTGGAGGGGGCGTGCCCAGTGGTGTGGCCAGGGGGGCGTGGCCGATGGGGTGGCCGGGGGCGAGGCCGAGGAGGGGGCGTGGCTCTGCGCCTCTACGTCACGGCGGGGCGGGGTTTGCGGGCAGCCCGTTGCGCGCGGCACCTTCCCCGCGCCCTTGCACGCGCGTGTGCAACTTCGCGCGGCTCTTTGCACCCCCCCCGTGTCTTGCACACCCAGACGCACACACACACAGACACACCCCCCCGCCCGGCCCCTCGCACGCTCTCGTGCACGCGCCTTGCACGCCCCTTTGCACATGCACCCCCCCCTTGCACACGCCTTTGCACGCCCGACCACCCTCGAACGACCCCGTCGCACACCCCTCCGCCCCCGCACGCCCCTTTGCACACTCGCCCACCCTCACGCATTGCCCCCCATCCTTTGCACGCCCCTTTGCACACTCCCCCCCTTAACCGGCCTGTTGCACACCCCTCCACCCCGGCGTGCCCCTTTGCACACTCACCCACCCCCGCACGCCCCTTCCCGCACCCCTCCGCCTTTGCACGCCCTTTTGCACACCTATCAAACCTCACACAGCCCCTCGCACACCCACCCACCGTTGCACACCCCATTGCTTCCCCCCGACCTTTGCACGCCCCTTTGCACACCCGCCCGCCCCTTTGCACACCCCTTTGCACACTCATCCACCTTTGCACGCCCCTTTGCGCACACACACCACCCCGACACGCCCCCTTTGCACACCCTCCCTCGCCCCTTTGCCCCTCCCCCAGGCTTTTGCCCCTCCCCCCAGCCCTTTGCACGCCCCTTTGCACGCCCGCTCCCCCCCGTTGCACACTCAGCCTTGCACGCGCAGGGGGGCTCTTTCTCCGATACTTTATATTTGCAAATAAAATCCGTTAATTAATTAACTCGTTAATTACACCCGATCCTCTATACACCGGGGGGGGAGGGGCAGAGCGGGGGGAGGGGCAGCGTCGGCAGCGCGGGGGGAGGGGCGGGGAGCGGGGGGAGGGGCGGGGGGACACAACGAACTCCCTGGGTCCTGGGGGGGGAGGGGCGGGGGTGGGGGAGGGGCAGAGGGGCGTCCTGGGGTGGGGGAGGGGCACGGGGGGGGGGCCTTGCTATATTGGGGGGTGGGGGAGGGGCCCGGACGCCTGGAGGGGGGGGGATGGGGGAGGGGGGGCGATTAATGGGGGAGGGGCAATTAAAGCCCCGGGGGGGTAATTAAGCTCCGGGGGGGAGGGGTAATTAAGCCGGGGGGGTAATTAGAGCCCAATTGCCCCGCCCCCCCCCTCAGCGAAGCCTCCCTCCCCTCCCCCCCCCCGGGGTCACAGTGTACGTGGGGGCGCGCCCCTCCCCCCGCCCCTCCCCCTCCCCCTCCCGGAGGGTCCCGAGTGGGCGGGGCCGGGGGCGGGGCACTGGAAGACATTCGTGTGATTGGTCGTTGCCTCGGGGGGGCGGGGCGGGGGGCGGGGCGAGGCGCGACGACACGAGAGCCCTTAGAGACGGCCGAGGCCGGGGGGGAGGGGAGGGGGCACGAGTGGGGCACGTGTGCATGCGTGTGAGTGTGCAAGGGCACGGGGAGGGGGGGCACGGGGAGGGGGGGCACGGGGAGGGGAAGGGGCACACGTGCGCGCGGGGACACGCGGGGGGGGGCGTGTGCGCGGGGAGGTGTGAGTGTGAGTGTGTGCGTGTGCAAGGGGGGGGGGGGCGAGCGTGGGTGCGAGGGCACCAGTGGGGGTGTGCGAGGGAGACGTGGGCGGGGCCCCGCGTGTGCGTGCGTGGGGACAGAGGTGCGCGTGCAAGGGGGTGTGCGCGAGGGTATGCGGGGGGATGCATGTGCACGCGTGCGTGTAAGGGGACGTGTGCGTGTGTGTGCGAGGGCATATGTGAATATGCATGGGGGTGGGGGGGTGCGCAAGGGCACGAGGGGGTGTGCAAGGACAGGTGCAAGGGGAAATGTGTGCGTGTGTGTGTGCACGGGGGGACGTGTGTGCAAATGGGTGTGCAAGGGGGGGTGCGAAGGCGTGTGCAAGGGCACGCGTGTACACGCGTGGGGATGTGCATGCGTGTGTGAGGGCACAAGTATGTGTGCAAGGGACACCTGTGTATGTGGGCGTGAACAGGAATACGTGTGCATGGGTGTGTAAGGGCAGGTGTGCGCACGGGGGTGGGGGTGTGTAAGGGCACATGTGTGTGAGCAGAGGGACAGGTGTGCAAGGGGACGTGCATGAGCGGGCACACACGTGTGTGTGTGGCTTGTGTTGCACGGGTGCCTGCACGGGAGCACGTGCACATCTGCGTGCAGACAAGCGTGACACAAGTGCAAGCAGCACACGCGCCCCCCCCGCCTGCACACACGCTATCGCCGCACACCCCCACACGTGTGCAACCCGCGCACACGCACTATCAGTGCACATGCGTGCGAGCGATGCACGCGCAAGAACCGCGCACACGTGCGATCAGTGCCACGATCGCACACGGGCCCCGTGCAAAACAGTCTGCGCACACGCACAACCGACACGCACACGCACAACCGACACGCACACGCAACTCACACTCACGCCCTCGTTCCGCGTGCGACTTCCACGCGCGCAACCCGTGCCTGCGTTGCCGCTCGCGCGCGCGCAACCAAGGCACACGCGCAACTCGCACGCACGCGAGCCGCACGCGCCCTCGGCGCCCCCGTGCAACTCGCACGCGCGCAACCAGTGCACGCGCGCGCTCGCTGCCCCCGTGCAATTTGCACGCGCGCCAGCCCTGCACGCCCACAACGGCGGGGGGGGGGTGGGCGTGCAACAGCCGGCCCGAGCCGCGCACACGCGTGCTGCTCCGTGCACACGCGTGTGCCGGGCCCTTGCACATGTGTCGGGTGTCCCCTGCCCCGTGGGGGGGGGGTCCCGTGGGTGCGGGGGGGGGGGGGGCCGGGGGTGGGGGGGGGCACCCTGTGGGTGGGGGGGTCCCATGGGTGGGGGGGGTTCCCATGGGTGGGGTCTCTGGGGTGCCCCGTGGGTGGGGGGGTCCCTGCAGGGGGGTCCCATGGGTGGGGGGGGGGGCGGTGTCTCGGGGGGGGGGCTCCCATGGGTGCGGGGGGGTCCCATGGGTGGGGGGTGGGGGGGTGTCCCCCGTCGCAGGGCAGGTCCTGGGGGCCCCGTCCCCTCGCACGCCCCGTTGCACGCCCGCGTCCCGCCGCACGTCCAAGGCCCATCGCTGTCCCCATCGCACGCCCAGGTGCTGTTGCACGTCCCCTCGCACGTCCTCTTGCACTCTTGTGTGCTGTTGCACACCCTTTTGCACGTCCTCCTCCTGTTCCACGTCCAGGTGCTGTTGCACGCCCTGCTGCACGCCCACGTCCCGTTGCATGAACCGTTGCACGCCCATGTCCCGTTGCACGCTCGTCTCCTGTTGCATGTCCCTGTCCCATCGCAGATCCTGTTGCACGTCCTGTTGCACGCCCCTGTCCCGTTGCACGCCCCTGTCCCGGTGCAGATGCTCTTGCGCGCCCGCAGCCCATTGCACATCTTGTTGCACGCCCATGTCCTGTTGCACGCCCACATGGTATTGCACGCCCCGTTGCACACGTGCATCTTGTTGCATGTCCACGTCCTGTCGCGGGTGCTGTTGCACGCCCACATCCCGTTGCACATCTTATTGCACGTCCATGTCCCGTTGCAGGTGCTCTTGCACGCCCATGTCCTGTTGCACATCTTATTGCACGTCCATGTCCCGTTGCACACACAGCTCCGGTGGCACGCCCCTGTCCTGTTGCACACCTCGTTGCACGCCCACCTCCTCTTGCACGCCCCCATCCCACTGCAGATCCTGTTGCACGCCCACGTCCTGTTGCACATCTTGTGTCCCCCCGTCCTGTTGCAGGTTCTCTTGCACGCCCACATCCCGTTGTGCATCTTGTTGCACGCCTGCCTCCCGTTGCACATCTCCATCTCATTGCAAGTACTCTTGTTGCACGCCCACGTCCTATCGCACACCTTGTTGCACGCCCACCTCCCATTGCATCTCTCGTTGCCGCTCCCCATCTTGCTGGAAGTGCTCTTGCACACCTTGTTGCACGCCCATGTCCAATTGCACCTCTTGTTGCTCGTCCTGGTTCTGTTGCAGGTGCTTTTGCACGCCCGTACCCCAATGCACGCCTCGTCGCCTGTCCCCGTCTGCCTGCAGGTGCTCTTGCACACTCACATCCCATTGCCCGCCTTATCGCCTGCCCCCGTCTTGTTGCACGTGCTCTTGCACACCTTGTTGCACGCCCGTGTCCTATTGCACACCTCATCGCCTGTCCCCTTCTGCCTGCAGGTGCTCTCGCACACCTTGTTGCACACTCATGTCCTATTGCACACCTTGCTGCCTGTCCCCATCTGCCTGCAGGTGCTCTCGCACACCTTGTTGCACACTCACATCCCATTACCCGCCTTATCGCCTGTCCCCTTCTGCCTGCAGGTGCTCTCGCACACCTTGTTGCACGCCCACATCCCATTGCCCGCCTTATTGCCTGCCCCTGTCTTGTTGCAGGTGCTCTTGCACACCTTGTTGCACGCCCACGTCCTATTGCACACCTTACTGCCTGTCCCCATCTGCCTGCAGGTGCTCTTGCACACCTTGTTGCACACTCATGTCCTATTGCACACCTTGCTGCCTGTCCCCATCTGCCTGCAGGTGCTCTCGCACACCTTGTTGCACACTCATGTCCTATTGCACACCTTGCTGCCTGTCCCCATCTGCCTGCAGGTGCTCTCGCACACCTTGTTGCACACTCCCATCCCATTGCCTGCCTTATCGTCTGTCCCCATCTTGTTGCAGGCGCTCTCGCACGCCTTGTTGCACACTCACATCCCATTGCCCACCTTATCGCCTGTCCCCATCTGCCTGCAGGTGCTCTCGCACACCTTGTTGCACGCCCACATCCCATTGCCTGCCCCTGTCTTGTTGCAGGCGCTCTCGCACGCCTTGTCGCACACCCACACCCCATCCCCCGCCTTCTCACCCGTCCCCCTCCACCCACGGGCGCCCTCGCACGCCCACCCCCCACCCCCCACCTCATCTCCCTCCCTCCCCCTTCCTCGCTCCCCCCTTCCCCTCCCCTCCCAACCTCCTCTTCCTCCTCCCCACCCACTGGTGCTGTAGCACCCATGGGTGCCCCCCTATCTTTTCGGGTACCCCCCAGCGGGACCATCACCTCTCCAAAAAGAGTTTGAGGGCCCGGTCGATGTTCATACGATGACCCACGCGCGTGACGCCCAGGTCGATGTAATCCTCCTTGGTGAGCGAGGGCAAGTGCGAGCCGTCGATCTCGTTGTGCAAGAACCTCGCGCGGTGCTCGCCCAAGTTCAAGTACTCCAACCAATCCGCCACGTCGAATTTGCTCCAAAAAGCCAAAGGTTTGGCACCGAAAGGTTTGTCCGGCGGCGGGGGACGGGTGGGCGATAAAGAACGAGCGGTCGGAAGGTCCCCGAAAGCGGAGGGACCCCCGCGAAGGTCCAAAAATCCGGCGTAAAGCGGAGCGGCGGGGAGGGTGGGCAAGGAGGCCGGGCGGGGCGCGGGGCTGGCGCGACGTTCGCTGGGCAGGGTGGCGGGGCTGGGGGCGCGGCGTAGCGGGGGGCGAACGTCCAGGTCCCCCCCGGAACCCCCCAAAGGAGATTTGGGAGGAGGCCAGTGGGGGAAAAGGGCGGGAGAAACGGGGGGCTTGGAGGGGGGGGCGGGGGGAGCGGCGGCGTCGGGGAGCCTGTGGGGGGGGGGGAGGGGTTAGTGAGGGGGGGTGGGGAGGGGGGGGGATGGGGAGATGGGGGGGATGGGGAGGGGGGTGCTGGGTCTGATGGGTGCAGGATGCAATGGGTGCTGGGGAGGGGGGTGCTGGGGAGATGGGTGCTGGGGAGATGGGTGCTGGGGAGGGGGGGTGCAATGGGTGCAATGGGTGCTGGGGGAGATGGGTGCTGGGTCTGATGGGTGCAGGATGCAATGGGTGCTGGGAGAAATGGGTGCTGGGTGCAATGGGTGCTGGGGAGATGGGCGCGATGGGTGCTGGGGAGGGGGGTGCTGGGGAGGGGGGTGCTGGGGAGATGGGTGCTGGGGAGATGGGTGCTGGGGGAGATGGGTGCTGGGGAGGGGGGGGTGCAATGGGTGCAATGGGAGATGGGTGCTGGGTCTGATGGGTGCAGGATGCAATGGGTGCTGGGAGAAATGGGTGCTGGGTGCAATGGGTGCTGGGGAGATGGGCGCGATGGGTGCTGGGGAGATGGGTGCTGGGGAGATGGGTGCTGGGTCTGATGGGCGCAATGGGTGCTGGGGGAGATGAGTGCTGGGTCTGATGGGTGCAGGATGCAATGGGTGCTGGGTGCAATGGGTGCTGGGCAGATGGGCGCAGGGGGAGATGGGTGCTGGTTCTGATGGGTGCAACGGGTGCTGGGTGTGATGGGTGCCGTGGGAGAGGTGTGCAATGGGTGCTGGGTACAATGAGGGTGCTGGGTGCTATGGGTGCTGGGTGCTATGGGTGCTATGTCACGACAGATCCATGCAACAGGTGCCGGGTGCAACGGGTCCCGCGCTGCAATGCCCCATCACACCCATGGGTGCGGTGGGTGTCAGGGTGCTGGGTGCAACGCCGTGACATGGCCGGGCCTTGGGTGCAATGGGTGCAATGCCCCCCAACAGCCGTGCGATGGGTGCAACGGGTGCAATGGGTGCTGGGTGCAATGGGTGCTGGGTGCAACGGGTGCAACGGGTGCAATGGGTGCCACGGGTGCAACGCCCCTCCCCTATCCATGCAACGGCTGCAACGGGTGCTGGGTGCAATGGGTGCAGCATTCCCCCCCACACCTGTGCAATGGGTGCTGGATGCAATGTGTGCAACGTGTGCAAGGCCCTCCCCTCCGTGCCAGGAGCGCGTGCAATGGGTGCAGCGCGTGCAATGGGTGCAATGTGCGCAACGGGTGCTGGGTGCAAAGTGTGTGATGGGTGCAATGTGTGCAGCACGTGCAACGTGTGCAATGGGTGCTGGGTGCGATGGCTGCAGCACGTGCAATGGGTGCAATGGGTGCAGCGTGTGTGATGGGTGCTGGGTGTGATGGCTGCAGTGCGTGCAATGTGTGCAGCGTGTGCTGGGTGCAGCGTGTGCAATGTGTGCAATGGGTGCAGCGTGTGCAATGGGTGCTGGGTGCAATGTGTGCAGCACATGCAATGTGTGCGACGGGTGCTGGGTGCAATGGGTGCAGCACGTGCAATGTGTGCAATGCGTGCAGCGTGTGCAATGGGTGCAGCGTGTGCAATGGGTGCAGTGCATGCAATGTGTGCTGGGTGCAATGGGTGCAGCACGTGCAATGTGTGCAATGGGTGCAGCGCGTGCACTGGGTGATGGGTGCAATGGGTGCAGCGTGTGCAATGTGTGCAATGCGTGCAGCGTGTGCAATGGGTGCAGTGCGTGCACTGGGTGCTGGGTGCAATGGGTGCAGCACGTGCAATGGGTGCAATGGGTGCAGCGCGTGCACTGGGTGCTGGGTGCAATGGGTGCAGCGTGTGCAATGGGTGCAATGGGTGCAGCGCGTGCAATGCGTGCAATGGCTGCAGCGCGTGTGCCGGGTGCAGCGTGCAACACCCGCAACATCTGCGCGCCCCCCCTTTTTTTTAATCCACGCGGCTGGGTGCCACGCGCGCATTCCCCCCCCCCCCCGCCCCGTGCACGCGCCCACCCTCACCCCCCCCCACACCCCCACCCTCACCCCCCCCCTCACCCCCCCCCACCTACCTGTGTCTCCCGGGGGTCCCGAAGGGTCCCTCCACCCCGGGCCGGGGCCAGGCGATGCCCCCACCGCCGCGTCCGGCTTCGTCCCAAATCTCCGTCCTCCGGCCGTTGCCCCCCCGGGGTCCCCCGCGTCCCCGTGCTCGCGCTCGTTCCCCGCCGTCTCCCAAGGGTGCGTAGGGTGGGGGTCCCTCTCCCCCTTCGGGGGGGTGATCGCTGCTGCTGCGACTGTCCACCTCTTCGATCCCCGAATCGGTGACGACTTCGGGTCCTTCGGGGACGCCCCCGACCCCCCCGACCCCTCGACGATTTTCGGGGGTCCCTTGGGTGAGGGTGGCCACCTCGCTGTCGTAGGACGTCAGGCTGGAAGCCGTGGAATCGCCCACGGGGGGACCCTCCGGCCCCTCGAAACTGTTGGCGAATTCCAAGGGGGGGGGGCAGGGGTTCGGCCAGCAGCAGCTCCTCGTCCCCGTCCACCGAGGGGGCGGGGGGGGGTAACGCCAACAACCCCCCCGCTTCGGCGAAACGCACCCGCAGCTCCAAGCGAGCTTCCGAGGATGAGGAGGACGAGGAAGGAGGGGGAGGCGGGGGCACCCAAGGTTCCGCCGGCGACTGGGGGCGACTTGTACGACGGGGGCTGCCCGGGGGGGGAATTTTGGGGTGGGGAGCGGAAAGCGGGGTTTTTTGCAACGTGGCCGTACCGGGTTGCAAAGGCGTCAGGGGGGGTTGAAGCGGGGGGGGACCCCCTAATTGTAAAGCCCCCCCGGGCCCGGATTGCAACGAAGCCATGCCGGCTTGTAACGGGGAGACCCCCCCGGCTTGCAACGAGGAGACCCCGGTTTGCAACGAAACCCCCCCGGTTTGCAACGAGGAGACCCCCGGTTGCAAAGACGAAGCGGCGGGTTGCAACGCCGCCAAGCTCGATTGCAACGCCGCCGCCATGCCCGGTTGCAAAACCGTCGCCGCTCCACCACCACCACCACCTCCTCCTCCTCCTCCTCCTCCTCCTCCGGGTTGCAAAACCCCCAACCCCGTTTGCAACGGCGCGAGGCCGGATTGCAACGCGGCCAGGTTCGCCGATTGCAACGGCGTCGATCCCGTCGCTAAAGGAACCAAACCGCCTTGCAACGTCGCCGCGCTCGGCCCCGGCGTTTGCAAAGGCGTCAAACCGCCGTGCAACGTCGCCAAGGGCCCCCCGCTCGGTTGCGACGACGCGGGCGCGGTTTGCAAAACCGCCAACCCTTTGCAACCCGTCGAGGAACCCGAACCGGGCCGTAAGGGCACGGCGTGAGCCGCGGCGGCGTGCGAGGCGGAGGCGTGCAAGGAGGAAGCGGAAGGGTGCAAAGGCGACGAGGCAGAGGCGTGCAAGGGCGAAGCGGAGGCGTGCAAGGCGGAGGCGTGCAAGGAGGAGGCGTGCAAGGCGGAGGCGTGCAAGGCGGAGGCGTGCAAGGAGGAGGCGGAGGCGTGCAAGGGCGAAGCGGAAGCGTGCAAGGAGGAAGCGGAGGCGTGCACGGGCGCCGTGCCGGCGTGCGCGGGGGCGGCCACGCTGCTGAAGGCGCTGCCTCCCCCCCCTCCTCCCCCCGCGTTTTTGCCCCCCCTGTACCCCCGCGGCGGGAAAACGTCGCCGGCGAACATCCCCTCGTCGATGCTTTTGGAATGGCGGAGGCGCGGAGAGGGGTGCGTGACCCCCCCGCTTCCTTCCTCCTCTTCCTCGGTGGAGAGGAAGAGCGCGGAGCGACGCCTGGCATCCCCCCCCCCCGAGCCCCCCCATTCCCTCCTCGCTGCCCCCACCAAAGCCGCCCCGAATTGCGAAGTGAAATCTAAAGCGGGGGGAGCGGGGTGAGCCGGCGGCGGGGGGAGGATGGGAGATGAACCCCCCCCCTCCTCCTCCTCCTCCTCCTCCTCCTCCCACCCCTCCTGAAATTTGGGGACCTTCGGGGGGGCCCCCAACCCCCCCATCCGCCTCTACGCTGCTGCCCCGGCTGCTGCGCCCGCTGCTGCTGGTGGAGGGGGCTTTGACCACGATGGTGGGGATGGCGATGGAGCTTTTGTCCCCCCCCCCACCCCCCCCCCCCCCCCACACCCCCCCCCCCCGCCCCCCCCGCCCCTTCTTCCACCTTGGTTTGCTTCACCAAAGGCCCTTTGCGGCGCAGGGGTTTTGGGGGACCCCCCCCAGCTCCCCCCCCGCCGGCGGCTCGGCCGGTTAAATTGTAAAAACGCCAAGGGCCCCCCCCCGCCGCTGCCCCCCCCCCGCTTCCCGCTCCCCGAGGGGTGACGGCACCTAAAGGGGGTGGGGGAGGGGTGCTGTAAGGGGGTTCGGGGGGGGAGGTGGTGGGGGGAGGGGGGATGTCGTCCGATCCCGGCACCGAGAGGCTGCGGCTGAATTTTCCGCTGGGGGGGGCCAGGAAGGGTTTGTCCTCCTCGGGGGCACCTGGGGGGGGGCGGGGAGGGGACAAGGGTGGGTGGGGGGCACCCAGCACCCCCCGCAAGAGGGCACCCAGACCCCCCCCCCATAGGGCACCCAGGTGTCCAGGGGCACCCAGACCCCCCCCATGGGGCACCCAGCCCCCCCAGACCCCCCCAAGTGGGCACCCAGGACCCCCCCCATAGGGCACCCAGGTGTCCAGGGGCACCCAGACCCCCCCCATAGGGCACCCAGGTGTCCAGGGGCACCCAGACCCCCCCCATGGGGCACCCAGACCCCCCCAGACCCCCCCATGGGGCACCCAGACCCCCCCAAGTGGGCACCCAGGACCCCCCCCATGGGGCACCCAGACCCCCCCCCCCCATAGGGCACCCAGGTGTCCAGGGGCACCCAGACCCCCCCAAGTGGGCACCCAGACCCCCCCAGACCCCCCTCATGGGGCACCCAGACCCCCCCCCCCCAGGGCACCCAGACCTCCCCAAGTGGACACCCAGGACCCCCACGGGGCACCCAGCCCCCCCAGCACCCACCGATGGATTTCTGGCGCAGCATCAGGCCGTGGGGGGGCCCGGGGGGCAGGAAGGGCCGGTCGAAGCCCCCCGGCCCCATGCGGTGACCCTCGAAGGGGGCCTGGGGGGGGGACGGACACGTCAGGGGACCCCCAGCCCCCCCCTACACCCCCCTGGGGGACCCAGGTGGCCGGGACCCCCCCAAAGGTGTCTGGGACCCCCCCCAAGGGGACCCAGGCATCTGGGGACCCCCCCACCCCTGGGACCCCCATGCGCCACCCCCCCAGGGGCCCCCCCCCAGATTTCTAGGGACCCCCCCTCAAGGTTTTGGGGACCCCCCCACCCTCAAGGGACCCCAGCATCCAGCAGGGACCCCCCCCTTCATTATACCCCCCCAGGTGTCTGGACCCCCACCCCAGGTTTTGCGGACCCCCCTCAGGTTTTGGGGAACCCCCCCTCCAGATTTGCCCCCCCCCCCCAGGTTTCAGAGATGCTCTCCCCAGGTTTTGCCCCCCCCTCCCGGTTTTGGGGAACCCCCCCAGGTTTCAGCCCCCCCCCCAGGTTTGGGAACCCCCCCAGGTTTGGGGAACCCCCCCAAGGTTTCGGGGACCCCCCCCAGGTTTCAGCCCCCGCCCAGCTTTTTAGGGCCCCCCCCAGGTTTCAGCCCCCCCAGGTTTCAGCCCCCTCCCCAGGTTTCACACCCCCCCCAGGTTTTGGGGACCCCCCCAAGGTTTCGGGGACCCCCCCAGGTTTCAGCCCCCCCCCCAGCTTTTAGGGCCCCCCCCAGGTTTCAGCCCCCTCCCCAGGTTTCACACCCCCCCCCCCAGGTTTCCCCCCCCCCCCCAGGTTTTGGGGACCCCCCCAAGGTTTCGGGGAGCCCCCCCCCACCTCGGGCCCGAAGAAGCCCTTGGGCCGGGTTTTGCCCAGGGGGGGCAGGGGGGGGCCCGGCCCCTCCCCCGCGCTGATGCTCTGCTGGGCGGCGGCCAGGATCTCGTCCAGTTTGTCTGGGGGGGCAGGGGGGGTCACGGCCCAGCACCCCCCCCCGGGGGGACCCCACACCCCAACACCCCCAGGGGGGGCACCCCCACGCCCCTCCCCCCCCATGGGGGACCCCACCCCCCCAGGGGACCCAGGATGGATCCTCCCCCCCACCTCAAAATGGACCCCCCCACCCAGGGGACCCCCCCTGACCCCAAGGGACCTCCCACCCGGGACCCTCCCACCCAGGACACCCCCCACTCAGGACACCCCCCCCAGAAGATCCCACCCAGGGGACCCCCCCACCCAGGACCTCCCCACTCAGGACCCCCCACTCTCAGGCCCCCCCACTCAGGACCCCTCCACTCAAGACCCCCCCACACGACCCCCCCCTCAGGACCCCCCTACTCAGGACCCCCCCACACTCAGGACCCCCCACTCAGGACACCCCAGTCAAGACCCCCCACTCAGCCCCCCCCGACCCCCCCCACTCAGGACCCCCCACTCAGGACTCCCAGTCAAGACCCCCCAGTCAGCCCCCCCCGACCCCCCCCCCCACTCAGGCCCCTCCACTCAGGACCCCCCCCAGGACCCCCCCACACTCAGGACCCCCCACTCAGGACCCCCCCACTCAAGTCCCCCCACTCTCAGGCCCCCCCACTCAGGCCCCCCCACTCAGGACCCCCCAGTCAAGACCCCCCCACTCAGCCCCCCCCGACCCCCCCACTCAGGCCCCCCCACTCAGGACCCCCCACTCTCAGGCCCCTCCACTCAGGCCCCCCCGACCCCCCCACTCAGGACCCCCCCACTCAGGACCCCCCACTCAGGACCCCCCCGACCCCCCCACTCAGGCCCCCCCACTCAGGCCCCCCCACTCAAGTCCCCCCACTCTCAGGCCCCCCCACTCAGGCCCCCCCACTCAGGCCCCCCCGACCCCCCACTCAGGACCCCCCCGACCCCCCCACTCAGGCCCCCCCACTCAGGCCCCCCCGACCCCCCACTCAGGACCCCCCCGACCCCCCCACTCAGGCCCCCCCACTCAGGACCCCCCACTCAGGACCCCGTACTCAGCGCCATCTGATAGACCGTCCTCTTCTTCTCGGTGGCCGAAGGGTCGTACTCTGGGGAGAGGGGGAGGGGCGTGGGTGGGGGAGGGGCGACGGGGGTGGGGGGAGGGGCGATGGGTGCTGGGGTGGGGGAGGGGGGATGGGTGCTGGGGGGGATGGGGCAGACGGGGAATGGGGGGATGGGCGATGGGGTGGGGGATGGGTGCTGGGTGCAGGGGGGGGTGGGGAGTGGGGGATGGGTGCGGAAGGGGGGATGGGGGAGGGGTGCGGGGGATGGGGTGTGGGGGGGGATGGGTGCTGGGGGGGTGTCTGTGGGGGGGTGCTGGGGATGGGGGATGGGCGATGGGGGGTGGGGGAGGGAGGTGGGTGCTGGGGGGATGGGGGAGACGAGGAATGGGGGGATGGGGTGGGGGATGGGGCGATGGGGGATGGGTGCAGGGGGGATGGGGAGTGGGGGATGGGTGCGGAAGGGGGGATGGGGGAAGGGGTGCGGGGGGGGGGGTCCGGAGGGGGATGGGCACAGAGGGGGGGAGGGGTGCGGGGGATGGGGGGGATGGGCGATGGGGTGGGGGATGGGTGCTGGGTGCTGGGGGGGTTGGGGGTCGATGGGTGCTGGGGGTGCCGTGGGGGTGCAAGGGGTGCAATGGGGGTGTCGGGTGCTTGCGGGGGTGCGCATGGGGGTGCACGGGGGGAGGGGGGGGCGCAATGAGTGTGCAAGACCTGGGGTGTGCGATGAGTGTGCGAGGCCCGTGCGAGCCGTGCACGGGCAGGAGGGTGGTGTGTGCAATGAGTGTGCAATACCCGGGGGGGGCGCAATGAGTGTGCAAGACTCGGGGTGCGCGATGAGTGTGCAAGACCCGGGTGGGGGGGGCGCGATGAGTGTGCAAGACTTGGGGCGTGCGATGAGTGTGCAAGACCCGTGCAAACTGCGCACGGGGGCGGGGGGGAGGTTCGCAATGAGCGTGCAAGACTTGGAGCGTGCGATGAGTGTGCGAGGCCCGTGCGAGCCGCGGGTGTGCGATGGGGGGGGGGCGAGTGTGCGAGGGCCGTGCGAGGCCCCACTCACCACTCCGCTTCTTCCAGGGAGAGACTGGGGAGACACGAGAGGCCGTTACGGGGGGGGGGCTCGGGGTCACGGGGGGGTCACGGGGGGTCACGGGGGGGTCAAGGACCCGTCAAGGTCAAGGGGGACCCGGGGGGGGGGAGGGGGGGGGTTGGGGTGGGGGGAGGGGGGACCCCAGGACCCCCCCACCCCCCCATCCCCCACCCCCAACTCACCCTTCTCCACTGGGCGGCCGGCGGGGGGGGGGGAAGGTCAGAGGTCAAAGGTCAGCGATCCCCCCCCCTCCCCCAACCCCCCCCCAAGGTCCTTTCTGACCCCCCCCCCCCCCCAGGACCCCAAAACCCCCCAGGACCCCCCAACCTCCCCAGCCCCGAGCCCCCCCGAGCCCCCCCAAACCCCAGAAACCCCCTCGGGGACCCCCAACCCCCCCCAGGGCACCCCAAAACCCCCCACCCCCCCCCAACCCCCCCACCCCCCTCCAGGACCCCCCACCCCCCCCCTCCGGGCACCCCAAAACCCCCCCGGGACCCCCCCCACCCCCCCCCAGGGCCTCCCCAAAGCCCCCCCCAGCCCCCCCCCAAATTCTCCCAGGGACCCCCCCACCCCTCCCCCCCCCGGGGTGCCCCTCCCCCCCTCACCCATCTCCTCCAGCTCTGACGTCATGGACTTGGAGCGCAGGGAAATGGCGGGGGCTGGGAGGCGACGCGGCTGCGGGGGGGCCGCTGCGGGGGGGGGGGTGTCAGGGACCCCCACCCATGGGACTCCCACCCAAGCACCCATGGGTGCCCCCCACCCGTAACTCTGCTGCGCCCCCCCCCCCCCCCCAGACCAAGGACCCCACCCCAGCACCCACGGGTGCCCCCACCCATGAACCCAGCTGACCCCCACTCACGGACCCCAGGTGCCCCCCACCCATGGACCAAGCACTCAGGACCCCATTCCAGCACCCATGGGTGCCCCCCACCCATAGCCTCGGTACCCCCACCCATGGACCCCAGACCCCACCCCAGCACCCATGGGTGCCCCCCACTCATAGACCCAGGACCCTCACCCACAGAACCTGGACACCCCCCCCAGCACCCATGGGTGGCCCCCACCCATAACCCCAGTGCCCCACACCCATGGACCAAGCACCCAGGACCCCACCCCAGCACCCACGGGTGCCCCCCACCCACAGACCCCCCCAGCACCCATGGGTGCCCCCCACCCATAGCCTCAATGCCCCCACCCATGACCCCAGTGCCCCCCACCCCAGCACCCACAGACCCCCCCAGCACCCAGGGGTGCCCCCGTCCCGGTGTGGGTACCGCGGCGCCGGGGTCCCTCGGGGGCCTCGGGGTGCCGCGTCACCATGACGACCTTGACCACGAGGCTGTTCCCGCCCTGGCGGATCATGTTAACGACCTGGCGGTGCCCGACCTTGACCACGTTCTGCCCGTTCACCTGCGCGGGACACGGCACGGCGTCACACGGCGTCACACGGCGTCACACGGCGTCACACGGCATCACACGGCGTCACACGGCGTCACACGGCGTCACACGGCACGGCACGGCGTGACACGGCACGGCACAGCACGGCACGACACGGCGTGACACGGCATGACACGGCACGGCACGGCATGACATGGCATGACACGGCGTGACACAGCATGACACAGCACGGCACGGCACGGCATGGCATGACACGGCACGGCGTGACACGGCGCGGCACGGCACGGCACGGCGTGACACGGCATGACACGGCACGGCATGGCACGGCATGGCACGGTGTGACACAGCATGACACGGCGCGGCACGGCATGGCACATCAGGACACAGCGTGACACGGCTTGGCACGGCATGGCACGGCACGGCATGACACGGCGTGACACGGCGTGACACGGCATGACACAGCACGGCACAGCACGGCATGGCACGGCGTGACACGGCTTGGCACGGCACGGCACGGCATGACATGGCACGGCACAGCACAGCACGGCGTGACACGGCATGACACGGCATGACACAGCACGGCACGGCATGGCGCAGCATGGCATGACACGGCATGACACAGCATGACATGGCACGACACGCCAAGGCACAGCCTGCACACGCCTGCCTGTGCCCGACCTTGACCACGCTCTGCCCATTCACCTGTGCGGGACACGGCACGGCACGGCGTGACACACTGGGACACGCCATGACACACTGGGACACGCCATGACACGGCACAGCACACCATGACATGGCATGACATGGCACAACACACCAAGGCGCAGCCTGACACGCCTGCACACGCCTGCCAGTGCCCGACTGTGACCATGTTCTGCCCATTCACCTGCGTGTGACACGGCACGGCACGCCATGACACGGCATGACGCACCTGCACACGGCATGACATGCCGGGACACGGAATGACACGGCATGACACGCCTCGTAGTGCCCAACCTTGACCACGTTCTGCCCGTTCACCCGTGTGTGACACAGCACGGCACGCCATGACACGCTGGGACATGCCATGACACACTGGGACACGCCATGACACGGCACGGCACACCATGACACAGCATGACACAGCACAACACGCCATGACACGCCAGGACACGCCAAGGCACAGCCTGACACGCCTGCACACGCCTGCCGGTGCCCAACCTCGACCACGTTCTGCCCATTCACCTGCGTGTGACACGGCACGGCACGCCATGACACACTCGCACATGCCATGCACGCTGGGGCACGCCATGACATATGCCTGGACATGCCAGGACACGCCACGCCACGCCCAGACACGGCCTGACACGCCCTGACACGCCAGGACACGCCGTGACACGCCTGCACGTGCCGTGACGCACCCCGACACGCCGGGACACGCCTGCACACGCCCTGACACGCCAGGACACGCAAGACTTGCCGGAGCACGCCCGCGCACGTGGTTACACGCCTGCACACGCCTGCAGAGCCGGTGCTCGTGGGTGGGGGGTGTCACCCGTGGGTGGGGGGTGGGGGGGTGCTGTCCCCTGCGGCGGGTGGGTGCCCACGGGTGGGTGCTGTCCCCCGTGGGTTGAGGGGGGGGGGGGGTGGTGTTGTCCCCCTGTGGGTGCCCACGGGTGGGTCCCTGTCCCCCGTGGGTGGTCACTGTCCCCCGTGGGTGGTCACTGTCCCCCGTGGGTGCTGACTGTCGCCTTTAGGCAGTTCTGGGGGGTTTTGGGGTGCTCTCCCCCCGCGATGGCTGCTCCCCCCCCCACCCCTGGTCTCCATCCCCCGTGGGTGCCCACGGGTGGGTCCCTGTCCCCTGTGGGTGGTCCCTGTCCCCCGTGGGTGGTCACTGTCACCCGTGGGTGCTGACTGTCCCCTTTGGGCAGTTCTGGGGGGTTTTGGGGTGCTCTCCCCCCGCGATGGCTGCTCCCCCCCCCACCCCTGGTCTCCATCCCCCGTGGGTGCCCACGGGTGGGTCCCTGTCCCCCGTGGGTGGTCACTGTCCCCCGTGGGTGGTCACTGTCACCCGTGGGTGCTGACTGTCCCCTTTGGGCAGTTCTGGGGGGTTTTGGGGTGCTCTCCCCCCACGATGGCTGCACCCACCACCACCACCCCTGGTCTCCGTCCCCCGTGGGTGCCCACGGGTGGGTCCCTGTCCCCCGTGGGTGTGGGCACCCACCTCGATGAGGAAGTCCCCCATGCGCAGCCCGGCTCTCCAGGCGACGCCGCCCTCGTCCACCGACTCCAGGTACTGCAGGGCCGGGAAGGCCGGGGTGGGGGTGAACTCCTCGATGGGGGTCTGTGCTGTGGGGGGGGGGGGGGGACACGGACACGGGTGGGGGGGTCAGCACCTGCGCCCCACCCCCACCGCACATCAGATGCCCCGAACCTCCCCCCAGCCCCCGCCACGACCCACCTGGACCCCCAACCCCCTCTCCCCAGGTCCTCTGTAGGGTCCCCCCAAACCCCCCAGGGGACCCCCAAACCCCCCAGGACCCCCCAGACCCCCCCAAACCTCCCCCAGGGGACCCCCAAACCCCCCCCCCAACCCCCCCAGCCCACCCAGGACCCCCCCAGAGGCCCCCAAAACCCCCCAGGGGACCCCCAAACCCCCCCAGGGGACCCCCAACCCCCCCCCAGACCTTCCCAGGGTCCCCCCAAACCCCCCCCAGATCCCCCCCAAACCCCCCCAGGGGACCCCCAAACCCCCCCCAGATCCCCCCCAAACCCCCCCAGGGGACCCCCAAACCCCCCAGGACCCCCCAGACCCCCCCCAAATCCCCCCAAACCCCCCCCGACCCCCCAATCCCACCCCAGACCTTCCCAGGGGACCCCCAAACCCCCCCCAGATCCCCCCCAAACCCCCCAGGACCCCCCAGACCCCCCCAACCCCCCCCCCCCAGGACCCCCCAGAACCCCCCAGGGAACCCCCAGACTCCCCGGGACCCCCCCAAACCCCCCCAGCCCCCCCTCACCCTTGGCCCCCCGCAGCACGAAGCCGAACCCCTCGTTGTCCTTTTTCTGCAGCAAAACCGTCTTCTCCTTGATGATGTAATCACTGCGGGGGGAGCGCGGCGACACGCGTGACCGAGGCGACACGCGTGACCGAGGCGACACGCGTGACCGAGGCCCACCCCCGCACGCTCTCGCACACGCGCGCCAGGACGTGGCGGGCGGGGGGGGAGGAGGCGGAACGTGGGGTGTCCCCCCCCGTGTCCACGTATGCGTGCGCAGCCTGTCCCCACGCGTGTCACACGCGTGTCCTCGTGTCCCCACACACGTCCCCGTGTCCCAACGTGTCACACGCGTGTCTTTGTGTCCCCACACACGTCCCTGTGTCCCAACATGTGTCACACGCGTGTCCTTGTGTCCCCACACCCGTCCCCGTGTCCCAACACGTGTCCCACGCGTGTCCCTGTGTCCCCACGCGTGTCCGCAGTCACACCCCCACGTCCCCACACGCAGCCCCCCCCACGCGTGTGGCCCACCCGTGTCCCCCCCACACACACGCGTGTTTCCCGCACCCACAACGGTGCCAGACGGAGCCGGGGGGGACACGGGGGTGACACACGCACACACACACACACGTGACACACACACGAGGTCACACACACACACGGGGTCACACACGCACACGGGGGTCACACACACGCGCATAACACACATGGGGTCGCACACGCACACACACACAGGGGTCACACACACGTGTGACACACGCACGCGGGGTCTCACACACACGTGACACACGTGCACGGGGTCACACACGCACACAGGGGTTACACACACGTACACACACGCGTGACGCGCGCCCAGGGACACGCACGCACACGGGTCACACACATGCGTGTGACGCGCACAGGGACACACACACACGTGACACATGCACACGGGGTCACACATGTGTGATACGCGCACAGGGGGTCACACACACGTGTGACATGCACACGGGGTCACACGCACACACACACGCACATGGGGTCACACACACGCGTGACACATGTGTACAGGGGGTCACACACACACAGGGGTCACACACACGTGACACGCACACAGGGTCACATGCACACGCACACACGCGCACATGGGGTCACACACACGTGTCACATGCGCACAGGGGTCACACATGCGTGACACACACACGCGACACGCACAGGGACAGACACACACGCGTGACACACGCACAGGGACAGACACACACGCGTGACACACGCGTGACACACACGCACAGGGACACACACACACGCGTGACACTCACACACGCGTGACACACGCACACGGGGGGGGAGGGGCAGCGGCCCCTGCAGCGGTCGGCGGGGGGGGGGGAGGGGAGGGGGGGAGGGGCTGCCGGCGCTGCAGTGACCCGGGGGCCGCGGGAACACGCGTGGGGGGGTGGGGGAGGGGCGGGCAGAGCCCCCCGCAATGCCCGGGGGGGGGTGGGGGGTGGGGGCACAAACACAAACACAAAAACACCTCGCGCGGCGGCAGCGGCGGCGGGGGGAGGGGCGGGCTGGGGAGCGGGGGTGGGGGTGGGGGTGGGTGGGGGTCCCTGCCCTCCCCTCCCCCCGCCCCTCCCCCTCACCTGTAGATGTACCAGACGCTGCGGCGGGGGGGGCCCAGCAGGGGCCAGCTGGCAGACAGGGGGGGAGGGGCGGCGGCGGGGGGGGGGAGGGGCCGGGGGGGGCCCCCAACGGGCCATGGCGCTGCAGGGGGGGGATGGGCATGGCCGGACCCCCCACCCCCACCCCCCACCCCCCACCCCCCGTCCTGGGGACCAACCCCCGCGAGGAGACGGCCCCCCCACGCGGGACAGCGGTCACGGCCCGGTTACGGCAGTGGGGGAGGGGAGAGGGGAAAAAAAAAAAAAAAAACCCGGGGGGGGAGGGGGAGGGGGAGGGGCGGGCGGCAGCGCTGCCGCCGGTGACGCCATAACGGCGGGAGGGAGACGTCATCGGCAGCGCGATGGGAAAGGGGAGAGGGGGCGGGGCGGGACGGAGCGGGACGGACCAGTACGGACCGGTACCACCAGTACGGACCAGTACAGACCAGTACGGACCGGTACCACCAGTACCACCAGCACATCCCAGTACCCCCAGTACATCCCAGTACGTCCCAGTACATCCCAGTACATCCCAGTACCCCCCAGTACCCCCAGTACATCCCAGTACGTCCCAGTACATCCCAGTACCCCCAGTACATCCCAGTACGTCCCAGTAGATCCCAGTACCCCCAGTACCCCCAGTACATCCCAGTACGTCCCAGTAGATCCCAGTACATCCCAGTACATCCCAGTAGCCCCAGGACCCCCCAGTACGTCCCAGTACGTCCCAGTAGATCCCAGTACCCCCAGTACATCCCAGTATGTCCCAGTACATCCCAGTACCCCCAGTACCCCCAGTACCCCCAGTACATCCCAGTACATCCCAGTACCCCCAGTCCAGCCCCACTGCAGCAGCGGCTGCTCCCATGACAGCACCACACCAGGCAGCTCCAGTACAGACCAGTACAGACCAGTACGGACCAGTATAGACCACTACAGCACCAGCACCCAGTACAACAGCAGTACAGCACCAGTACAGCACCAGTACGGCACCAGTACGGCACCAGTACGGCTCCAGCACCACGGACAGCTCCAGCATCAACACCCAGTACAGCACCAGTATGGCACCAGTATGGCACCAGTACGGCACCAGTACGGCTCCAGCACCACGGACAGCTCCAGCATCAACACCCAGTACAGCACCAGTATGGCACCAGTATGGCACCAGTAGGGCACCAGCACCCAGTTCAGCACCAGTTCAGCACCAGTACGGCACCAGTATGGCACCAGTAGGGCACCAGTACAGCTCCAGCTCCAGTACAGCCCAGTACAGCACCAGCATCAACACCCAGTACAGCCCAGTAGGGCACCAGTACAGCACCAGCACAGCCCAGCACAGCACCAGTGCAGCACCAGTACAGCCCAGTACAGCTCCAGTAGAGCACCAGTATAGCACCAGTACAGCCCAGTACAGCCCAGTACAGCTCCAGTAGAGCCCCAGCACCCAGCACAGCACCAGTGCAGCACCAGTACAGCCCAGTACAGCACCAGTACAGCTCCAGTAGAGCACCAGTACAGCCAGGTACAGCACCAGTGCAGCACCAGTACAGCACCAGCACCCAGTACAGCCCAGTACGGCTCCAGTATAGCCCAGTATGGCTCCAGTACAGCCCAGCACAGCACCAGTACAGCCCAGTACGGCTCCAGTGCAGCCCAGTACGGCTCCAGTACAGCCCAGTACAGCCCCAGCACCCAGCACAGCACCAGTGCAGCACCAGTACAGCCCAGTCCAAACCAGTCCAGCACCCCGTGGCACCCCAAAACCAGTCCCGCCCCCCCCCCCCCCGGCGGCAGCTCACACGAGGGTTTGCACGAGGACTCACAGGGCTTTGCACGAGGGCGCGCACGGGGACGCGGGGCAGCACACGCGTGTGGGGCACACGCACACGGTCACTCACGCGTGTCGCACACCGCCCCGCTCGCACGCCTCGCACGAGGATCCCAACTGCCCCACGACCACCTGCCCCCCAACTGCCCCATAGCAGCCCAGCTGCCCCATAAGCCTCTGCCCGGCCCCACATTTGCCCCCAGCCCCACATTTGCCCCCCAGCCCCCCAACTCTCTGCCCCACAGACCTCCCAGCCTGGCTGCCCCATAGCGCAGTTGCCCCATAACTCCCCTAAGCTGAACAATTCCCCCAGCCCCACGGCTGCCCCACAACCAACTGCCCCATAGCACCCCAGCCCCACAACTGCCCCATAAGCTACCGTCCCATAAACTCCCCAGCCCCACAACTGTCCCCCTCAGCCCCACAACCAACTGCCCCATAGCACCCCAGCCCCACAACTGGTCTCCCAGCCCCACAACCTGCCCCATAGATGCCCCAAGCCCCATAACTGCCCCACAAGCAACTGCCCCATAGACACCTCCCCAGCCCCACAACTGCCCCCCCAGCCCCATAAAACCCCATAAGCAGCTGCCCCACAGAACCCCTCCAGCCCCATAACTGCCCCATAGACACCTCTCCAGCCCCATAACTACCCCAGCCCCACAAGCAACTGCCCCATAGAACCCCCCCAGCCCCACAACTGCCCCATAGATCCCCCCTCCACCCCCCAATTCCGCCCCCCCCCGACTCACCCCACCTCCTCCGGCCCCATGGCGCCGGCCGGGGGGTCCCGCAGCACCCATGGGTGCCCCCGGCCCCCCCAGCACCCCGAAGCCGCTGCCGCGCCCCGAAGCCGCTAAGTGGGTCGTGGGGGGGGGGAGGGGGACAGGACACGGGGGGGGGGGCGGGGAGGGGACACGAGTGGGACACACACACACACGCGTGTGCAAGGACGGGCTGAACCGGGCCAGGCCCCGGGGGTGCCCCTCCCCCACAGCCGGGGGGGGACGGGACCCAGGGAAAGGGGGGGGAGGGGAGAGTGGGGGAGGGGGGATTTAGGGGGGGCTGAGGGGGGAGGGGATTTGGGGGGGACCTTAGGGGGTGTTTTGGGGGGATTTTGGGGGGATTTTGGAGGGATTTGGGGGTTTTGGGGGGGGTGTGAGATTTGGGGGGGATTTGGGGCATTTTGGGGGGATTTGGGGCATTTTGGGGGGGGATTCGGGGGGAGCTCAGGCTTTTGGGGGGGTTTTGGGGGGTTGCTGGGTTACGGGAGGAATTTGGGGGGCTGGGGGGGTTCAATGGGTTTTGGGGTGCTCATGAGGGGCTGGGGGGGTTGGGGTGCTCAGGGAGGGGTGGGGGTTTGGGGGGGGTCAGAGGGGTCTGGGAAGGGTTTGGGGGTTCTGGGGGGGGGTGTTGGGGGTCCGGGGAGGTTTCGGGGTGCTGGGGGGGGGGTTTGGGGTGCTGGGGGGGGGGTGTCTCACCTGGGGGCGTCGAAGCTGTCGTAGGAGCCGACGGTGTAATGGCGGAAGAGACGCTTGGCCTTGTCGCTGCGGCTCTCTGGGGGCACCGACATGGGGGTCCCGGGGGGCCGGGGGGGGGGGCGGGGCTTTGGGGGGACCCGCTGTGGGGTTGTGGGCCCCCCCCCTCCCCCCCAGGCTGTGGGTCCCACTTGGAGGGCTGGGTTTGGGGTTCCCCACCCGCAGGCTGTGGGTCCCACTTGGGGGAGGGGTCCCCCCTCATTTAGGGGTCTGGGTTGGGGGTCCCACTTGGGGGGTGCTGGGTTGGGGGGGTCCTCACTTGGGGGGGGGAGGTGCACTGGGTTTCACCTTGGGGGGGGGGGTCTCAATGCGGGGGGTGTCCACGTTTTGGGGTACCCCCCCATGGGCTGTGGGTCCCACTTGTGGGTCTGAGTTTTGGGGTGCCCTCTTGGGGGGGGGGTCTAATTTTTACACCCCATCCTCGGCTGTGGGTCTGACTTGGGGGTCTGGGTTGGGGGTCCCACTTGGGGGGCAGGTTGGGGATCCCACTTGGGGGTCTGGGTTGGGGGTCCCACTTGGGGGGCAGGTGTTGGGGATCCCACTTTGGGGTCTGGGGTGGGGGTCCCACTTGGGGGGCAGGTGGGGGGTCCCACTTTGGGGTCTGGGTTGGGGGGTCCCACTTGGGGGGCAGGTTGGGGATCCCACTTTGGGGTCTGGGTTGGGGGGGTCCCACTTGGGGGGGCAGGTGTTGGGGATCCCACTTTGGGGTCTGGGTTGGGGTCCCACTTGTGGGGCAGGTGTTGGGGATCCCACTTTGGGGTCTGGGGTGGGGGGTCCCACTTGGGGGGCAGGTTGGGGATCCCACTTTGGGGTCTGGGTTGGGGTCCCACTTGTGGGGCAGGTGTTGGGGATCCCACTTTGGGGTCTGGAGTGGGGGGTCCCACTTGGGGGGCAGGTGTTGGGGATCCCACTTTGGGGTCTGGGGTGGGGGGTCCCACTTGGGGGGCAGGCTGGGGATCCCACTTGGGGGTCTGGGTTGGGGTCCCACTTGTGGGGCAGGTGTGGGGCAGGTTGGGGGGTGCCCCCCCCCACGTACCCGTCTTGCCCTCGGGGGTGCGGCTGGGCACCTCTTCCACGCAGTCGGAGGGGAACCAGCCGACGCGGCCGCGGGCTTGGCCCTCCCAGAACCCCCCCTCGCCCACGCTCAGCACTGCCGGCAGTGGGGCTGGCTGGGGTGGGGGGGGGCTCTGCCCCACGGCGCGACCCACGGCCGCCCCGAACCCGCCCGATCAATCCCCCTTTCTCTGCTCCCCCCCACCCCCACCCGCCCCATTGAGCACCCCTGGGGATTGGGGGGGGGGGGGAGGGGGGGGTCTGCCCCATGGCACGACCCACGGCGCGACCCACGGCGCGACCCACAGCCCCCCCCCCTCCCCAAAAGTGGACCCGGGTGTTTGGGGCACCCAAATCCCATCCCAAAGAGGGACCCAAGCACCCAGACCCCCACCCAAGGGTCCCTGGAGCACCCAGACCCCCACCCAAAGAGGGACCCAACCACCCAGACCCCCACCCAAGGGCACCCAGAGCCCCCAGCCCCCCACCCAAGGGTCCCTGGAGCACTCAGACCCCCACCCAAGGGTCCCTGGAGCACTCAGACCCCCACCCAATGCCCCTCCGAGCCCCCAGCCCCCCACCCAAGGGTCCCTGGAGCCCCCAGCCCCCCCCCCCCAAGGGCACCCAGAGCCCCCAGCCCCCACCCAAGGGCACCCAGAGCCCCCAGCCCCCCACCCAAGGGTGCCCCAGCACCCACCCTTGATGCGCTCGCCCTTGCTGAGGGAGAGCTCGCCCTCGCCCTGGGCCTGGTAGGGTCTGACGGCCAGGAAGGTGCGGCCGGGCACGGCCGAGTAGAGCTTCCGCTTCACCCCGCGGGTGCTCAGGGTGCCCCCGGCCCCCGGCTCCCGGCCCAGCCCGCTGGAGCTGCCGGCACCCAGACCGGGAGGACCCGGCACCCACGGGACCCCCCCGGCACCCAGAGCCACGGCACCCGCGGAACCCGCGTCCCCCCCCCACCCATGGGGAGCCAGACCCCCCCCACCCATGGGGAGCCAGACCCCCACCCATGGGACCCCCAGCACCCACAGCCACGGCACCCATGGAACCCGCGTCCCCCCCACCCATGGGGACCCCCAGCACCCAGACCCCCACCCACGGCACCCAGACCCCACCCATGGGGAGCCAGACCCCCACCCATGGGACCCCCCGGCACCCACAGCACCTGCACCCCCACCCATGGGACCCAGATCCCCACCCAAGGGTCCCAAGCACCCAAGGGCCCCCCCCCACCCAAGGGATCCCCCCACCCATGGGTCCCCAGCACCCCTCATCACCCAGATCCCCAGGCACCCAGACCCCCACCCAAGAGTCCCAAGCACCCAAGGGCCCCCCCCACCCAAGAGATCCCCCACCCATGGGTCCCCAGCACCCTTCATCACCCAGATCCCCAGGCACCCAGACCCCCACCCAAGGGGTCCCAGGCACCCAGACCCCCACCCAAGGGTCCCAGACACCCAAGGGGTCCCAGGCACCCAGATCCCCACCCAAGGGTCCCAGACACCCAAGGGCCCCCCACCCAAGGGTCCCAGACACCCAAGGGCCCCCCCACCCACCAGATCCCAGACCCCCACCCATGCCAAGCACCCAAGGGCCCCCCACCCAAGGGTCCCAGACACCCAAGACCCCCCCTACCCAACAGATCCCAGCCCCCCCCCCCACCCATGGGTGCCCCCCACCCCGGGGCGCGGCGCTACCTGGGTCTCCCCCGCGGCTGCCGTCGGGGTTCCTCGGGGTGCCGCCCTCGGGAAGGGGAGCGGGCGCGGGCGCCGCGGGGGCTGCTGGCGCTGCGCAGGGTGCCCGAGGGGGGGCGGGGGGCGGGGGGGGCGCCGGGGGGGCCGCGCAGCACCCACTCGGGCAGGGCGCCCCCCGTGTCGCTGTTGGCGCGCAGCAGGCGCTGGGGGGGCAGGGGGAGCCCCCGTACCCCCTCCCGACGGCGCCCCGCAAACTGGGGGCTCTCCTGGAACGGAACTGGGGGGGGTCAGTGGGGGAGGGGCGGGGGGGGCAGGGGGATGTGGGGGGCGGGGGGGATATGGGGGGGCAGGGGGATGTGGGGGGGTGGGGGGGATGTGGGGGGGTGGGGGGGATATGGGGGGCAGGGGGATATGGGGGGGGTGGGGGGGATGTGGGGGTGGGGGTGAGATGTGGGGGTGCAGGGGGGGGCAGGGGGGATATGGGGGGCAGGGGGGATATGGGGGGCGGGGGGGGATGTGGGTGAGATGTGGGGGTGGGGGGATTTGGGGGTGCAGGGGGATATGGGGGGCAGGGGGGATGTGGGGGTGGGGGTGAGATATGGGGGTGCAGGGGGGGCAGGGGGAGATATGGGGGGCAGGGGGGATATGGGGGGGCGGGGGGGGATGTGGGGGGGTGGGGGGATATGGGGGGCGGGGGGGATTTGAGGGTGCAGAGGCGGATATGGGGGGCAGGGGGGATGTGGGGGTGGGGGTGAGATATGGGGGTGCAGGGGGGGCAGGGGGAGATATGGGGGGCAGGGGGGATATGGGGGGGGTGGGGGGATTTGGGGGTGCAGGGGGGATATGGGGGGGCAGAGGGGTGATATGGGGGGTGGGGGTGAGATATGGGGGTGCAGGGGGGATATGGGGGTGCAGGGGGGGGTACGGGGGGGCAGGGGGATATGGGGGGGTGGGGGGAATTTGGGGGTAGGGGGGATATGGGGGGCAGGGGGGGAGATGTGGGGGGGCAGGGAGGGCCGGGGGGGATATGGGGGGGGCGGGGGGCAAGGGGGGGCAGGGGGGATGGGGGGGTCAGTGGGGGGGTGGGGGGGCCATGGAGGATATGGGGGTGCAGGGGGGGCAGGGGAGATGGGGGGGGAGGGGGGTGCAGGGGGCTGGGGGGTGAGCACACCCCTGTCCCCATGGCCCCCCCAGCCCAGCCCCCGCCCCCCCACGCACCCACGTCCGAGTCCCGGTGGTTCTTGATCAGCTCCCCCAGCTCGAAGTTCCCAGCGATGACGGCGACCTGGGGGGGACACGGGGGGGGGGACACGGGGGGGACACACGGACGCTCACTTGGGGGGTCCCCACGGTGTGTGTCCCCCCACGGCTGGGACCTGTCCCCACCCTTGATGTGTCCCCCCCATCCCACCTGGATTGGTGTCTGTCCCCATGTCCCCTCTCTGTCCCCCCCCGTCCCCCCGTGTCCCCCCGTCCCCCCTGTCCCCCCATGTCCCCCCATGTCCCCATGTCCCCCCCATCCCCCCCCCATCCCCCCGTGTCCCCCCTGTGCCCCCCTGTCCCCATGTTCCCCTCCCATCCCCCTGTCCCCCCCTGTCCCCCCGTCCCCTCCTGTCCCCCTGTCCCCCCCATCCCCCATGTCCCCCCCGTCCCCCCCCGTCCCCCCTGTCCCCCCCCATCCCCCCCTGTCCCCCTGTCCCCCCGTCCCCCCCATCCCCCCATGTCCCCCCCTGTCCCCCCGTCCCCTCCTGTCCCCCTGTCCCCCATCCCCCTGTCCCCCCGTCCCCCCCCCCGTCCCCCCCCTGTCCCCCTATGTCCCCATGTCCCCACTGTCCCCCCCCGTCCCCCCTATGTCCCCCTGTCCCCCTATGTCCCCCTGTCCCCCCATGTCCCCCCGTCCCCCCTGTCCCCCCTGTCCCCCCCGTCCCCCCACCTGGAAGGGAGTCTGCCCGCTGTTGTTCTTCACCTCCTTGTTGGCCCCGCGGTAGAGCAGGATGCGGGCGCAGCTCTCCTGGGGACACCGGCCACGTCACCGCTGGGCCCCCCGTGCCCCCCGTGTGTCCCTGTGTGTCCCCCCATGTCCCCCCATGTCCCCCCATGTCCCCTGTCCCCCCCATGTCCCCCCCATGTCCCCCCCATGTCCCCTCGTGTCTCCCTGTGTGTCCCCTCGTGTCCCCCCATGTCCCCCCCATGTGCCCCCCCCCGTGCCCCCCATGTCCCCCCGTGTCCCCGTGTCCCCCCGTCCCCCCGCGTCCCCCCGTGCCCCACCTTGTTGTAGAGCGCGCAGATGTGCAGGGCCGTGTTCCCCGACGCGTTCTGTGCCGCCGCCTCGGCCCCGTAGAACAGGAGGTGCTCGAGGTGCTGCGAGTGGCCGTGCTGGCACGCCTGGGGGGGGACAGCGCTGGGACGGGGGGACAGCGCTGGGGACAGGATGGGGGGGACAGGATGGGGATGGGGGGGACACCAGGGGGGACAGGATGGGGACAGGATGGGGGGGACAGGATGGGGACGGGGGGACACCAGGGGGGACAGGATGGGGGGGACAGGATGGGGATGGGGGGGACAGCGCTGGGATGGGGGGACACTGCTGGGACGGGGGGACAGTGCTGGGGACAGGATGGGGGGGACAGGATGGGGACGGGGGGGACACCAGGGGGGACAGGATGGGGATGGGGGGGACAGGATGGGGATGGGGGGGACACTGCTGGGATGGGGGGACACCAGGGGGGACAGCGCTGGGACGGGGGGGACGGGGGGACAGGATGGGGATGGGGGGACACCGTTGGGGACGGGGGGGACGGGGGGGGACAGCACTGGGACATGGGGACACCGGCAGGGACAGGATGGGGATGGGGGGGGACAGCGCTGGGACAGGGGGACACCAGGGGGGACAGGATGGGGATGGGGGGACAACGGGGACACCGCTGGGATGGGGGGGACAGGATGGGGATGGGGGGGACACCAGGGGGGACAGGATGGGGATGGGGGGGACAGCGCTGGGACGGGGGGACAACGGGGACACCGCTGGGATGGGGGGGACAGGGGGGACAGGATGGGGATGGGGGGGACACCGTTGGGGACGGGGGGGATGGGGGGGGACAGCACTGGGACAGGGGGACACCGGCAGGGACAGGATGGGGATGGGGGGGGACGGGGGGGGACACTGCTGGGATGGGGGGGGACAGCTGTGGGGATGGGGGGACAGGGGGACAGGGGGGACAGGATGGGGACGGGGGGATGGGGTGGGGGCGGGGACAAGGACAGGATGGGGACGGGATGGGGGACATGGGATGGGGACGGGGGGATGGGGACGGGGGGATGGGGACGGGCTGGGGACACGGCTGGGGGTGGGGACAGGGATGGTGACACGGCCGGGGACAGGGGGACACTGCTGGGGACGTGGGGACGTGGGGACGGTGACACACCTGGGGACAGGGATGGGGACGGGGACGTGGTGGGGGACAAGGGGACGGGGGCAGGGGGACACGCGCGGGGACGGGGACATGGGCTGGTGCGGCTGGGGGTGGGACACGGGGGGGGGACATGGGGGACATGGGGGGGACATGGGGGACACAGGGGGGGACACAGGGACAGGGAGGAGGGGAGCAGTGGTGGTGGCAGTGGTGGTGGTGGTGGCCATGGTGGTGGCTGTGGTGGTGGTGGTGGCCGTGGTGGCCATGGTGGCCGTGGTGGTGGCCGCGGTGGCTGTGGTGGTGGCTGTGGTGGTGGTGGTGGCCATGGTGGTGGTGGCCATGGTGGTGGTGGCCATGGTGGCCGTGGTGGCCGTGGTGGTGGCTGTGGTGGTGGCCGTGGTGGCCATGGTGGTGGTGGTGGCCATGGTGGTGGTGGCCGTGGTGGCCATGGTGGTGGCTGTGGTGGTGGCCGTGGTGGCCATGGTGGTGGCTGTGGTGGCTGTGGTAGTGGCGGTGGTGGTGGCCGCGGTGGCCGCGGTGGCCGTCACCTGGTGGATCTCCTGCCAGCCGTTCTCGTCCACGGTGCCGATGTGGGCGCGATGGGCCAGCAGCAGCTCGCAGCACCGGGGGTCGCCCCCCACCATGGCCGTGTGGTACAGGGGCGTCAGCCCCCGCCGGTCCTTGTAGTTCGGGGACCCCCCCAGGTCCAGCAGCGCCTGCGGGGGCACCCACGGCACCCGTGGCACCCGGGGCACCCATAACACCTGGGGCACCCACGGCACCCACAGCACCCACGGCACCCACAGCACCCACGGCACCCATAGCACCCATGGCACCCACAGCACCCACGGCACCCACAGCACCCACGGCACCCACGGCACCCACGGCATCCATGGCATCCATGGCACCCACAGCACCCATAACACCCACAGCACCCATGGCACCTGTAGCACCCACAGCACCCACAGCACCCACGGCACCCATGGCACTCACAGCACCCGTGGCATCCAGAGCACCCACAGCACCCGTGGCACCCATGGCACCCATGGCACCCAATACCCATGCCACCCATGGATGTCCACACCCACCCATAGGTGCCCACCTGCACTCATGGATGCCCCCCCCCACCCATGGGTGCCCCTCCCCACCCACATAACCCCCTCCCACCCACCCATAGGCGCCCACCCGCACGCATGGATGCCTCCCCCCCACCCATGGGTGCCCCTCCCCACCCACATACCCCACCCACCCATAGGTGCCCACCCCCACCCACATAACCCCCTCCCCCCCTGCCCATAGGTGCCCACCCCCACCCACATAACCCCCTCCCACCCACCCATAGGTGCCCACCCCCCCATAGGTGCCCACACCCACCCATAGGCGCCCACCCACACCCATGGGTGCCCCTCCCCACCCACATAACCCCCTCCCACCCACCCATAGGCGCCCACCCGCACGCGTGGATGCCCCCCCCACCCATGGGTGCCTACCAGCAGGGCGGGGTAGCGGCGGGTGCAGACGGCGCGGTGCAGCGCGGTGGCCCCGTCGCGGGCGCGGAAGTCGAGGTGGGCGCCCCCCAGGCAGAGCAGGCGGATGATCTCCACCTCCCCCGGGCCCTCCCGCTGCGCCGCCAGCGTCAGGGGCGTCTCTGGGGGCACCCACCCCGTCACCGGGGCACCCACGGGGGGCGCCGGCACCCAACGGCACCCAAGGGACCCCCCAGCACCCGATGGCACCCGTGGGGGGGCACCAGGACCCAAGGGACCCCCCAGCACCCAATGGCACCCACGGGGGGCACTGGCACCCAACGGCACCCAAGGGGGACAATGGCACCCAATGGCACCCAAGGGACCTCCCAGCACCCAATGGCAACTGTGAGGGGCACCAGGACCCAAGGGATGCCCCAGCACCCAATGGCACCCAAGGGACCCCCCAGCACCGGATGGCACCCGTGGGGGGGCACCAGGACCCAAGGGACCCCCCAGCACCCAATGGCACCCACGGGGGACACTGGCACCCAACGGCACCCAAGGGGGACAATGGCACCCAAGGGACCCCCCAGCACCCAATGGCAACTGTGAGGGGCACCAGGACCCAAGGGACGCCCCAGCACCCAATGGCACCCACGGGGGACACTGGCACCCAATGGCACCCAAGGGACCCCCCAGCACCCGATGGCACCCGTGGGAGGGCACCAGGACCCAAGGGACCCCCCAGCACCCAATGGCACCCACGGGGGGCACTGGCACCCAACGGCACCCAAGGGGGACAATGGCACCCAATGGCACCCAAGGGACCTCCCAGCACCCAATGGCACCCAAGGGGGACACTGGCACCCAATGGCACCCAAGGGACCCCCCAGCACCTGATGGCAACCGTGAGGGGCACTGGCACCCAATGGCACCCAATGGACACCCCAGCACCCAATGGCACCCATGGGGGACACCAGGACCCAAGGGACACCCCAGCACCCACCAGCACCCCACGGGAGGGACACGGGGACCCCGTCACCCGCTGGCACCCACGGGGTCATGGGGGGGACCAGGGACATGGGGGGACGTGGGGGCGTCCCCAGGGGCTTTGGGGGGTCCCGGGGGGTCCCCAGGGTCCCAGGGGGTCCCCAAGGTCACGGGGGGGGGGTCCCGGGGTGTGACACCAGGAACGGTGGGCGGGGGGTCCCCAAGGTCACGGGGGGGTCCCCAGGGCCACCCCAGGGGGTCCCCAAGGCTGGGGGGGGGGGGGGTCTCACCCCCCGAGTCGGAGTCGTGGTAGTTGGGGTCAAGGCCACGGTCCAGCAGCCGGGCGACCTTCTCTGCCGAGCCGTGCTGCACGTAGTCCAGGAACTTCCGCAGCCCCGTCTGGGGACCGGGGGGGGGGGGGACACGGGGACAGCTCAGGGGACACGGGGGGGACACGGGGGGGGACACGGGGGGGGGGACACAGGGACCCGGGGGAGGGGGGCGGGCATGGGGACCCAGGGGAGACAGAACAGGTCCCTGTGGGCGGGGCCAGGGGCGGGGCCGCTCAGCTGGGGGCGGGGCCAGGCAGCAGAGTGACAGCATGGGAATGCCCGAGGGGGCGGGGCTGTGCGGCGGGGGGCGTGGCCGGGAGGCGGTGGGCGTGGCCAGGAAGCAGGGGGCGTGGCGTATGACGGGGGCGTGGCCGTGGAGCAGGGGGAGTGGCCGGGAAGCGGTGGGCGTGGTCTGGAAATGGAGGGGGCGTGGCCGGGAAGCTGGGGGCGTGGTCTGGAAACAGAGGGGGCGTGGCCGGGAAGCTGGGGGCGTGGCGTGGGAGCAGGGGGCGTGGCCGTGGCGGCCCCACCTTGGTGTGCAGCTTGGCCAGCTGCTTCTCGTCCAGGTTGGTCTGTTTGTACACCCGCGTCTTGTAGCGGAACTGGGGGGGGGGTGGGGGGGGTGAGCGGGGACACGCCCCTCGGCACGGGGACACGCCCACTCCCAGGCCACGCCCACTGCTGGGGAAACCCCGCCCCTGGCCCCGCCCATCACTTGGCCACACCCAACCGCTCACCCCGCCCGCGGTTTGACCACGCCCACTCCCTTAGTCCCGCCCACCCCGAGGTAGCACCCGCCCTGCTCCAAGCTCTTGGGCCCCTCCCACACCCCACAGGGACGCCCCGCCCACCCTTAGCCCCGCCCACCCTTAGCCCCGCCCACCCTCTTAGCCACGCCCACCCTTAGCCACGCCCACCTCGTGGTAGCACCCGCCCTGCTCCAAGCTCATTGGCTCCCCATCGCCCCTGCACCCCTCATGATGCCCCGCCCACTCCTTAACCCCGCCCACCTCCGGGTAGGTCCCGCCCTGCTCAAATCTCATTGGCTCCCCCCCCCCCCCCCGCACCATACATGGACACCCCGCCCCTGGCCCCGCCCCTCACCCCGCCCACCTCTAGGTAGGTCCCGCCCCGCTCGACTCTCATTGGCTCCCCCTCACCCCTGCACCATCCACGGCCTCCCTATCCCTTATCCCCGCCCCTCACCCCACCCACCTCAGGTCCCGCCCTGCTCAAATCTCATTGGCTCCCCCATCACACCCCCCCCCCCCGCACCATACATGGATGCTCACCCCCCTTATCCCCGCCCCTCACCCCACCCACCTCAGGTCCCGCCCTGCTCAAATCTCATTGGCTCCCCCATCACCCCCCCCGCATCATACATGGCCTCCCTACCCCTTAGCCCCGCCCCTCACCCCGCCCACCTCCAGGTAGGTCCCGCCCCACTCGACTCTCATTGGCTCCCCCCTCACGCCCCCCGCACCACACATGGATGCTCACCCCCCTTATCCCCGCCCCTCTCCCCGCCCACCTCCCGGTAGGTCCCGCCCCGCTCGACTCTCATTGGCTCCCCCCTCACGCCCCCCGCACCATCCATGGATGCTCACCCCCCTTATCCCCGCCCACCTCCCGGTAGGTCCCGCCCCGCTCGACTCTCATTGGCTCCCCTGCCCCCCGCACCTCCAGGTAGGGCACGCCCTGCTCGAAGCTCTGCGGGTAGTCGCGCAGGGGCCGCTCCTCGTCCAGGAACTTGGCGTCGCGGCCGGCGGCGGCGGGCTGGAAGAGCCCGTAGTTGAGCCCGTCGTGGAGCCCCTCGGTCAGCGCGCACAGCAGCTGCTGCTTCGCCGCCCACACCGCCGCGCCCGGGTCGAAGCGGAGGCACTTCTGGGGGGGGGGGAGGGGGGACACGTGTAGGGATGGGGGCGGGGGGCACCCCAAAAACACCGGGGGGGGGCACCCCCAATGTCCCTGGCATGGGGGCAGGGGGACCCCCCCAAAACCCGGGGGGGGCGGGGGGACCCCCCCCACAATGGCCCTGGGATGGGGGGACCCCCCCGATACACCTGGGGGGGGCAGGGGGAGCCCCCAAAACCCCTGGCATGGGGGCAGGGGGACCCCCCCGATACACCTGGGGGGGGCAGGGGGACCCCCCAAAACCCCTGGCATGGGGGCAGGGCCCCCCCCCAATAGAGACCTGGGATGGGGGCGGGGGGGCACCCCAAAAACCCCTGGGGGGGGGCACCCCCAATGTCCCTGGCATGGGGGCAGGGGGACCCCCCAAAACCCCTGGGATGGGGGCAGGGGGACCCCCCCAATAGACCTGGGATGGGGGCGGGGGGCACCCCAAAACTCCTGGGGGGCAGGGGGACACCCCAAAACCCCTGGGGGGCAGGGGGACCCCCCCCACAATGGCCCTGGCATGGGGGCGGGGGACCCCCCAATACACCTGGGGGGGGCAGGGCGATGGGGACCCCCCCAATAGCCCTGGGGGGGAGCAGCGGAACAGGGGGACCCCCCTAAAATCCCGGGGGGGGGGGCAGGAGAACAGGGACCCCCCCAAATAGTCCTGGGGGGGGGAGGGCAGGGGGATGGGGACCCCCCCAAAACGCCTGGAGGGGGGGGCACAGAACAGGGACCCCCCCAATACCCCCCGGGTTGGGGCAGGGGGACCCCAAGACAGGGACCCCACCCCCTTATTTTTTGGGGCCCTCCCCTTATTTTTGCATGGCCCCCCATTATCTTTTTAGGGCCCCCCCTTATTTTAGGGGGGGCCCCCCTTAGTTTTTGGGGCCTTCCCCTTATTTTTTGGGCCCCCTCCCTAATTTTTTGGGGGGGCCGCCCCTTAATTTTTTTGACCCTCCTCCTTATTTTTTGGGGGCCCCCCTTATGTTTTTTTTTGGGGGGCCCTTATTTTTGGGGGGCCCCCTTATTTTTGGGGGGCCCCCCTTTTTTTGGGGGATCCCCCCTTATTTTTGGGGGGGCGGGAGGCCCCCCTTATTTTTGGGGGGAGGCCCCCTTATTTTTTGGGGGAGGCCCCCCTTATTTTTTTGGGCCCCCCTTATTTTTTGGGGGCCCCTCTTATTTTTTGGGGGGCCCCCCTTATTTTTTGGGGGGAGGAGCCCCCCTTATTTTTTGGGGGGCCCCCTTATTTTTTGGGGGGAGGAGCCCCCCTTATTTTTTGGGGGGCCCCCCTTATTTTTTGGGGGGAGGAGCCCCCCTTATTTTTTGGGAGCCCCCCCTTATTTTTTGGGGGCCCCCCTTATTTTTTTGGGACCCCCCCTTATTTTTTTGGGGAGCCCCCCTTATTTTTTGGGGCCCCTCTTATTTTTTTGGGAGCCCCCCTTATTTTTTTGGGAGCCCCCCCTTATTTTTTTGGGGGGGCCCCCCCTTATTTATTTTTTTTGGGGGGTTCCCCCGCTCACCGTCTGGTGCAGGTCGGGGATGCCGATGCGGAACACCATCATGCTGAAGTGGGCGTCGTCGGGAGCCGGGGGGGGGCGGGGGGGCCCTCGGGCACGGGGGGGGCCGGGATTGGAACCGGGGGGACCCTCGCGGGAGCTCCCCGAATCCGAGTCGCCCTCGGGGTACTCGGAACCCCGACCCTCCTCCTCCTCGCTGGAGGCCGGCGTCCGCGGCATGGTGCCACCATCACACGGCTGGGGGCACGGGGGGGCACAACGGGGTCACACCCGCGCCCCCCCCAAAACCAAACCCAAACCCCACCCCCCCCCGACACCCCCCCCCCACCCCAACCCCCCCACCCCAACCCCCCGCACGCTCGCACACGCAGGGGCACGCTTGCACATGGGCGGTGCGAGGGTTTGGCGCACGGTTACACGACTGGGGGGGGGGGGGTGTGACAGCGACCCCCCCCCCCCCCCAAAACCACACCCTGGCGCTCCCCCCCCCCCGCACCCACGCGCTTGCACACTTATGTACACGCTCGTGCACGCACGGAGGAGTGCAAGGGCGTGCTGCACCAGTGCGCGACACCCGTGAGGAGGGGGGGACCCCCCCCAGCACCCACACGCTTGCACACGCGTGTACGTGCTTGCACGTGTGCGTGCATGCACGGGCCGGTGCATGGGTGTGCAAGGGTTTGCTGCACTATCACACGCCTGGGGGGGAGGGGAGGTGGGTGACACGCCCCCCCCCAGCCCCCTCGCACTTGCACACGCTTGCACACACGCGGGGGTGCACGAGTTTCCCGCACCAACACACGACTGGATGGGGGTGAGCGGGTGACACCCCCCCCGCACACACACTTTTGCACACGCACACACCCGGCTGTGCCACCACGCGCACACTCGCGCACGCACCGTCACGCTGCAACCACGCACACGCGTGTGCAAAACCACCCTCCCCACCCCCCCCCGCAATCTCCACTCCTGGTTTCTGTGCAAACCCTCGCACGCCCCTCGCACGCTCGTGCACGTGCCGGCCCGGGCCAGGTCGTGCTATTTTTAGCAGGCGGCGGGGAAGTGGAGCGTGTCCCGGGGGGGCACGAGGACACGACGGGGACACACGCGGGGACACACGCGGGGACACGCCAGCCCCGGCTCGGCGCCCTTGAACCAGTTGGGACGGGGACGGGGGGGGGGGAGCGGGTGTGAGCGCCGGGAACACGCGTGTGCAAGAGTGGATGTGGGTGGGGAAGCACGCGCGGGCGGCGGGAGCACGCGTGCGCGAGCGTGTGTCGCACGGGGAGGATGCGTGGGCGGCGGGAGGAGAGGCGTGCAAGCGCGAATTCGTGGGGAGCACGTGTGTGCGAGCATGTGCACGGGGAGCACAGGCGTGCGAGCGTGCGCACGCATAGGGAGCACGTGCGCGTGTTTGCACGTCCACGCATAGGGAGTGCACGTGGGCACCGGGAACGCGCGTGTGCAAGCGTGGGTGTGGGCAGGGAGCACGCGCGGGCGGTGGGAGCACACGTGTGCATTCATGTGAAGCACGTGTGTGAGCAGGTGCGTGCACGGGGAGCACATGCACATGTTTGCACGTGCGTGCACGGGGAGCACGCGTGGGCCCCAGAAGCACACGTGCAAGCGTGGGTGTACATTGGGAGCAGGAGCGGGTGCCAGGAGCACGTGTGTGCAAGCGTGTGTGCGCAGGGGAACACGCACGTGCACCTGGAACGTGCGCGTGTAAGTGTGTCTGCACGGGGAGCAGGGAGGGGTGGGTGCACGTGCACGAGGAGTATACGTGTGCGCGCGCACAGGGGTCAGGTGTGCACGCTGGGAGCTTGTGCGTGCAAGCACGTGTGCACGGGAGCATGTGTGGGCACC